>NC_143075.1:6235833-6542500 GCF_052426305.1 Pelodiscus sinensis | reverse complement strand
TATCTTAATAAGCAGAGTTTGTTTGTTTTTTCTTTGAAGGAGCAGAAAGTCTGTTTGCTTTGCCTTTGTCCGCTTAATAGCCTGCCATGGTATCAAAACCTTCCTGGGGAATGGTCAATGGGAAGTATTGATCTGTCTTGGTAGCGAAAAACCTGTGGGATGGAGACTGGTGGAAGGACTTGGAAAATTCCAAGCATATTGTGAACTGGTTGGAATTTTACTGCTCAGACCATTTGCAGTTAAAAACGTTGCTTGGCTTTTTTTGAGCGAAGTGCGTCCCATATCTGCCAAGCGAACCTGTTTCCTGAGCCAGTTTGTACCCACATTAAAGAGGGCTTTGAAGTAAAAATGTTCAAAAATTCATATTTTTACTGTGAAAAGTGACTCCTCTTAACTTCACGGTAAAGCAACATTTTGGAGACTGTAAATGTGACAACACCCAGGGATTGGATTGGCTCCGTCCCCTAGTGCTGAACTGCATCTACCGTCTGTCTTCATTAAGACTTCGGGATCCAAAGTAAATGAGTTTGGTTTTGGCTGTAGATGATAGGCCCCCATGTGACATACTCATTAACATTCGCAAGTATATTCCTCGGGCACCGTCATCTTTCATAAATAATAAAAAAAATTTGCTTTTAGTGCTTTGTATCAAATTGGCAGGAAGGATTATGCAAATTTATTTCTTGGGCTCAAAAAAGTAATCCCTGACTGCAAATTAGAGTCCGGCTATCCTTTAATCATGGTCTGGACGCCAGAGAGATGTTTGCTGAAGTCCTTCTTTTATTGCACGTTCGGTATTTGTAGCCGAGTACCTCTTTGCCCGCATACAGCTGCCCACACACTATTATGCACAAGTGAGTGCTTGCACACGCATTTTGAGAAGGAGCAGAATTGATTGTAGTTTTTAGACACACAAGTGAGTGCAGTGAAGAAGGTTCAGCCCACATTTCCTTTGACTCCTCTCGCAGAAGAAATGAGACAAGTACAGTGCAGGGAAGATGGGATAAATGTTAGGGATGTTAAGCTGTTAACTGGTAAGCATACCAGTAAGCAGGAGGCTTTCCAGTGTGCTTACTTCTTAGCTGGTCCTTGCCTGTGAACTCTGGCGGCAGCCAGCCATGCCAGGCCGGAGCAGCCCTGGCCACAGAGAGGCCAGTGGCTCCCATAGCTGCAGCAGGACCTCAAGGCTATTGTGGGCCAGATGGCAGGCGCTATGTCGTGGTGGGCAATAATTTTTGATGGGGAGGAGCTACTCCAAGATTTTGGTGAGTGGTCAAGGGCTGCACTTTGCTATGGAGCGGGTGACGGGACTGGAGGGGGGGCAGCAGGTGAGGTCTCCCCTCTTCTCCTCCCCCTCCCCCGGCCAGGGCACATGGTGCCTAGAGGGAGCCTCCAGCTGTTTTGAACAGCCTTGAGTTGCAGCAGACAGAAGAGCCTGCCTTGGGGTACGAGTAGGGCAGGCCACAGGCTGGATGAAACGGCTTGAGGGGACGCAGCCGGCCCCTGGGCCGTATCTTGCCCACCCCCACCCTATATTGAACAGTTAACTGGGGTAAGCGCTGTCGTTTAACTGGTTAACGGTTTCAACATTCCTAATAATAGCAATCCCGTATGGGACAGGGTGGGGGAGGTCGTGTCTTTTCTTGGACCCATTTCAGTTGGTGAGAGAGACGGGCTTTCGAACGACACAGAGCTCTTACATCTGGGAAAGAGACGCCGCATGTCGCAGCTCAATACAAGTTGGAACAGAGAGCTGAGAGTACGGAGTTAGCACCTACTCGGGGATCTTTCCCAGAGCTAAAGAAGGGCTCTGTGCTGCTTGAAAGCGGAACCCTCTGACACACGAGCGGGTCCAATAAAATATTACCTCACCCACCTTGTCTCATCGTATCTGGGGCTGGCACACAGGGCTTAATTTGTAATGAAAGAGGTGCCAGGGCCCACACAGTTTATTTGTGTTCATAACTGATGCAGCAAGCCGAGAGGTGGTGGGGCTATGAACTGCCAAGTCTACAGGGTGCTGGGACTCCCAGCCCTGCTAACATGGTAGGAACATTGCCTACAGTCCTGTATTGACCCAGCCTAGGTTTCACATTAGGGATGTTAAATATCGGTTAATTGAGTAGTTGATTAATCTCATGAATTCTTATCGGTTACTCGACTATTCTATAGTTCCAGGGAGTGGAGCCGGCAGCCAGTGCGCTCTGGCCCCTCGCCGAAGGAGCCCTCTGACACCCTGTGCTGCTGCCTCTGCATCAGAAGCAGCAGTGCAGGGAGCCGGGCGGGAGCTGGTCTGCGAGGGGAGCCAGTTTAAAAACCAGCTCCCCTTGCAGACCTGCTGCCTGTCCAGAGGCATGGCTGATCTCCCAGAGCTGGAACTGAGCCGGGCTGCCTGCCCCCCGGCTCCTAATACACTTTAAATGCAGAGCTGCAGCAGGGGTAGGTCCTGCAGCAGGGGTAGGTCCCGGACCTGGTGCGAGCCAGGACTGAGCTGGGCAGCTGGGCAGGCTGCTAAAAAATGTACTGTTGGGAGGACGAGGGGGAAATGCGCGTAGTTGATAGCATTAACCTATACACTTTTGCTTTCGGTTAATCGGTTACTCGACTGCACTATTACATCCCTGTTCCACATTGCTCCCAGCAGCACCAAACCACGATGTCCTTGGCTCTCCTTCTCCCCCTGCATGGGTCATTTACCCCCATGTCACATGAGCTTCAAATGGAACCCGTTTGGTTTGGAAAGGTTTCACACTCCCTTAGCCCTGGTGGGAATGTTGCCACGAGGGGCAGGGCAATGGAAAATCTGGACCCAGCAGCCTAGTGGACTGAATGAGGCACAAGTTGGCTATTTGCTCTTCAGATTCCCCTTTGGCTTTGCCAGGATTGTACATTTTTCCTGCTGTTATTCATGCTCCTTTTCAGTGGCTTCACTAGGGGCTGGGTTTCCAGTGCTGGAACAATAGTCATTTGACTCAACTGATCTCTTGTACGTGACCATTGAAACACATTGACTCTCTTTCTGGCCGAGGCACCTGGATCTCTCTTGCCTGGTTTTCTTGACTTTTGTAAATGGACGTACATCAGCAAGCTCTCGATTAGGCCAAAAGAGAGGAGAGGAAGGATTGCAGAGGGATAGGTTTCAGCCTGGAGCTTGGGAGACCAGTTTAATTCCTCGTGTAGTAAGATGAGAGCCTAAAACATAAGCCCATCCAGCACAGGCTTGGTTTGAGGCCTAGTAACAATGGGCAAAACATGGCTAACATAAAGCAAAGCTAAGCTGTGAGCAAGAGGCGGGCCCCAGCTCTTCGAACTTGGTACGAACAGGGCTGAGAGTGCAAAACACTCATTGGTAATAGGCCCAGGGTTCGGGCCTATCATTGGTACTGGTCAGAAGTGGAAAACACAGAATATCACTGGCTCGTTAAAAGAGACCTTGGTACCCACTCCTCACAGATACCGACTCAGGTTCAATAGAGGGTCTAAAATGACAGATGAATAGAGATGATCTAATCAAACCGCGAGGTACAGGGTGGTGGGTGGTCTCTAAGTAACGTCAGAGAGTGGTAACCTGACAATGTCGGGGGTGGCAACCTGATCCGTCAGCAGTGAGGCGTGACTTGTCCCTGTATATAAGGTGGTGTCTTGGGGGGACAGCCTTTGAATGACCTACAGGGCAGTGGGACCTCCCACCGATTTAGCATGTCCTTACTGGACCCGCTAGATCAAACCCAAACCCAAACCCTGGGAGATCAATCTCCATAGCGTCAACCGCAGGTAAGTGAAGACAAGCCCTTAGTTTCCAGGCCTTAGTTCCTCCCCTGTGAAATTTAGTGGTAGTGACACTGCCCTGCCTCACCTGGGTGTGTTGGAGATAAAGACGTGAAAGGCACTAAAGCACAATGGGAAGGTGAATCACAAAAGAACCTAGATTGATTTCAGGAGAGTAGCTGGGATCAAGTCTCTGTTATTGGAATGAAGTTTGTAGTACCGATGATTTTCTCCCCAATCTTGGGGAAAATCTACCTAGTGCAGACATGACTGACAAAAAGATGGAGGCTATTTGTTCACCTAACCCAGTTTCTCACATTAGTTGCCTTTCTCCTGTATACGGCTCTTCGCTCATTTTGCAGTTGTTATAACCTAGAAGAAAATCTGTCTGCGAATTTATGCTGGAGAATCCATTTTTTCCCTGTGAAGTTAAAAAAGTCTCCCCCGATGCCACATGTACAAATATAGCCATATGGCTCTGTTATGGGAGAAATCTGTGTCTTAGTCAAATTTTGGGTGCTGTCATTTTAAATCCTTATGTTGCCCTGGCTACTTTTGGATTTAAAAAGCAAATGAACACATGGCAGGTGGAGGGGATCGCTCTCGCTTCTACTGTTCAGGAGTTACCTCTTCTGCAGCTAAGACCCGTCAGCCCCTTCCATCTGCACAGAGCTCACAACAAGACCCAAGGGATGGATGGTACCCCACAGCTACCTGATTGGAACAATTTAGGGTTGGATGTTGAGTTACGCTCCCCCCCACACCTGTTTTTGCCCCTCCAATCATTGACAGCTCTCACGAACCAGACCGAGCAGACACCATTTGCAGCAATGTGTCTAATCTATCAGGTCCAGGAGAGCTAGCAACTTTAGCCCCGTGCCACCTGTGGCTAGGGCTGCAGCTGGGGGCATCAGAGCCCTGAGTAGGCAGCAGGGCCCTGGGTGGCAGCAGAGCCTGGACTCCAGGGCTAGCAGGGATGGTGGGCTGCAGAGCCTGCAGGTGACAGGACCCCAAAGGCCAGTGAGGCCCTGGGGTATGGTGAAGCCAGTGGGCCCTGGAGGCCTGGTGGGACCCTGCAGGAGCTGCATGGAGGCTGGTACCCAGGGCTGGTGAAGGTGGTGGGTGCTCAACCTCAGGGCCAGTCTCTGGGCGCAGGGAAGCTGGGTGCAAAATGCTGGGGTCCTGCAGCACTTTCCTCATCTCCACCTGTGTGCTCCATTGAAAAGTTTCAGGCTTGGCAAGGCCCTCGGCCTTCCTGCTGTGTCTTCTCAGGGGAGGTGTCTGCCCCTTTTTATGCTCCACAGCAGCCTGCTTTGTGCTGCTTGATTTTTTTTGGAGAGATGCACAGGTTGAAAGATGTGTCATGCTTCAAAATTCCTCCTCAGCACGCTGGATAGTTCATTCAGCCTGGGCTTTGATGTCAGTAATAGGATCATTAGTGGACAGTTTTATAATTTGCTCTCACGCATACATCTGTGTTTGGCAGTGCCAGGCCTTCAGAGTGAAGGGCTGGCTGGAAAACGCTCCTGCACCAGTTATAACACTCAGCGGGGAATAGCTTTTCCTGTCACACTTACAAAAAGTGCCAGTTCCGTTGTGAAACGAGAAGAAAAATCACCTCGCTCCACAAAGCTGTTTGGAAATAATGCTAGTGCTCACGCCTTAGTGGCTCTCCAGGGCCAAAAGAGATTTCCAAACCCAAATGTCATAACATTTGTCTCTGGTTCTACAGGAGAGAATCCTCATTTGCGCAGGACCATTGCTGGCCTCCTTTGGGCCTGGCCAGCGGAGCGGTACGAAGTTCATCGCTTTCCCTTCTCTGGGATTGGTGGCTCGGAGCTTGACTCTGAATTTTGTGCGGAACAAACTCTAACGCGCAGCACAAAACTCGGGTGAAATGACAGCGTTCAGAGGAGGCTCAGCTTCACTTGAAACTGGCCTCTGCTGTCAGGTGCTGTAAGTCAATGTAGCGCTGTTGAAAGCATTGGTGCTATGCAGGTTTAAGCTGATGGAGGATCTGGCCTGGTAAGCTTAAATCCGTGCACATGGAAACGGACGCGTGCATGTAGAGTTCCTTTGGCCGTGTTGCTGTTTTTGCAGGGTTGTTAGAATTTGGCTCCCACCTGAGACTCCTCTCTTGTATCCTGGCAGTATCCAGAAGGATTGGTCACAATAGGCTTCCGAGCCTGGTATTTTGAATGAATCCCATCGGCTCTGAGTCAATACCATCAACGGAGCAGTGACCATTATCTGGCTGCTGCTTCCTCTCTGCCAAGTACTCTTGGGGGAATTCTGCAGTTTTATGCTGGCTCCAAAGGCAACAATTTCAGAATTCCTCCTGGACTAACCAGGGCACAGCCAGAAATCACCCGGGATGTTTGGACATTAGACTCCTCCCTGGGCTGAGCTGTTTATCTCATGCTTTTCCCCTTGCTCAGGCCATGCACACACAGACGGTCTGAAAGAGGACTTGTACTATGCTGCACTAGTCAGAGCCTGTTGTCTGTCTCTAACAGGGAACGGCTCATGCCGGTATTTGGATGCGGGTGTTGGTACATCTCTCCAAGTAAAATTATTCACACTCCAGAGAGATGGGGCCATGACAAAGGGCCATTAACAAAGCCCACTGTGACTGAGATAAAGCAAGTACCACTCCTGTCGAGAGACATAATTCATTTAGACTTTGATTCTCCAAGGAAGGAGGTTTAACTGAGCAAAGGCCTTTTTTAATTCCTGTGGTGTCCTGGATTCCTTGCTGAAGCCACTGCAGTGCCCATGCTAAATGGCTAATTAATTCTTTGTACAATATAGCATTTTGTAGCTGCATTTTAATTCCTTTTCTTTCTACTGTCTATGTTGCTCCCTGAAAGCCTCATGACGATAAGGTTTCTTACTGCTCTGCGGTGACACCTATTGGTATGGGCTGGAAATACAGGCTCCCCATTCTGGTGCTCAGAATGCAAGGGTTGCTGTTGCGTCTGCTTTTAGACCACTGTAATATTATGTCCCATCCCCTTAGGGGATAGATAGAAAAATGAGCCCTTATGTGCTTCTAACTACTTTGTGGTGGCTGAGCAGAAGGTGTAATTGACTTCTGCCCTGACATATTTAATCGCTGGACAAAATTAAAGCCATTTACTGCAGGCTTCAAATAGGGTGATTTATTTATACACCTGCCTGTGGCGCTCACCAGCATCGTGTCCAAGCACAACAGAAGCATGAATGGATTTTTTTCTCCCAACACCCGTGAGGGAGAAGTGGTGTCATTCTCAATTTTCCCAGTTGGGGAAACTGAGGCTCAGACCTTATGACATGCTCAAGGTTAAGAACATAAGAATGGCCATACTGGGTCAGAGAAAAGGTCCATCCAGCCCAGTATCCTGTCTGCCGACAGTGGCCAGCACCAGGTGCCCCAGAGGGAGTGAACAGAACAGGTAATGATCATGCCATCTTCTCTCCTGCCATCCATCTCCACCCTCTGACAAACAGAGGCTGAGGACATCATTCCTTACCCATCCTGGCTAATAGCCATTGATGGACTTAACCTCCATGAATTTATCTAGTTCTCTTTTAAACCCTGGTATAGTCCTAGCCTTCACAACCTCCTCAGGCAAGGAGTTCCACAGGTTGATTATGTGCTGTCTGAAGAAAACCTTCCTTTTATTTGTTTTAAACCTGCTGGCCATTAATTTCATTTGATGACCCCCAGTTCTTATATTATGGGAACAAGTAAATAACTTTTCCTTATCACTTTCTCCACACCACTCATGATTTTATAGACCTCTATCATGTCCCTCCTTAGTCTCCTCTTTTCCAAGCTGAAAAGTCGTAGTCTCTTTAATCTCTCCTCGTATGGGACCCGTTCCAAACCCCTAATCATTTTAGTTGCCCTTCTCTGAACCTTTTCTAATGCCAGTATATCTTTTTTGAGATGAGGAGACCACATCTATACACAGTATTCAAGATGTGGGCATACCATGGATTTATATAAGGGCAATAAGGTTATGTAGGAAGTCAGTGATAGAATAGGGAATACAGTTAAGATCACCTAACTCCTCTACCTAAAGTGCATTGCTTTCCTTTCTTCTTCTTCTGTATGTTTGCTGCATGTGGTAATTGCCTTTCCCATCTGCACTGAAAAGCAGAGTGTTAAAAAGTCTGCTTGAAAAGTGCTATTAAATGTGGACTCACGTGTCATGGGCCTGAAACTGCTAGCAAAGGTAAAATTAAAGCAACAATCCACCTGTCACCTCACTACCCGTTCCTACAGAATCCAAGCAAGGCCTTCTCTTAACAGATTGATTATTATTTGTCGTGTGATAGCAACCAAAAACCCCAGTCACAGACCAAGGGTCCGGTTGTGCGAGGCACCAAAAGAGGGCCTCTGCCAATGACCTCTTGCAATCTAAGGATTGTCTGTGCAGCAAGGTCTTCTGTAGCAGAACAGTGTGACTCTATGGAGCATTAGGTTGCCACTCAGTGACATGGAGTGAGGGCACACTGACGGTGTTGGAACAGTGCACACCCATGACAAGAGGAGTTCAGCTGGAAGGTCGCTGTAAGTTTTACTTTGCTATGTGGTTAGCTGTTGCTGCACTTCCTCAAGATACCTCGGTCATGAGTTTACAGCTAAACTGGTGTGTTTAACAAGTTGATAAATGCAGCAGCATATGCTACTGACAGATCTCACTGGGCATGAAAACTCATTCATGGCTACTAGGCCAAGCCACAGTCTGGAGCTTTTGTTGGGGCGTGGCAGGGTCCTCGTAGGAGATTACTGCATAGCAAGTGTGTGCACTGTAGATTCACATCCTGCTTTGATTTCTGGTAACTTACTTGTGTAGTCAGGCCCTAAGTAAATCAAATCAGGCCCTCTGTGTTTTCTAAACAAGAAAAGTCAATGCTGTACAGGAAATAGCTCCTGTCATTTGGAACTTCAGCAGCCTGAAAATAGCTAGTGAGACGTGAGCATTCATCTTCCCTCTGCTTGTCCTGGCATTTAAATGTATCATCTGTACTAAGGTTTACAGCGAAGGCAGCAGGAGAGATTTTACCTCCCCTTACTGATAAAGAGATGCAACCATCCCTCTACAACACACAGCTTTTTGGTACTCTCTTAATATTGTGCCAGTAAATGCCATTTTCAAAGAGCAGGGAGTTTGTCTTTATTTTTTGCTTTGAAGGCTTCAGATTATGTACGGATTTGTTGTATTGAGACTGAAGGTTGCTGGCATTTCAAAAGCGTCAGCATGCCATGTAAACAGAAGGTGCAACGTAAGTACAATCCCATTGCAGACACCGTCGGTTCTCCCCCTTCCTCATCCATCTTGGGGAAAGGATCAGCCATCAGAATGTCTGTCTGGGGTCTTGCTGCTGAGAGCGAAAGCTATTTTAAACACCTCGGCCTCCTCATTTCTGGACTGCCGTGGAGTAGTCAGCGCCACTGCAACTAGCTGTGCTGCCACTGGAGTGGCCAGCGGTTGGAACATAACAAGGCAGGGGGTCAGGAATGCCTCCGTCCTAACCCTGGTTAATATTGGGTTCCCAATTTTTGCCTCTGTCCTTTCATGGAATCTCAAAGGATCAAAACCAGAGAGAGGGAGGTAGAGTAGTAAGAGGTGTTAGTCATTTATAGTGTTTACATATCCAATACTCTAAACCAGTTCTGTCTGTATCCTACGTTTAAACACTACTGGTCTCTGAAGATTGTGGCATCACATTCTTACAATACTGGCTGTGCTTAGCTAATGTAACTGAGCAACACATTAGTGTCTGACACAGGCTGTAATTTATTTGGCATACTATGAAATCTGCAGTGTATTTAGGGATGATCTGCGATACACGTCAGACTCTGACAGGCATTTTTGGGGGGGAAAATACACCTCCCATTAAGCTTCCTTGCAGCTGTTCAAGTGCTGATGTTAGTGACAGGTGAGCCTCCTGACGGCAGACGCCGGCCCCAAGCAGTCGGGAGCACGCTGTCCATTGGCCAGGAAACGTGGGAGCCCCAGAAATGTTCCTCCTCCGGCATCCACTTCAGATTCCCTAGTTACTCTCCTGTCCCCAGCTAAGGAGGAGAAGGAGCTCTGGAGACAGAGAGCTCCACAAGTGGAGGAGTTAGGCGTGCACTCCAGGGTGTAGTATCATTATGGTAGGAGTCACTAGATGGCACTGATAGTCTTACAAGTTCTTTTTAGCATGCAAGAATTAGAGTCCTTGAAGAAATGCTGTACTGTTGTTAGTTTTCTGACAGAGGTACTTTATGGGGACCTGTTGCAAACAGCAGAGAGATTGCCCTCTGCCTTAATGTCCTCTATCTAGTGTCAGTTCTTGGGGCAGAGTTACTCCCCAGAAATGGGGTAAGGTGTAGTGCACTTTACATAAGAACGGCCAGACTGGGTCAGACCAAAGGTCCATCTCGCCCAGTGTCCTGTCTGCCCACAATGGCCAATGCCAGGTGCCCCAGAGGGAATGAACAGAATAGGGAATCATCAAATGATCCCTCCCCTGTTGCCCATTCCCAGCTTCTGGCAAACAGAGGCTAGGGACATCATCCCTGCCAATGCTGACTCATAGTCATTGATGGACCTATCCTCCATGAATTTATTTAGCTCTTTTTTAACCCTGTTGTAGTCTTGGCCTTCACAACGTCCTTCAGCAGGGAGTTCCACCGGTTGACTGTGCATTGCGTAAAAAAATGATTCCTTTGTTTGTTTCAAACGTGCTACATATTCATTTCATTTGATGACCCCCTAGCTCTAGTGTTGAGGAGTAATAGCATTTTCATATCTACTTTTTCTACACCAATTATGATTTTATAGTCCTTAATCAAATTCCCCCTTAGTCATCCCTTTTCCAAGCTGAAGAGTCCCTGTCTTATTAATCTCTCCTTCTATGAAAGCGTTCTGTATCCCTAATCATTTTTGTTGCCCTTTTCTAACCCTTTTCCAATTTCAGGGCTTTGATCCCAGAAAGGGGGATTGTCTGCTTGCACTAAGAAAATATCCAGAAGACTGCATCCCTGACTTTTTGCCTTCCATTGGGAAACTAACTCACAGGGCCCCAACTTTTACTATTGCTCTGCAAAGGGGCAACATTGTAGCTCAGGGCTGGGCTACCTTTTTTGGATTGGGGGCTGCTGAGCCACAGAAAAATCAGTTGGGGGCCTCACACAAGTGAGAAGCAAAAAAAGCCCGTCCTTGTCAAGTAATGAGAGAGACACTCGCCAAATTTCCCTTGCACACCAGGGACTAGGGGAGCCCAGCCTAGTAGATTTTGTGTGCTCCAGCCCTGTGGGAGGGCAGCGCGGGGGCTGGAGCACCAGCATGAGCTCCCCAACACTGGAGGGGGGGAGGGCCCTGAGCCTTGGGGACTGGATCCAGGCAAGACGGCAGCCGTTTCTGATTCCCGGGCCTGAGGTTCCCCACTCTGGCTGTAGCTGAATATTTGTGGTAGTGCTGAGACATCTTATTATGCTAAGCACTGTGCGTACTTAAAACACCCTCTGCCTCAAGGATCTGCCTAAGAGTGAAGGGAGACAGAACAGGAGGCTACAGCAAGCAGAGGGAGGATGGAAGAAGCCCAGCCATGCTCAGGAGTTGTGTAACTAGGGATGTTAAAATGCACATAATTAAGTAACTGTGTAACCACTCGGTTCCATGGGGGCGGGGGGGCATCAACTGGCTCCCTGGAAGCCAGTATGCGAAGGGACTCAGCTTTTAAGCCAGTTCCCTGCACATACCGGGAGCCTGCGTGTAACCATGAACGTTAACCGATAAGCCCAGGCGTACCGTTTGCACAGTTAAACTCTCACCTCCCTATGTGTAACAAGCAGCAGTCCAGGCCCACAGCTGCCTAGCCATTGTTGACGGTTCTGAACCCCAAACGACATCACTGAGTTTAAAAGAGGATCTGAAGGAGGGGTTTGCAGCTGTTCACAGATAGCTGCCCTGGATAAGCTACCAATTGGTAGCCTGTATTGCAGGTTCCCTGTGGCACAGGTGTGCCTGAACTTGGCTTGCTGGAACTTTCTCATGACTGGTGCCACACAAGGAGCAAGCAATGTGAATATTGCTCTCCGCCTCTCCTGCTTGTAGCCTTGCTGCAGAAGCATTCCTGAATGGCACGCAGAAGATTTAATTAAGTATTTTTCTTCAGTTCTTCCCAGTGTTAGATCTGAGAACAGGACATTTTTTTGAAGGTGAAAAAGCATCCTAAAATTAGATTGTTGTGAATTCCACATTTTTCTTCGTTAGCCAGATTGATTTCATTCCATCTTTTATTGTGTTTTTAAACACAGACTTAGAGTAGGCGGTAAAGCTCATGCTATCTCAGGGCCATTCCATATCCGACAGTTCTCGAGGGCTGCTGCAGATACCAACTGTTCTTCAGGCTCTACTCTAGCCTGACAATGGACAGCACATTGAAAGGGCACACCATGGAACTATGACAGGAGGAAGGCACATTTGTCTAGGTCTGATCCTTAGGAAATAATAATCTGGAAAATGTTTGGTCAGAAGCTTAAAATACGTGCAATATGTTTCGAGTAAAAACTGGAATGAATAATCTAATTTCTGATTGGCTGAACTAGCGGTGAAATAATTTCTCTCTGAGCCAATCAGAAAGCAATTCTCCAATAAAGATGAACATTGTAACTTCTCCTTCTTTTTCCATATAACTTAAGGTTGCTGGAACTTCTGGCCAGGAAGTTCACTTGGATATTTGTCTGTCAGCCAAATCCCTGGCATAGCCTCTGCATTTGCCCAGGAGTGAAAATAAAGTTTTATTCCGTTGACATTATTGCGAAGGAGTTGTTAAGATCTGGTCATAAATGTGAATAAATCTGTCAATCACATGACTGGCAAAAAGATCCAGTACTCATAAGTATTGTAAATAAAAGGCAACTCTCTCTCCCTCATGGATATTTTCTTACACATGAATTACTTGTATCTGCTGATAGTTCTGGTGAATTTAGTCCTCTAAAAGTCACTGAATGCAGATCCAACCAAGCTATTCTTTGCAAATCTGCCTTGTAACATGGACTCTTGCCTGGCTTCTAATTTGCATTCAAAGTTTGGTAAATCCCTTTTAAAGATGCAAGCCATCCGTCTCCGTGGCTCGTGATAATGGAACACGGCCAACATCTAGATCCACTTACCTGCCAGAATATAAATACCATTAATCTCTGTGTAAGGATTTTTCTTTTTATCTGTGTTCATATCAAGTCTTTTCTATCAGGCAGGTCTAAAGTTAAACAGTTCATTGGGGGTTTAACAAAAGGCTTTTCCGTTCTGGATTTCCTCCAGAGCAGATAATGATGATTTGCAATTGTAATTAACTAATTAATGAACTGGTCTGTGTGTGTGTCTGTGTTATGTGCAACTGCTCTTCAAAAGATGGAATTGGAATTTCTGAATTGTGTCTTAGACCCTATATGGCAAATAGGGGCTAGGAGACTATTTAAAGTCAAGTGGTGTGAAACTGTGATGTTAGAGGAGGAAACTGAGTTGCATCCATGCTTTCACCTTGAAATAGCAACTGCTTTCCTATGAATCCTTCATTTGCAAGAGGCTGTGCATGGAAGCAACTGCTGGTAATAGTTCATGGAACTGGGGTGAAGGGAGTTGGGTTATATTTGACTTGTTTGCTTTGATTTACTCCTTGTTCTGAGTGTGGCAGTGGTAGAGCTCCAGTGTCAGTCTGGTACAGGGTCTGTGCGCCCAGCAGAGTTGTAGTGCAAAGGCCTGTTCTGTTTTTATTTTAAAAATCTCCATCCAGTGAGCAGGGTGAGTTTTGGGACCTCGTGCCTGCAGTGACAGGGGATTCTTGGTTTGTCGGTTAACGTTCATAGTTACATGCACAGGGTCCTGGGGAGCCAATTCCCGCCCCTTGTGTAACCATGCAACTGCTGACATTTTCAGCGGTTACACCGTTACTTAATTACACCCATTTTGACATTCCGAGTGAATACAATTCTTGGCTTATACTAGAAGATCAAGCCCACAGTCTCATAAACAACTGGATATAAAGATCAGGTCTCATTGGTGCCATTCAGGTCTAAGTGGAATGTGAGGAGTTGACCCTCGCAAGTGGGGACACGCTGATGGATGGAGCTTTCTGCTTCAGCAGAGGGGTCCCAGGTCTAGTTCCAGCTCCCTCAGGTCTGTGATGGATCTAGCAGTTGTCTGTTGGCTGTGTAGGTCACAGTCCCACTAGGTCAGGCGGGAAGCGTATGGGTGAGAGCGTCTGTCTGTAAGCTGGCCATGGCATTGTTTGCCGTGTATCCGTTCTTTGGTGCTCAGAGCTTTGCAGCCGGAAGCACCACGTTGTCTCCGTTGGTTAATTGATGTCTTTGAACGAGTTCTCACTTCTCTCCTTCTGGAAGGTCTGTGAAGGTGAATCCCAACATTAAGCTCCTCCGTGAATGCCCAAGGAGGAGCATGGTGCCCTGGGGACCTCAAGATCGTGAGATGCTGAAATGCCTCATCCCATCAATTCGAAAGAGCCCTTTTGGGCTGACATGTCGCCGCTAATAAATTAGCACTGGCAAGAACAGCAAAGTGGGCCCAGGAGAGTAGCAGCAGGCGAGGGGTTTGGCACAGCTACAGGTCCTGCGAGGTGCTGCCGCTGTTCCGAAAGATGAAGGATTTTTGCCGGTACTGTATATTCGGTGACTGTTGTTTTCGCTGTACTATGCCTGGTCCAAGTCCCCTTAGATGAGGGCTGGCCGAGCAGCGCAGCTGAGCATTTGGAGGGTTCACCCAAAGCACGCATGGAACTTGCTCAGTGTGTGTTGGCGTGTAATGGCCAACGCGAAGCTCGCCATTCTGCAAACTACGCTTATTAAGGATGCCCCTCGTCAATCTACCTGGTGGTTAGACAGCCCTTTTCTAGAATGGCAGGTGCAGCTCCAGTCCCTCCTACCACCACTCCTGGAGTGCCTCTGCACAGATTTTGTCTCTTACCCACAAAAAAGAAACTCTGAGGCCATTCTGTTAATGTTGTAATGTGAATAGTCTTCCTTGCAATTCTGATTTAGTGGTAGCCATGGGAAGAGAGGCAAAGCCAAGGCTGTTGTGGTTTGTGCCCATTGGTGATCTTTTGGCACTTCTTGCAGGAACTGAGGGTATTAGTATTAGTCTCTAGGGTCTTGACCAGATTCCCGCGGAGCACTGCATTTTGCCTCTTTAGAGTTGGATTTGGTAGTTCCCACCACTTCCTGTTCTAAAGCTCCCATTGGTCAGACCCTAATTTGTCAATTACCATCTGCAAAAAAATAAAAGAATCTTGGGAGCCTTCTCTGCCAGCGAGGTGAGTGAATGAATGAAGTGGTTTCCCATTGAGTTACGCACACCTTACGGCAGAGATTAACACAGTACACAGCGGGGGCAACACTTACTGTGGCCCAACTTTCAAAAGTGCTCAGCAACCTGCAGCTGGTTTTGAGCTCAACGTCCCTGAATATCTCCCCAAATGTCACAAATCCTCAAAGTTCAAGACCTAGCTACCTGAGACATCTCTCACCCAGTGGGAACAGTAGAGCTGTTCAAGCCAGAGTATTGTTGTAATAAATGAGATGGTCAGTTGGCTGGGCAAAGTCTGGTAGGACCATGTGGCTTTAGAATTCATGTGCTCTTTTTTGGTATGGAAGCGCCTGCATCTGAAGACCTTAAGGTATGCTGAAAACATGTGTTTCTCTCCCACTATTCTTCATCTCCCCCTTCCTCCTGCCTCAGCGTGGAAAAATGAGAGAGAAGGTAACTGTAATTTATAGGAGGTAATTGTTGGACAAGGAGTGGGTTTGAGCATCTAAGTTACTTACTGGTGGTGAGTTACCTGAAATGTCTCTGCTGCACTTAAAGAGTATTGAAGCTACATCAAAGACACCTCCATGCCAAGGACACCTCCAGTGCATGGAACAGGAGCTTGTTTTGCTGTAAAACTAAATACCCACAAGCCAGCTTCTAGTAGCACAGGCTTCCTGGGTAACTGTCGGGGTCGATCTATATGCATCGTTGTAGCTCCATCCCACAATAGCAGACATCTCCTGGAAGTCAGTCCGTGTGATTTGAATGGGACATGTAGGTACCATTTCAAGAGAGAATATATTTGATGTTGTGATGCTTAATGCAGCAGGCTTTCCCCAGAGCGAAATGGTCATTCCGGGCAATCTGTTTCTCTTGACCCATTTTTACTGTGCAGCTCTCCATAAAAGTATGCAGCTGAGAAATGTTCCCCCGGGATGGGGATTACAAACAAAGCTGAGTCCCTGCCTGGAGAGGTAGATCTCTAGCAAATGTACAGTGTTCCCATGAAAACGGGATTTCAAAGGCTCCCACTCTTCTGAATGACTGCAGTGAACTGAGTGAAGGGAAATGCCAGTGCTAGCATCTTTTGAGACAGCGTGTGAACTGTACCTGCGTTGTCAAAGCCTGTAAGTAAGGGAGTGTACGAGTCAGAGCAGTGCAGCAAAAGCCTATTTCAGTTACACCAGTGTAAATCAGGAGTAATTCCACTGGCATTATTACACTCTGTTAGCTTGGGTTAGAAAATGTTGAAGAGCTTTGGATGAAAGGTGCTATAATAGAGCAAAGTGTTGCATCTCTTTCTCTCTTTCTGATCTGTCCTCTCTCACTTTCTTGTCCTTTTTTGAAACCGATATGATCAGTCATCTGGAGTCTAAAAGGTTAAGAAATTCCTTTTCTAAAGGGAGTGAATTAGTTTCTTGAGGAATAGTGTATGCTGTATTATTTTTGGCTGTTATGCTAAGACGTTATTCTAAGACATTTTAAACAATTGACCGCTAGGAAATGAGGAGCACTTAGTCAGTTGGATTCGTGCTCCTAAACCACTTAGGCAGTTTTGAAAAGGTCACATTAGCTAGATTTGTCCTGGGCAATTCTGGCTGTGTTGTATTGTCCTGATGAGCAATGGAGGAGGGGGAGGGGGGCGATGCACTGGAGATCTTAAAGTAACTGCAATCAAAAACAGAAAGAAGAAAAGAAAGGGGAAAAGAGGACCATTGTTGCCTTAGAAGAATTGCTTCCTAGGCACTGGAGAGCATATCAGTAAGAAACAGTCATCAGGCTGTGAAGGGTTAATCATTCTAGCAAAAAGTAGTTTAGATAAAACCCTGCCCCTTCCCTCTGCTCCAGTGTTGTCTACAGCAAAGGAACATGTACCATCCAGAGAGGAGGAAAGGGAAACTGACAGTGATTCCTCAGTGGCTGAGCTAATAAATGGGATGAAATTTAAACTACCTTCTCTTACAAACACAGACACACACACGAGCTACAGCAAAAGAGGGAGCGAGATAAGAGAGAGAGAGAATGCTGGGAGTATTTATATTCTAATCTAGGCAATTGAAAAAAAAGTCTTATCTCTAGAAGACAATGGATTTAGGAAGCCTACCGCAGAAGCACAGTAGGTGGATTTATTTTTTCTACTGTATATTTCTTATTTTTTAGCCAGAGGGTAGATTGTACTCCTGCTTGAAAGATATGGCACAATTGGTCTCTCTAGCCTTACTCAGGTTGATAGCAGAGCATTTTGTACCCCGCTTTTTCTATTCTGCACAGATATTTGCCTAATTGAAAGAATACCTGTTACTTTTGGGGATGTAAAGGTGCATTTGTAAAAATTATCAGTACCGTAGTTGCTTCAGAAGCTCCTCTTTCTCTAAATAGATATGTTTTATTAATTGTGGCAATGATCTCCAGCTTAAAAAAAGTCTCCTCTAAATAAATTAGACTCCATTCCACTGCTCAGAAACCAAATATAGGCAGCTGCAGTGAAACCTTGGTGGTAAAGCAATGCTGCAAGTTAAAATTTTCAGTCCAATTTCAGCTGCTCCAGAGGAGTTTCAGCAGCTGTGGAGACTGCATATAAGTGTGTCTTGCAAACTTTACCCACGGAGGAAGCAAAAATTTGGTTATAAGTAGGAGCTTTGCGAGGGGATAGCTTTTAAGGAAGAATCTTGCATTGCATTCCCCAAGGGGCTATGAGTTGGTTCACATTTTGATAGCTGCATTATGATGATTGTTGCCACTTGGTAAACACAAAGCACTGTGTCACACGCGGGACAGTCACTCCGATGTGGCTGCATCCTTTCTGTGGCTTTGCTCGTGTCGGTGACGCTGATACCTTTTGACGGCACAGGCATTCTTATCTTTAGTCATAGTGCATCTTTCACCTCAGCATTAAATAGACATCTTAAATCTTAAATGAGATTTCTTCTTCAGTACCACGTGTGCACGCGTGCTGGCTGCCTGCTATGTGACACCAGGCATTATCCAGGAGACAGCCTTTCTCACATCTGTGCGTTTGTTTAAGATAAGTCACTCAGATCTTTGGTGGCAGTTGTAAAATGTCAGGCATGCTGTGTGATAAGCCATCTTGGGTGGATAATTAGTGAATAAATGACTGACAGGTGAATTGCAGTACCAGCTGGTATACATCTGACTGGGAACAGTACCTGTAGGCATTAAGGCACAGTGTAATGGCAGTAATGCAGAGTAGGGAGATGCAAGTGCCCAAGACTGTTGGAAATGTACACTAGGATGCTCACAGGACAGTGATATTGTATCATTCTCTCCATTGCCAAGAAGGCATATGTGATCTTAGAGAGACCCTTCCTGTGGAGAACTCTTCTCACATCTTACTTCTGCCTTCAGGCTTCCGATTTTAGTGATTTTTGCTCCGAGTTCCTAATGAGTTTTAGATCCTCTATTAAAGAGATGTCTGATCTCTCTCAATAAAACAGGGATGAGGAACCTTTTTTGGGGTCCGGGGCCACTGACCCAGAAAAAAATCACTTGGGCTGCACTCAAGTGAGAAGCCAACCCCTGGAGTTGTGTATCTTAATTTGAACCTACCCCCTAGTGTAGACCTAGCCCTCGTGTTGTAGGGGTGCCGCAGTAAATGTGAGGCTAGTTGTTCAGCTACTTTGTCCTCAGTGGGGCTATGCCAAGCTAATAACCCAGACCATTGTCTTTAGTCTCTCGGTTAAATTCCGATCTCATGGATGTCCGTGTAAACCCAAAGTAACCCTGTTGATTCCACAGAGTGAGCTGCCATTGTTCCGCTCTGTCCAAGTTACTAAATGGTACTAAATAGCATCGAGCTATGCGAGACCTGAATTTCCCTCTTAAATCAGAGCCGATGAGTTCATGGTAGAATCATAGGAACTGGGAACGAAAGAGAGCGCCAGTATCAGGTTAGCAGCTGTCTGCACGCTGGTATGGAGGTCGAAGTGTCCCGGGCACAGGAAGTTTCATCTAATGTTCTGAATTTCTTACTGTCATTGCATCCCTCTCCAGGCTGGGGATGCTGCTATTAGAGGTGGGCAAATATTTTTCAGTGAATAGTTTATCTGTGTTGACCTGAAATCACCCCCCTCCCTGGGATTTTTTGGTTCAGCTACTGAACTGAAAAATCAATTATTTGGCCAGCTGTAGCTGCTCCAGGAAGGGAGGCTTAAAATGAGCCTCAACTCCCAGGGCAGTTAGTAATCCAACAGAAGTAAGCCAATAGAAGCAGAGAGCCTTTGGAGGGACTTCGCTCTCAGGTGTAAATGTGGAGTAAATTCACCAAAGGCAATAAGAATTTGGTCCTGCTCAAGGACTCTGGGCATTGCTGCCTTTCTCCACTTGCACTGGTGTAAATCCAGAGTCACTGCACCCATAGCCGTGATGTTACATGCGTGTAAATACGGCACAAGAGCAGAACTGTGCCCCTCACTGTGTGTGCTGCAGCCATCCGCCTCTGTACATTCCAAACGGCTGGTTCTGATTGCTGTTTTTATACCATGTTTTTATACTGGTGGTTGTTGCTTCACTGGAGTTGCTCCTATTTTACATGGGTGTGAGTGAGAGGAGAATTCAGCCCAAAGACCCCAGCTGGTTAAGATCCTGTGTCCTGTTCCATCGGAGCAGCTGCCCTGTAAGTTTGAATGCTCTGACTCCCTCATATCTTGGCACTTGAGAACAGGTAGAAGTGCATATTTTAAAATTAAAAACCAAACCCTTCTGGCGTGGCTTGGAAAGCTCCCAGGAACCCCCAGTTTTAAACTGGTTGGTATGGACTCAGCTCTTACCCTTTGGTAGCTAGATGGATATCATGCTGCTTACAAAGTGGCAGGGCTTTATGCTTTTTTAAGTGAGGCCCTGTCTAGTCAATGTGGATATTAGAGATGTCCAGGCACTTAATAGAAGAACAGGGGTGTGCATTTATAGCCTGGAAAAATCTCAGGAGAAGAAGCAACGGGCTTAAATTGCATCAAGGGAGGTTTAGGTTGGACATTAGGAAAAACTTCCTCACTGTAAGGGTGGTTAAACACTGGAATAAATTGCCAGAGTTGTTGACTCGAGTCCCACGACTTGAACTCTAGGCCGACGTAAGTTACCCAGGTGACTCGACGTGAGACTCGACTTGGGTTCATTATTTGTGACTTGAGACTTGACTTGAGGCTTGCTAATTTTGTTCAAATGGAGTTGGTGAAAAAATTGTCTGACAATGCCGATATCGATGGCTTGTACAAAAGTGACTTGACATTTTTTAAATTAAGACTTGAGACTCGACTTGGACTTGACAATGACGACTTGAAGACAACATTGTAAATTACCGAGGGAGGTTGTGAAATCTCCATCACTGGAGATATTTAAGAGCAGGTTAGACAGACACCTGTCAGGGGTAATCTAGATGGTGCTTGGTCCTGCCACGAGGGCTGGGGACTGGACTCGATGACCTCTCGAGGTCCCTTCCAGTTCTAGTATTCTATGATTCATGCTTTCCACATCGCTCCCTGTCTCTAGAGGCTGCCCTCCAGCCTGTAGGTGCAAGTAATTCAGTCACACTGCATATTTGGGGGCAGGGTGCGTGAAGTGTGTTTTTTTGACACATCAAAGTCACTCCATCCAAATCAACAGTGTTTCCATCATTTGGGGAATCTAGCTTGGTCTCTGGATGGCAGAGCCCTGCAATTGAAGAGCTGATTGGCTGCCTTTGTGTCCAATAGGCCCTGATTCTAGGGTTGCCAGATGGTTTCAACAAAAATACCAGACACACTTGACATTACGTCACAATATACATTACATCTGATTTAGAAAATACCGGACATTGATATTTTCTCATTGATATTTTCTCAATTTGTTTCCCGAGCAGAAAGCTCAAATACTGGACTGTCTGGTTCAAAACCGGACACCTGACAACCCTACCCGATTCCAGGAGTAGGTCCATTGTGGAGGAAGCTGTGTCTCAGGGGGAGCCAAGGGGACAGAACTGGGTGTGTGAAGAGCTTCAGAAATGCAGATAATTGGTTTGGACCCTGGCTGTAATATTCTGAGGAAAAGCTCTCCAAAAGCCTGCGGGGACGGGCCTGAAGAGTCCGGTCTGGATTATTGAGTGGGAGGGGCGGGAGACATGGAAGCGGTGCCGGGCCGGTGAGGGGAAGGGCAGCTTTGTAACTAAGTGGCTGGGTTGGGACTTTGGATATGTCTACACTGCCAGTACAAACCCATGCCTGGCCTGTGCAAGCTGGCCCAGGCTTGGGGGGCTGGGGCTAAGGGGCTGCTTGTCTGAAGTGGAGACATTTAGGTTCAAACTAGAGCCGGGGGTTTAGGAGCCTGCAGGGTACGAGTGTCCCCAGAGTTTGGGCGGCAGCCTGAGCCCAAACACGACCAGTTAAACAGCCCCTTAGCCCGAGCCCAAAGCAGCTGGCACAGGCCAGTCGTGGGTGTCTAGCTGCAGCATCGGCTTGCCCTTAGGAAATCTGGGTTCAGTTCCTAAAACATAAGAACAGCCAGACTGGGTCACCTGTACACATGAGCAGGGGTGAGTCAGACTGCCAGGTAAGACCAAAGGTCTGTCCAGCCCAGTGTCCTGTCTGCCGACTGTGGCCAATGCCAGGTGCCCCAGAAGGAGTGAACGGAACAGGCAATCATCACGTGATCCCTCTCCTGTCATCCATTCCCAGATTCTGACAAACAGAGGCTAAGGACACTATTCCCACCCATCCTGCTTGCTGTATGTGAATGCTGGCAGGTCACTGTGTGTCCAGGCCTCAGTTCCCTCTCTGTGAAATGGGGATAAAAATCTTTTCTTTCTGTCATCCTTTGGTTGCCTTGTCTGCTTAGACTGTAGGCTCTTCAGGGCAGAGAATCTTCTGTGTCTGCTGCTCAGCACAATGGGATCCTGATGCCTGGTGGAGCCTTCCGGTACCATTGTAAATACAAACATACTTAATAGTGGTTATGGGTCCATTTCTCAGCATTGCCAGCCCCAAATATTAACAAATCATGAGTCAGCCCTGGGCTGAATTCAGAGTCCTGCTGTGCTAGGTGCTGTGCACATTTGAGTGAAGGTCCCTGTCTGAAGAGCCTACAAGCTAAATAGACCCTCAGAAGTTAGAGATATAAAATCACTTCACAAAATAGTTTGTATTATTTTTCTTAACTTTTTGGTTTTTAGCCTTTTGAGTATGCTGGAGATTTCATACTTCTAGCCATGAGGGCTGAGAACCTACTCCCTCTCCCTAGCGAAAGCCGAAATTCTCATTTATTCACAGGACTCCAGCAGCTGGAGCTTAATCAAAAGAGCAATGATCAAAAGGCTCGTGGTAAAGCTGGCAGAGTTGGCAGCCCTGATCTGTCTGCCTTCCCGCAGGAAATCTGACTGTTGTGGGTATAGGTATTTCCCTTTGCCCCTGGCCACTCACAAGTCCCTGAAACAGAAGCTTGCATCTGCTATGCTGTCAGGTAGACACTGTCTCCCAGAGCTTCTGCCAAGCGATCAGTGGTTCTGTCCTCTGCTTGTCATTCTTCAACCATCCCTCCAGCTCAGCAGGAAGCAGCATCTCCAAGCAGGGAATAGCCTCCTGTAGCAAAGCGGGATGTTTGCAAGGACTGTGAAATTCGTTTTGTTTTCTTTTCTGGCTTGTTTGGGCTGCAGATTCTTCAGGCTCGATCATGTCCTGACATTCAATTGCTCCAAGAGTCTGTTCTGCTGCCCTTTGCCCAGAGCTGGTCTGTGAATTTTTTTGTCTCTCTCTTTTGATCTTGAGACACCTGTGAGCTGTGATGTGTGGAAAAACATTTCTCGGGGATTGGAAGTACATTTTACCTTCAGATCTATAGGTAGGCAGGAGGAATGGCTTATAGTGTCTGTCCCACACAGGGTGCACGTACAAGGACTAAGACAACAGTGATTTCCCTTTCCTTGGCATTGGTTTGATCATAGCTGGAGAGCTGCATGCAGTCCTGGACGCTGTCCTATAGGAGAGACAGATAGGAGGAGCTCAGAGACTGGGATAAAGATGAGAGGGGATTCAAACACAAGGTGCTATGGGAAAAGGGGGCTGGGGAGGATGGATTTATGGGTAGAACACAAGGTTGAGCATTTTCCTTTCTATGTCTGTCTCTGGCTAGATGTATGACCTTGTTTAATGCACTTAACCAATCTGTGCCTCAGTTTCTCCATCTGCAGTTTCATTTGGTGTAGTATTCGGATCAGCTTCTGAACTGTCCTGTAGTGTAGCCACATGCTGTGAACCAAGAGGTGGCTGAATGTCAGGAGCAAGTGAAGTGTTAAATATTTGTTTGTTTTCAGCTGTGCTTTGTGATCGTTTGGTATGACAGGTGCCATGTAAAAAGTAAGATCCACTCTACAAATATCTCACTGTGGTTTTATCCCCTTAACACACACTAACTAGCACAGTAGCTGAGGTGGGTAGGTTAAGGTTTGTGTGATTACAAATTTCAAAATGTTCACTTGACTCACATCAGAGGTGACAGAATGTCAAAGTAAGCACGAGCAAAGGGTGACACATGCAAACGTGTTTTCAGTTTAAAGACCCAAGTACCTTTTAACTGAATTTTCTTGGTAAAACGGAGGACCAGATCCTCCCTGATGCAACAGCATTGACTCCAGCGGAGCTGCACCGAATATGTGTTTGGCCCACAGCGTTTAATACTATTTTTTTATTATCCAGTTATCAGACTGAGAGTGCTGGTCTAATAACTCGCAGTGTGTTTTTATTTGATATCAGAATCCAGGTTGATCCGGTGTTCCTACTGTAACACCACTGCAGCACGCGTCAGCATTTGTTTCTAGCGGCAGTTAAGCTCTGCAAGACCAAATAATTTCTGCTCCACTTTCTTTTTGCAGTGGAGAAACAAATGTGATGCCTCCTGCCCTCAGCACCTGACCGAGTGACGCTTATGTTTTCTGAAGGAGGCTGCAGACAATGGAATATGCTCAGAGGTTTAGTGCATGACTCCCTTGCAGACGGAATGACTATAGTAACGAGCTTCCTGTGCGTGTTCGAGATGCGGGAACAGGGTTAGAAGGACGTCTCTCAGCATTGATTGTCATGCACTGTAACCGGCCATTTACAATAATAGTTGTAATTTAGATTTTAATTTTTAATGTTTCGGAGAGTTTAAGAGCTGTGGCTGGGTTTGAATCTTTTCAGTTATCATTAGTGCAGTGACGGTAACGATGAGCTGTTTGCTGTTAAGATCGGCAGTACGCCACCCCCAGGAATGGGACCCATTGAAACAGAAGCAGACTTTGGCAATCACCTCAAAGAAAGTAGCTTAGGCTGGCGCAGTTTGAGGTGCTTAAGAATGAAATTGGCGCAGTGGATTGTATCCGTGAAGAGCAGCACCCGCCTTCCCGGTGAAATAATTAGAGGCATCTTTCCAGCCCCTGTGATTCTTGGGGGTTCTGCAGACGTGCCATTGTGAGACTTATTTAACTCCGCCCTTGTCCGTGGCCAGACGGTGCAGTCTGATTCAAAACTCATTGAAGCCAATGGGACTCTTTCCTTTCACATCAAGAGCTCCTGGCTCAGGACTTTAAAGTCACAGCTCAGCTTTACACACATACAGAATGGGAACTCATTGCTGCGAAAAGGGATCTGGGGGTCATGGTGGATGACAAGCTAAATATGAGTCAATGGTGTGACACTTGCAAATATCTATCATTCTGGGGTGTATTAGCAGGAATGTTGTAAGCATGAGAAGTAATTCTTCTGCTCTACTCTGTGCTGATTAGGCCTCAGTTGGAGTTAGGGATGATAAATTTAGATTTATTTATTTATTTATGTCCATTGACTATTTGATAGTCTACAAGGGCTCTTGCTACAGTTCAAAAGTGGAAGCCCCACAGGGAGCATGGGGCCAGCAGGGACTGGCCCCCTGCATTCTGCAGCGCTTCAGCCTTTGAAATGTACAAGAGCCCCGTTAGTGCTCTTGCTACAGTTCAAAGGCGGAGGCACCTTTATAGTCCCTGCAGGGCTCTTGTACATTTCAAAAGGAAGCCCCACAGGGAGCGTGGAACTCCCCTCCTGGCCCCATGCTCCCTACAGGGCTTCTGCTTTTGAAATATACATTTCAAAAGGAGAATCACAGCAGAGCGGTGTGAGCGGAGACTGCTTCAGGTCCTGCTTGTGCCGTTTCTACCGTACCTCTTCTTCTCCTGCCCCCTGCAGAGATAGTGCTGGGGGAACCGGCTTTTAAGCCAGCTCCCCCCAGCACTGGCACCTGCTCCCCCCCTTGCTGCCTCTCTCTGATAGAGGCAGTAAGGGGAGGGGGGGGGAGAGCAACTAGTCGACTAGTGTCTTACATCCCTAGTTGGAGTAGTGTGTCCAGATCTGGGCACTACATTTCAGGAAAAATGTGCACAAATTGGAAAAAGTCCAGAGAAGAGCAACAAAAAATGAATAAAAGTCTAGAAAACATGACCTGTGAGGGAATTTTGAAAAAAAACTAGTTCAGAAAAGAGAAGATGGAGAGGGGACATGATACCAGCTTTCAAATACCTAAAAGGAGGAGGGCAAAAAAAAACGTTCTTAACTTCTGATGACAGGACAGGAAGCAATGGGCTTAAATTGCAGCAAGGGAGGTCTAATTGGACATTAGGGAAAACTTCCTAACTGTCAGGGTGGTTAAACGCTGGGATACATTGCCCAGGCAGGTTGTAGAATCTCCATTATTGGAGATTTTTAAGAGCAGGTTAGATGAACACCTGTCAGGGATGGTCTAGACCAGGGCTACTCAACACGCGGCCCATGGCCCGTTTGTTTGCGGTCTGCGGGTGGGAGCCAAAACAAAAAAGTAGTCAATATAATGGTCTTTTGTTGATATGCATTTTAATAGTTAAATTCCTGGACTGTCATTGCTCATTAAAAGTGCTGTCATATAGGTGGAAATCAGGTAAATATTGCATTTTATTAATATCAGCAGAATTGACTTAAATGGGGCCTGTGTGTTGTGTAGTCTTGCCTTAACCTTTGTATTCAGGCCCGTCAGTGTGAAAGAAGCTATTTGCATATAGATTTGCATGTATATGCAACCACACCTAAGTTGCGGTATCATTTGTGACCCCCGGGGCTTCCAAAGTTGAGTAGCCCTGGTCTAGACAATACTTTGTCCTGCCGGGAGTGCCGGGGACTGGACTAGCTGACCTCTCAAGGTCCTTTCCAGTCCTCTGATTCTGTGATCTCTGATGTTTCACATGGGGCTGTCAGAGGAATGCCATGGAAGTGCCATGGTGGTATACCTGAAAGAAGAATCAGCACCACTGAGTCTGTTTCGGCAGCGTCCGGCAGTGGATTAAAGCAGGATCTTTGAACCCTTGGGATCTAGGGAGCGACATTGAGTGAGGGTCCAGATGTAGCTGGTGGGGACCCGGAACAGCCCAACCACTATCTACTGATGGGCAGGACCCTCCCTACCCTCTCCCAGGTGATCTGGGTGAAAGGGGTCAGGCAGTCACATGTGGCAAGAGAGTCTCTCCCCATGAGCAGGGAAAAGGCTGGGGAGAGGAAGGTCTGGAAGGCAATGCTTTTCGTGGGGAAAGCTAAAGCTTTGGTAGATCTTAATCCACCTGCGGTGACAGCGTAATGAGTCTGTGGCTACTTGCTGCACACAGTGACCACTGATAGAGTACTGTTCCAGATGCACAAGCCCCAACCTGAGCTACAGGAGAATCTCCAGGCGCTGGGCATGCAATATGGAGCCCATGACACACAGCCAAGCATGGAGAAATGCTGACAATTCTCTTAGGAAAGGCCCTGAATCTACATCCTGATGCGTGGTCCAATGAATAGGACCCAGGGCAAGGAGTCGGGGCATCTGGCTTTTATCCCTAGCTCTGCCATTGGCCTGTGTGACCTTGAGATAATGGCAGGGCTGGTCAACACATGGAAATTGCATCGATTTTAACGACATTGGTTTCTAAATCACTTGAACGAAATCAGTGCAGCCTCTTTGCTAAGCTACATCAGTATTGGAAAAACTTAAAAACCAACAAATAGTCCTGCAGCACCTTAGAGACTAACAAAACATGTAGATGGGATCATGAGCTTTCGTGGGCACAGCCACTTCTTCAGATGGATGGAGTTATTAAAGATCCAGTTTCTAAATAAATAGTAGATGGGGGAAGGAAGGGGAAGAGAAGGGAAAAAAAAGGGAAAAGAACAGTCAGTTAGAGTGCCCATGCTACATGGAGCTGATGGAGAAGGTACTAAGTGTTCTTAAGGACCCATTGTTTGGTTTTTTATGTTATTCGGATGTGGAATGTAGCGAGACATCCACCCAATATCTTTGTTCATACCTCTGTTGAAGGAATCAAACTTGTAAATGAAGTTGAGCTCTGAGGCCTCCCTGTGGAGTTGGCTTGTGCAATTGGCCTGAAACAATACGGTGACTTTGAGATCCATTAATGAGTGCTTGGGTAAATTAAAATGTTCCCCAGCAGGTTTCTGTGTGTTGCCTTTTCGGCTATCTGATATGTGTCCATTCATTCTCTCTTGTAGAGGCTGTCCAGTTTGGCCAATATACATGGCAGAGGGGCATTGCTGGCATTTGATGGCATAGATCCCATTAGAGAAGGCTCAGTTGCATGAGCCTCTGGCGCACTGGCTTATGTGGCTAGGTCTTATGATGATATCACTTGTATAGATGTGTGGGCCGAGTTGGCAACAGAGTTGATTGCAGGGGTGGGTTCCTGGGTTGGTATGTGTGAGGTGTGAGGTGTGGTTACTGAAAAGAATTTGTCTGAGGTTAGGGGGCTGTCTGTAGGCGAGGATTGACCTGTCCCACAGGGCCTGTGAGAGTGAGGGGTCATTTTCCAGGACAGGTTGTAGATTGTTGAGAAGGCATTGGAGTGGTTTAAGTTGGAGGCTGTAGGTGATGACAGGTGGTGTCCTGTTGTTTTCTTTTTGAAGTAGCTGATGTCTGGGTACTTGCCTGGTTCTATCAATCTGTTTTTTCACTTCTCTGGGTGAGTATTTCAGTTTTAAGAATGCTTGATATAGATCCTGTAGGTGTTAGTCTCTGTCTATGGGCCTGGAGCAAATCCAGTTGTATCGTAGGGCTTGGCTGCATACAATAGATTGAAAGATGTGTCTGGGATAGAAGCTAGAGGCATGTAGGTAAGTGTAGTGGCGGGTAGGTTTCCGGTATAGGGTGGTAGAAATGTGCCCATCATGTAATTGTACTGTAGCATCAAGAGAGTGGATCTCTCATGTGGACTGGTCCAGGCTGAGGTTGATGGTGGAGTGGAAGTTATTGAAATCCCTGTGAAATTCTTCAAGGGTCTCTTTCCCATGGGTCCATATGATGAAGATGTTGTCAATGTTGCATAAATAGAGTGAAGGTTTTAGGGGGCAAGAGCTGAGGAAACGTTGTTCAAAGTCAGACATAAAGATGTTGGCATAGTGGGGGGCCGTGCGGGTGCCCATGGCTGTGCCTCTGACTTGAAATTGTCTCGAAATCGGAAATAGTTGTGGATGAGGACAAAGTCGCAGAGCTCTGTAACCAGGTGTGCAGTGACCAGGTGTGCAGTGGTGCAAAAAACTGAACAATGGGTCCTTAAGAACACTTAGTACCTTCTCTATCAGCTTCATGTGGCATGGGCACTCTGATTATTTTCCCCTCTCTTTCCCCCTTCTTTTTCCTTCTCTTCCCCCCCCCCCATCTGCTATTTATTTAGAAACTGGACCTTTAATAACTCCATTCATCTGCAGAAGTGGGTTGTGCCCACGAAAGCTCATGATCTCATTGACATGTTTTGTTAGTCCCCATGGGGCTGGAGCACACAAAATCTACTAGCCTGGGCCCCCCAGGTTCTGTTGTGGGCCGGGAATGTGGGGAGGGTCTTTCTCCTTCTTAACCAGGGGCCACGTCAGTGAGGGTTTGTTTTGGGGGTTTTTTTTGCTTCTCGCTTGTGTGTGGCCCCCAACTGATTTTTCTGTGCGTCAGTGGCCCCCGACTCAGAAAAGCTTTTCCACCCCTGCTCTTCATCTCCTCCTGCCTGGGGGCTATAATGGTCACTTTTTGGAGCTACCCAAGGTAAGCGTCGACCTCCTTGCCCCCTCCTGTGCCCCAATCACTTGCCCAGCCCAGAGCCCCCTCCCAGTCTCCCTCCTCTTCCTTAGACCCCCTCCCTCACTCCAACCCCTGCCCCAGCATATAGCCTGCACCCCGCACCCAAACTCCCTCCCAGAGCCTGACCTCATGCCCCTTTCACACTCAAACTCCCACCCAGAGGTTGCACCCTCTCCCGGGCCCCACCCCACTGCCCCAGCCCGGTGAAAGTGAGAGAGGGTGGAGGAGAGAAGCCACCGAGGGAGGGGTGATGGACTGAGCAGGGGTGTGGCCTCAGAGAAGGGGCGGGGCAAGGGTTGGGGGGTCTCTATGATTAGATGGTCAGTAACCCTGCCAGGCAGGCCTGTGGAAGCGCTGGCAGGGCAGGAAGAGCGCCTCCAGCAGCGCAGGCACAGCCCCACCAAATGTCAGGTGGACGGTGTCCACATGGATGCAACTTGTGCATGTTAAGGGATTACACAACTGTTCTCCCCTAAGGCCCGGAATTGCTGTCGGGAGGCCTGGTCACCAGGGCTACGTCTACACTGCACAGTTATTTTGTAGCTTATTTTGAAATAGCACGTCCACACTGCAGGGAAGCCTCAAAATGAGTCCGAGGCAGGCTCCCCAAATGAAGATGTGCTATCTTGATGTAGAGCCCCAGGAGGAGTAACTTAGAATGGCCCTGGTAAGGCGCTATTTCGAAGTAGCAGAAGTGGGGCATCTACACATGCCTTATTTCGAAATAGCTATTTCAGAATAGGCATTATTCTTCATAGAATGAGGTTTACAGAAGTTGGAATAAGCCATCCATTATCTCAAAATAATTTTGAAATAATGGAATTGCTGTGTAGTCACTCGCATAGTTATTTCAGAATAACGGCCATTATTCCGAAATAACTTTGCTGTGTAGACTCACCCCAGAACTGCTAGATAAACAACCAGCTTCTCCCAAATCAGACACTCTGTTCTGCCCTCCATCACCGGTTTTGACAGAACTGGTGGAGAAACTAGTTAATTATGTTCCTGAATCCTCAAATCTGCCTTTGCGGGATTTAGGAAGATTTCATTCCCTTTTTTCTGCCCCAACTTTCTTATAATACACCTGGGGAGAGGGGAGAAGAGGCAGGGGACAGAGAGTTCTGTAGTTCCCATGCATTTTAAAAAAATTCTCCAGGCATATTTGTGATTTTTATCCGATTGTACAGATTTCTTTATGGTTTGCGACTGACGAAATCAAAGGCTCTGAATATGCAGAGATGGCTGCTGAGGCTGCGAGAAATCTGTAAAGAATATACAGGTCGCGGGAAGTCTTTTATGTTCGGCTCCTGCAAAGCAGAATCCGACTAGCCTTTGAAAGCGATGGTTCAATCTATGGTCGGAAATCTCAGTGTGAACCCCATGCGCACAGAGAAAGCAATCAGCTCTGGCCTAAATTTATGTCAAATAAATTCATGGCTGAGCTGCTTTAAGAAAGAACTCGTCACAGAGGGGCAAGAGCCAGGGTCGCTATTTTAGTGTTTGATGGGGGTGGGGTCTCTAACAAGAGCACATCGTCACTGGAAGGAGCTTGAAGGTAGGGAGAGAAAAAAATCTTCCTCCGGTTCATCTTCCTTCCGCTTCTTATACCTTTCTCAGTCCTGGATCAGCCCGAGAGCTGCACTGAAGCAGGGGGCATGCTGGGGACAGAGTGTGGGGTGGGCCACACCTGGCAGTTTGGGAAGGCAGTGCCTTCCCCTGCCTCTTATATCTGCCATGCATATGCCAATAACCTCTCTGGCCAGTGGGACAGGCATTATTCTGTCTCAGCCCGGGTGCGTTATTTCTTGGAAGGATGAAACACGCAGTGTCTCCCATGCATTCCCTGCCTTGGGGAAGTATTGGTAGCAAAACTGTCTGACTTGCCTGCCTCTTGTGTTCTGAGCTTCCTACAGCCCAAAGCCATCCTTCTAATGAGGGCCTGGCCCTTTTGTCCTTTAGGATTGTTTACAGCTGCTTAGGTGTTGAGTTTGACGTGATATTGGATCTGTTGGGATAGCCAGGAAATGATTAGGTCACCAGGATAACCAAGTGAAGAACAGAGACATCAAGTAGCTGGCATGAGCGGCTCGTTTGCCAGAGGTGGAGCAATGGATTTGCACTCAGAAGCCTGGGGCAGGGATTTTTTTGCGGGGGGATGCTAAAATGATTGACTTGGATCATTTCAGTGAGCCCTTTGGAGACGGGGCAGAGACAGCCTCCCACACGCACAACAGCTGTAAAAGCACCTCCAGCTCCTTTCCTGCTCTTGATTCTTTCACTGAAAAAAGTCTGTGGGGTTGGGAAAACTGCCAGATAAGAGAGCCATGAAGGTGTGCTGCGATGCAGGTTAGGCCACACGGGCACTCAGTGTGCAGCAGCAGTCAAAAAGCTAATAGAATGTTAGGAATCCTTAAAAAAGGGATGGAGAATAAGACAGAGAATATCTTATTGCCTCTCTATAAATCCTGGTACTCCCCACCTTGAATACTGAGGGCAGATGCGGTCACCTCCTCTCATAAAAGATGTATTGGCATTGGAAAAGGTTCAGGAAAGGGCAATAAAAAAGATTAGGGGTTGGAACAGCTACCATATGAGGAAAGATGAAAAAGACTGGGACTTTTCATCTTAGGAAAGAGGAGACTATGGAGGGACATGATAGAGGCCTATAAAATCACAACTTGTGTGGAAGAAGTGAATAAGGAAAAGTTGTTTACTTGTTCCCATACCACAAGAACTAGAGGGTTGCCGAATGAAATTAGTAGGTAGTAGGTTTAAAACAAACAAAAGGAAGTACTTCTTCACACAACCCGCAGTCAACTTGTAGAACTCCTTGCCAGAGGATGTTGTGAAGGCTAGGAATTTAACAAGGTTCAAAAAAGAACTCGATAAACTCACAGGAGGTTAGGTCCATCAATGGCTATTAGCCAGTGTGGGTAGGAATGGTGTCCTTAGCTTCTGTTTGTCAGAGGCTGGAAATGACAGGAGAGAGATCATTTGATAATTCCCTGTTGTGTTCACTCCCTCTGGGGCACCTGGCATTGGCCACTGTCAGAAGACAGGACGCTGGGCTAGAAGGACCTTTGGTCTGACCTGTCCGGCTGTTCTTATGGTCTTAGGAGTTTCTCCGGTGTTTCCTGACTGTGTGCCTCACCTCTGCTCAAGTGTATAGCTGAAAAGATTTGGACGAGCAAAAAGGTATCGCCAGTCTCTACTAGGGATGTGAATGGTTAACTGGTTACCCGGGAAGCATCACCCTTACAGGGTAACGGTTAACTGGTGCCTGGGAGCAGCTCTCCCCGCCCCCTGGCCCACTGCCCTGCAGGCCAGAGCGGGAGCTAGGAGCCCCATATGGTGCGCAGAGTCAGTAGACCCACAGGCCAGGCACTGCTCCAGCCAGGGTGCAACGGTCCCCAGCCTGGAATCCCACTTACTCGCTTAACCAGTTCAACTGATTAAAAGAGATTTTACATCCTAGTCTCCACAGCCTCTTTGCTGGGACTACCAGCCTGGGTGTAAGTTGGTGCCAGATAGTCTCAGTGAATTTCCTAGCAGTGTATAGGCTGCCCTGCAGCCACCAAATGGAAACAGCTTCTAGTGTGGGACCCACTTAGAGCCAGTGAAGAGGTTTGCGTTCACTCAGTCCTGTCCCTCTTACACAGTCATGGAACTGGCAGTGCAGAAAGTGCCTTGTGTTCATAACTTTCTAGCACGCAGGTTTTCAGCTCCGCAGCGCCCGCCCAGCCCAGGTGGAGACAATAACGAGAGCGGTGGCTGAACAATAATGGAAGAGCCTGTTCCAAGGAGACAGCTTTTGGGATGGTTACTCTGCATTTTGGTTTTTGAGTTTTGGGGACAGATTTTCCCTTCATTCTGACACCTCTGGGAGCTGAGTTTGAGCTCGAGGAGGTAATACAATGAAGACTTAGCAATGATCTGAAAATTCTTAAAATAAGTTACCCGTTCAGATCCCAGCTTGCTTACCGAATACACTGTCCAGGTAGAAAAATAGTGGAGACTCATTTCCAACCTCTGCTTATCTGCGAATTCAGGAGAAAAGGCGGCTTTTCCTCTGCAACGGCGGCTTTTCCTCTGCAACGGCTTACAGTTTACTCACAGGCTATGTCTACACTCACGGCTTCTTGTGCAAGTACGGCCGTTCTTGCGCAAGAATCTGCAGAGCATCCACACTGCCCACCTGCTCTTGCGCAAGTAAATTTACAGTACGGCGTGGTAAGAGGGGGCTCCTTGCACAAGAGCTAGCTCTTTTTTGACAGGTGTAAGCCCTCTTGCACAGGAGCTCTTGCGTAAGAGGGCAGTGTGGACGCTCAGCAGGGATTTCTTGCGCAAGAAGGCCCTATGGCTAAAATGGCCGTCGGAGCTATCTTGCGCAAGAAAGCGTCCACACTGCCATAGGCGCTCTTGCGCAAAAGCACAGCTCGCACATGGCAGTGTGGATGTTTTCTTGAGCAAGACTTCTTGAGCAAGAAGCTGCGAGTGTAGACATAGCCACAGTGTTTAAATCCTCTCTCAGATAAATAGTATACTAGTGGTCCGTGCATGACACAAGGAATATGTATGATTTACTGGGTGGTTTGGGCGCCTGAGAAGTTACATATTTTCAAAAGTGCCCAGCATTGGCCTAATTCTATTCCACTGAAGTTTGAGAATTATACCATTGACTTCAGTGGTTGTAGTTAGATCAGTGCTGTGTGCTTTTGAAAAATCTCACATCGGTATATTTTCAGTTTGTGTGTCTGGAAATGAACTTCTTACATGGAGCTGTCTCTGTGTAAAATAATATGTGATAGGCATACGCTCAGCCAAACCAGCACTTGCTGTGAATTTATCAACTTATATGAGCAACAGGCGGTTGGACTGGGCCAGAACGTCAGATGAAACGCCTTGTTTTTTTGCCCCTCAGTCAAGTGCTGTCATAGAGAGGAGGACGTTGCAAGAGCGCCTGCTTGTGTCTCAAGGGTTTTAAGAGGATGATGGCTCTGTACACAGCCCAAAAGATTATTTTTATAATTGTGGTTGCTGTAGACTGCTGTCAAAGCCCATGGGAGGTCTGTAGTGTGTAGGAACTGGGCTGAAATGTGGGTTTAGATGAAGGCAGCAAGGAGATAGACTTGCTATGACAGCTGACAAACAGTGTTGCTCCTCCCTGAATTATTATGTTCACACGGTAGATTTCTGGCACCTCCAGTCCTGCAGTGGTTGCCCACTAGAGCTGTATAGCAAATATTGTTGAAAAACCCCTCATTTGTAGGGTCAGGCTGAGGCTGCGTTAGATTCCATGCATCTGGAACCTTGCTGGTCATGCAATGTTATGTAGGAAGTGAATTCCCAAAAGAAAAGGATAAAGTCAAGCAGGTAATAGAACTCCATATGCAAAGATCAGTGGGGACAGTCATAGTGGTAGGTAGCCACCATGAAGACGAATTCCCAAGCAGTGCTTATCATTAGCTAACTTTCCCTTACGCCTTTACAATGGGTTTAATAAATGGATCATCCATCTTTAATAAGAATTTAAGTCTATTAATAACACACATCATCACTGCGAACAGCTGCAGTGGGCAAAGCAAAGGGGTTTTCATGGAGAGCATTAGAGTCAGTAAACATAGCCTTAAGTCTCATTTTAATCAAACATACGCTTCCCTTTTATCTGCAGGGGGAAAGAGGGGACCTCAAAGAGAGAACATTGCTGTAAGTTAATTGCTCTTGGTAGCAGGAAGCAAGTTCAAAGTTGCTCCGTTTGGATCAAGAAGATGGGGGAAGATCAGAAAAAGATTATGCAAATCTAATTGGCCCCTTGATGGTTGCAAATTTATGTGGTTTTTATACAACCTATTACATACATTGGGAAAAGAGGGTTTGTTCCTCCATGTTATTGGCTGGTTTAATTCATTCTATCTGTACCGACCAGGGTCCAGAGCAGAGGTGGTGGGACGATAGGGCATGCAGGGCACACTTATCACTGTTCCTACTCCGGAGTAGGTTTGGAGTGGCCAGAGGTGATTACTGTGGGAGGATTGTTTCAAGGCCTGTATTTAATACATTAGTCCATGTTGTGGGTGCTAATTAATGCCATTGACAGCTGGGATGTCATGGATGGAAGGACCCTCGACTAAATCACTTTCCATCTGTTGGGGTCATTTCTCTGGGCAGATTGGTGAGGAAGCCCAGACTGCATGTTTGACTTTAAAGGTGCCAATGTGGCATGTTTCAGGCTAATGGACAAATTTCTATGCCTTCGTAACTTCATTGCCCTTGATGGAGTTATGCTTGCAGAGAAGTTGGCCCATTGTGCTTCGGAAACTTTATTCCCTGTGATGGAGCATTGTCAGTAGAGAATTTGGCCCTTAATTATTAAAGGATTTGGTGAGGAGGAGTGTCAGCGGCCCTAGTGGCCACTAAACCTGTGTGGGGTGGAGGCTCCCCTGGCGTAAGCCGATGGCAATCCGTCCCAGCTTAGTTTAGCCCTGGCTTCAAGGGTTGGGCCACCCGTATCCTGGGAATGAGGCTTAGTGCCGTTGCCCTGAGAGGGTCCCAACCTACAGGGGCTGTTGGGTCGCTGGGGAGATTCTGCTCTCCCTGACTGCATGTCCCCTCCCCCCTTTCCACTGCGGAGGTTCCCGCCAGCAAACAGCCTTTCAGTTCCTGATCTGGAGTCTGACCGGATTGGCTCAGCCGGGTCGTGGGTCCCTTGTTGTATGAAGAGGGGTTGGTGGGGTAGGGGAGCCCGGGCCTGCCCTCTCCTCCAGGCCCCGGCCCAGGGCCCTCGAGATGGCGAGTTGTCCTTCAGGGGTCCCTTTCAGGAGCTGATGCCAACTCACTCCTGGACTCCCCTTAGTCACTCTTTCCCCTGGTCTGCTTCCTACCCCGTCACACCGTGTGTCTCCGCACACCCCCGACTGATGCACCTGCACCTTACCGCTGCACTGTCTTCACGGTTCTCTGGTTGCCATAGGGTCTTGGCCACCATGGTGCTCACTCCCTTGCTGTACCCCCTTGGGGTGCTGCCTAATGGGGGGGCAGTGGTTGGTGTCCTGGCTGTCAAAGTGCCATGCGTCACCCTGCTGTTCCCTCCCGGAGGGCTTCCTGGTGTGGGAACGGCCGTTGGTGGTCCACCTGCTGGTACTGTGGCCTCGGTCTCGGGTCCCTGGAGCTGGTCTCCCTTGTTTCCCGCCCTGGCGGCCCCTGTACCTGCTGCACTTCTGCTGGCCTCATCGGTGGCCAGTGTTCCCCCCGCCTCCTGGGCTCTTTCAACCGCTCACTGCCGTTCCTCTGCGGTCTCTCTCTCTCTTCCCCTCCAGAAGCAGCCCCTGCCTCCACTCCTGCCCCTGCTCTGGACACCTGGCCGGCGTCCTCGGTGTCAGCCAGCTTGCTCCCCCCGTTCGGGCACGCTGGCGTTTCTTTTGAATGGCCCACCGGGCCGCTCGTGAATGCACTGTAGCTCCTCGGCGCGCCGCCCCGCACACCACTCAGCACTGCGGCTCGTTTGCAGAGGGGGCAGGGCGACGGCGCCTCGTCACAAGGAGCAAGGGAAAAGAAAGTGAAGGGGGAGGGGTTTTATTGTTGGATTTTGTACGGACAGCGGCAATTTATCAACAATGGTCTTCAAACATTCAGAACTGTATTTGATGCGCTGCTTTTGTCAGTAATGGGTTATGAAGGAAAATCAATATCCTTTTACATGTACAACTTAGTACCTTTATGACAGGTGCATTTCCTTCACCACAGCCCTTTAAATCCATAGTATCTCTGCCGAGTCAATGGCATGCACAGAGCGGGCTGTCAGCTGTACTCACTTGAGATGACTCCATCCTCATCTCATGTCCAACAACATGACCGTTTCTCTTTGCTAGCTTGTGCCTGATAGAGTCGTTAGAAACGTGTCCCTTGGTTCAAGAGGTGAAAATGATCACAACCAGGTTTGGAATCCAGCATCTCTTGCTGAAGCATAGTGTGGCTCTGCAGAGTTTATGGAAAAAAACAGAAAGTGCCACAGTTTATTCCGAGCTCTGAACCCAACACTGTATCACGTTTTCTGAATATAGGATGTTTCCTTCTACCTGGTATATCTCAGATCTGATGTGTCAATAAGAGAGAGAGAGAGAGATGACAGAGCCATTAGGTATTATTCAGTTTTTTGGTTTTGCTTCCAATTTTCAGCCATGTTTTCAGACACCTTAACCTCATTGTCTGTTCTCAAGCACACACACCTTTTTGTTGTATGTACTAATGCAAATATTTTCCAGTACAAATTTTTAAAGTGCACTTTAGGAGGCTCCTTTTGAAAATGTGGGCTCTTCTGTGGGAGATCAGTAACCTATTTGTGTAGAGTGCCATGCCGAGCCTGTGAAATGTTGCTGAAGGAGGAACATGGGTTACATGGTCCATCAGGTGCTGTCTCACCTCTACAGAGAGATCTACACTGGAAGCATCAAAGAAAGGGGATCCCTTACACCAGACCTGGGCAAAATACAGCCTGCAGGCCATATTTGGCCTGCCAAGCCACTGCCAAGCCACCAGATCCAGCCTGTAGAGGCACTGGGGAGCCCCAGGCAGGCTCCCCTGCTTGATCTGCAGCCCCGCACGCCTCTCAGACACACAGCTGTGGGGCGCTTTTATTTTGAGCCCGGAGAGGAGGGGGGAAGATTCAGACACTGCTCCCTCCCCCAGTACAATCCCATTGGCCAGTTTCTGGACAGACACTGGCCAATGGGAGCTACCTGTTTGAATGACAGGCAGTCCCAAAGTACAACCCTCCTGCTCACTCACTCAAGCACATGGCCAAGCAGGCAGATACATTTTAAGCTCTGCAAGCCTTTAGCTCTGCAAGCAGGCAGGCAGACTGGTAAGTCTCCTGGCATGAACCTGCCTCTGGCACCTCAGCCCCTCCCTTCCCCAACCCTCTGCCTCACACTCATGCCCCGCTACTCCACATGCACCCATATCCCCTTCCAGATCTGGCACCCAATTCTCCTGCCCGAGATCACAACCCAAAACCCTGCACCCCAGTTCCCTGCCCTAGGTCACAACTACCTCCTTTGCCCAAACTCCCTCCCAGACCCCATTTTCCCTCTGCACCCCAATCCCTTACACCAAGCTCCCTTCTGCACTCAACCTCCATCCCAGACTCTGCAACTCCACCATTAATACCATGGAAGAATGCGGACATCAACCACTTTCCAAAATCTTGGGAGTGGTCCCCCATCAAAAATTATTGCTCACCCCTGCCTTACACTGTAGGTGCCTGGTGAATTAGGCAGTAGTATTCTTTGTGTAAAGCTGGGAATTCTTTTCTGAGTCTTGTGGTGATCAGTGTAGGCCTTGAAACTAGGAGTGTAAACGGTTAACTGGTTATCCATTTACCTGGTAAACATCACCTTACTGGGTGATGCTTACCGGGTGAGCAGTTAACCGTGGCCCGGCTGGGCGGGAGCAGCTTCCCACCCGTGGCGTGACATGGTGGACTTGGCTGAGCTGGAGCAGCCCCCCCGCCCCACCTCTAAGGGTCCCTTGATGCTGCGCAGCAGCACAGCCCCACAGCTGCTTAATGAGCCCCGCCCAGCTGAGAGTGCAGGGCTCCATGCATGGATCTGCCTGTCTGGGGGAGGGGCACTTCTCCCTCAGCTACAGCAGCGAGTCTCTCCTCAGCAGGGAGAAATGCCCCTCCCCAGCCAGGCAGCTCCGTGCATGGAGCCCTGAGCCCCTGGCTGGGCAGGGCTCACTAAGCAGCAGCGTGGCCGTGCTGCCACACAGCTTAGAGGGAACCTTGCCTGCAATTGAGTGTGGCTGGCACAGCACTGCCTGAGCAGCCCCCGTCAACAGCATGGGGGTCTGCTTCAGCCCAGCCAGGCCTGCCATGCTGTGGGGTGGGCAGGGGGCTGCTCCAGCCTGGCCGCGAATCCGGTTAACTGATTAAATGTAATGTTCAGCTGGTTAACTTTTTAAATGGGATTCTACATCCCTACTTGAAACACAAAATGTTAATGCCCTTCTCTTGATGCATTGAACTAAAAATATTGTATTAGTAACAAAATTATTCAGCTCCTTTTAAAAGCCCAGCCACAGCATTTGCCTTCGACCCCCCTCAGCAATGAATATTTGTTGAATGTGATTTTAATCACAGTGCTTAGGTGTGAAGCCAGCTGATCACCTCAGTACCAGTGTCTTGTATTTAATTTACTGAGTCCCTTGTCCTCATTATGATGTGTTGCTTAGACATAATTTTCCAATGTTTCAAAGGCACTAGGTCGTAGTCACCCCTGGTGTGATGTCACTGTAGTCATAATACCATAAGTCAGTGGAATAACACTAGAAATGAGTTTGGTTTATTGCATTTAAAACGAAATAAATGTCTCGCTGGAATTTTGCTGCATGTTTGGTTTCAGAATGCTCAAGTAAAAGCCACTATTTGGCTTCCACTATTTGATCTGAAGAAGTGGGTCTGGCCCACGAAAGCTCATCATCTAATAAACCATCTTGTTAGTCTTTAAAGTGCTACATAGTCCTGTATTTTGTTTCAGCTACACCAGACTAACACGGCTACATTTCTATCACTATTCAAGTAAAAGCCTGTAACTAACTGTTCATTATCGATTTTGGTTCATGTTTGGGAATATTTATATCTGTTATAAAACATCCTTTGTGTTTTCCACAAGATTTTTTTTGACTCTCTATAAAAGTTGAGAAATTAAAAAAAAGAAAGTTTTAAACCTTTCCAAGAATCCTCCTGAATTACAGAAAAACAAATAGCCCAAGCTCTGGACAATCATATTTCCACAGTGTATGTGGAAGTAAGTGGAACAGCATGAGCAAGATAACTCATTTTGACAATTCAACCTGTGATCTTTCATATGTGCAATATTGTAAGGAGATATTTTGTAATATTTCACCCAGAAACTAAACCTAAAAATCAGTTAAGATAAAATGAATCTCGGTTAGAATAGAATCAATCTAAAATCTCAGAAACAATTTCTTCAGTATTTTCACTTATAACTCCTGTGAATTTGAGAGAGGCACAGAAATTGCTGGAAAGGGGTGTTTTTTCATATGTAACAGTGATTAAAGTCCATATGTGTATTTTAACAGGTTTTTTTCCTGCTTTACTCTTTCCTGCATAGTAAAGGAGGAGTTTTGCAATGCACATTAAATGTCTATATTTTTTTCTTTTCTCCCCAACATTTGCATCAAGCCTGTTTTACATCTTACATTGCTGCACATCACTCAAGTGGCACACTTAGTATCTCATTATAGTGTAATGAAAAGTTCCATATTTATGAATAATTTTACACAGATAACTATGGCTTATAATTTCCATTAATAGAATTTCACCAAGAAAAAAAGGCAAACATGATTGCCTGTAGCACTAAGATGTCTTGCGGGACACTTTTTGTGTTTTGCTTTCATGAAAATGTAAAAGAAACATTTTGTTAATTTAAAAAAAAAAGCCATATCATGATGCATTTCTAAAGAATTTGAGATCACTTGTACCTGCCCTCCGGCTTCCCTATGAGTTTCACTGGCAAATATTGTTCAGTATTCCATTGGTTGCGAGAGCATTTAGTGTATTGAGTTGTCAGAGAGTACATATTTCTTGTCAATTTCAGAGTAGCAAGGAGAATTGGGAAGATGTGATATCAGTTGTGTTGACTGTCCATTAAGTAGATGCTTTTCTGCTTTTGCTGCTATTTATATGTACATTTTGCTTTCAAATTCTCTTGACACTAGTTTGACACATCACGAAAAGTGACATGGTACTGAAAATCTAGCAGTTTTTTTGGCATGATGATTTACAAGATCAATCGGAGTGGAGTTTACAGAGGCATGGGTGTGTGTGTGTGTATATATGTATATAAGGGCAATAAAAGAATGGGTACAATTCATGTGATGAAGTGGGTTTTACCCACAGAAGCTTATGGCCTAATAAATCTGTTAGTCTCTAGGGGTACATCTAGACTACATGCCTCTGTCGCCAGAGGCATGTAGATTAGGCTACCAGACATAGTAAAATGAAGCGGCAATTTAAATAATCGCCGCTTCGTTTAAATTTACATGGCTGCCGCGCTGAGCCGACAAACAGCTAATCAGCTGTTTGTTGGCTCAGCGCGATAGTCTGGACGCGCGGGTGGCGACATCAAAGGTATTTGTCGACCACCCAGGTAAACCTCATCCCAGGAGGCTTACCTGGGTGGTCGACAAATACCTTTGATGTCGACACCCGCGCGTCCAGACTATTGCTCTGAGCCGACAAACAGCTGATTAGCTGTTTGTAGGCTCAGCGTGGCAGCCATGTAAATTTAAATGAAGCGGCGATTATTTAAATTGCCGCTTCATTTTACTATGTCTGGTAGCCTAATCTACATGCCTCTGGCGACAGAGGCATGTAGTCTAGACGTACCCTAAGGTGTCACTGGACTACTTGTTTTTGCAGCTACAGACTAACTCAGTGGCCCCTCTGAGACTTTTCAAACTTCTAAGAATGATCTCCAGGGAAGTCAGAGCTGTCATTCTGCTACACTTTAGTAAGAATTAAAAAGTGGCACAGATGATGACCTCCAGCGATTTCCAGGTGTTTCAATTTTGCACCTCCTCCACTATAATGAGTTTTCCATCTCTATTTGAAATTTTTTTCCCTATAAATAGGCTCATATGAAGAGCTAAACATTTGAATCCACTTGCTTTTCACCATTTTCCATTTAAAAAAATTAAATACTGCAAAGAATTAGCTTAAGTTATGTTCATCAGTAACTTGTATTTTTTCCCACTGACATACATTCGCCTCTGTGGGGGTAGGTGATAACTGCTTAATCCCTCAAAGAATTGAGGAACACTATACCAAATGAAACTGCAGAAGGGATCAAAATAGGTTACAACTCACTGGAGTACCAGGGCCAAAATCCCCAATCCAGCACAGCGCTGAAACAAGTGTTTGACTTTAAGGGCAGAAGTGGTCCCACTGGAATCTCTTGTAACTCGAAAACTTCTTCCTGCCAATCCAAATAAAACACATGCATATAGAATCAGGTATGAATCTGACTAGCCAGGCAGTGTGTTAATGGTAATATTCCCAACTTGAGTTTGCTTCTGCTCAGTTGCAAAATAAAACTAAAAGTTACTATAACTTAGACTGAATTTATTTATTGGACTAAATAATTCAGGAAGGTTTTTGGTGACGGCATGTACTTTCACTGAAATTCTATCACCTAGGAAGGCTGTATGTGACATTTCACACTCTTCTATATACATAATTTACACTGCCTCCTAAATATGTGATAGCACTCTTATGCCTGCATAGCCCTCAAATCAGCTACTTTCAGTACGTGTTTACATTTTTCTATTCTTTCTGGAGATCCTGCATATTTTTGCATAAATAATAATACTAAATTTAACTTCCAACTGAGATTTCTTTTGTCAGTGTTCTGTAGCATGCTTATGAAGGGAATTGCGTGCCATCTTCCATAATGGCACACCTTGCAATTTGTATATAAACATTTCAGGATATTCCTGCTGCTTTATTACAAGCTGGTGATCAGTTATAAATTAAATCAGACTGTGCTAATTGCTTAATACAAGTACATGCCCCAAAATAACAGTTCACTGAGAATCTTTTTTAAAAGGTTACAAATGTATTTTGTGAAAAGCTTTGAGAGCTTAGCTCCTGGATCCCACTAATGATAGATTTTAGTAATGAGAAAGTGAGATTTTGGCATCATTTGAATATGTATCATGCCAGCAGATATACTGGAATTGAATTGAGATTGTACAAGGAACTTCTGGAGAGCTCTCAAGCTGTTGGCATATCTTACAGCAAGGGATCAAATAGCTCAACTTTCTTACTGTATCATATTAGTGTTTTATGAATTGGCATGATTTCACGCTAGTAGATTTTAAATGCTTTGTTCCTTTGATCTCTTTGGAGCTTCACTCTTTAGAGCTCTGCTTTCTGAGGTCCCATTTCTGCTGCCCTTTATTGATTCCACTGAGTGTGCTTGTGTAGCAAGGTACAGTTTAGCATGAATAATAAGGAGAGAATCAGGGCCTATATGTTTGAGCAAGAACCCTATTATTCCCTCCCAGATGATTGCTTTTGTTCAAGGAACTTTAGATAATATTGACTCCTCCGGATTGGGGGTTTGTGTGTGTGAAATTTTCATTCTGCGTTTTTTTAGATGAAAAATTGGGTTTACAAGTAAATGAAAAATTTCCCAGAAAACACGTGTTTTCCTGAGTACCGTTGGATTTTTCATCAGAGAAGCACCAAAATATTGTGAGTGAGACTGTTCTGGGGAACAAGCATGGCTATTTGGTGTGTTGTTGCTAAGGATGGAATATGTTTTGGTGCCCCTCTGAACAGCTGAGCAAAACAATAACAACCACCCAGATTTGGCTCATCTGGAACTCCAGATGACTGCCGTGATTGCGTGCCCCTAAGGCCAGCCCTTTCTGGGTATGTCCTGCCCAATTAGAAGGAAAACTAGAAATCTCATGCCTGAGCTTATTCATGGGAGTTTACCAGCCTCTTCTCCCTGTCCTGTTGCTAATGGGAGTGAAATCTTGATCACTGCTGCAGTCAATGGAAACGAGTTTAGCCACTGCCTTCAACAGGAATAGTACCAGGCACTAACTTGGGATAGTTAGAGGGAACATCCAAGCTTTGGTATATTTACACAAACTTTAAAGTTTACCCATTGCTCCTGCGGTGATTCATTCCACTCCCTTGTCCCTTGTTTTCTCCTTTGATGGTTCTGGAGGAAACTTCTAATGTATCCCCGAACTTTAAAACATCACATTGTCTGGAAAATGGGTAGAAAATGGAAATTCTTTGTTCATACAAACATCCATTGAAAATACGCAGTAGCTGCACTGCTCGCTCAGGGCAGCGCCGGTTATGGCAAGGTGTCTAAGTAGCAAATGTCTTGTGACCCTGCGGAGGATTATTTGTATAAAGTATTTCCAATTGGGTTACAGCATGCCTCTTCAATAGTTTCATTCATGAATAACAAGCATTCCAGTTGCCTGATGAGCTATGTGCATTCTGAATATGCAAAAATCTGATTTGACTAAACATGTGGCTTTAATATTGGTGATGAACCTTTTCATTTGAACAATTGCAATGTAAATCAGTTTGGTGCTAAACAAATGTCTGGGCATCAGTTAGAGAACATGGCATGTGTTAGGGTACGTCTATACTACATGCCTCTGTCGGCAGAGGCATGTAGATTTGTTTGTTCAGCAAAGGCAAATGAAGCCACGATTTAAATGATCACGGCTTCATTTACATTTACATGGCTGCCGCACTGAGCCGACAAACAGCTGATCAGCTGTTTGTCGGCTCGCGCGCTAGTCTGGACGTTCCCCCTGTCGACATCAAAGCCCTTTATCGGCAGCCCCGGTAAACCTCATTCCACGAGGAATAACGGGGCTGCCAACAAAGGGCTTTGATGTCGACAGGGGAAACGTCCAGACTAGCGCGCGAGCCGACAAACAGCTGATCAGCTGTTTGTCGGCTCAGTGCGGAGGCATGTAAATGTAAATGAAGCCACGATCATTTAAATCGCGACTTCATTTGCCTTTGCCTATCTGTCTAATCTACATGCCTCTGCCGACAGAGGCATGTAGTCTAGACACAGCCTTACAGGCTTCACTATTTGAAAGTCTCATTTTTAGTATGTGGTTTCCTCTGACATACATGGAAATCAGTGGAAGATTTTCACAGAGTTAGACTGGCTGGCTGGTGGAGATTTGCATCCTACTAACCTTGAAGGACCCCTGTTTTGGGTAATTGAATAATTAATCAAGGAATAAACTGACATTTTTTATATTGCATCTTTCACATTAAGGGACCTCAAAGTCCTTTCCAAGTGTATACTCACAATACCATTGAACTGGTGAAGGGGAAACAACAAATCGGTATAAAGCTCCGGGGGCAAGAGGAAACCTGGGCCAGGACATGGGAGAAACACATGCTCATGTACAGTGTTATGGGACATTCACTGCCGGGGTCCAGCACAGTTTATAAGGTCTTATTTGGTTGGAGAATCTGCAGCCTGGATACATTTACAATTATCTGCTCCGACTATAGTAATACACAGAGCTCGTCAAATTAGTCAATCTACTCGCCCATGGCGAGTAGATTTTAGCCAGGCGGGGCCGCGCAGCGCGGTCTGTGCATGCGAATTGTGCGCTTCCACACGGCTGGCAAGCGAGGCTGACCGCCGCTTGGTGAGCCCTGGTAATACATCTAGCTTGGCTCCTCCCCCTTTCTGTCAAATAGACTCCCTGCTAAGAGATATTGCAATATTCCTTTTAATATGGAAGCCCATTGCTTCTTTCCCTATCATCAGAAGCCAAGGAGAACAATTTTTCTCCCTTCTCCTTGTAACACCCTTTTAGATACTTGAAAACTGCTCTCATGTCCCCTCTCAGTTTTCTTTTTTCTAAACTAAACAATCCCAGTTCTTTCAGTCTACCTTCATAGCTCATATTCTCTAGACCTTTAATAGTTTTTGTTGCTCTTCTCTGGGCCTTCTCCAATTTGTCCACATCTTTCTTGAAATGTGGTGCCCAGAACTGGACACAATACTCCAGTTGAGGCCTAATCAGTGCAGAGTAGAGCGGAAGAAGGACTTCTCGTGTCTTGCTCACAACTTTCCTGTTAATGCATCCCAGAATCATATTTGCTTCGTTTTGCAACCGTGTCACACGCTTGACTTATGTTTAACTTGTGGTCCACTATGACCCCTAGATCCCTTTCTGCAGTACTCCTTCCTAGACAGTCACTTCCCATTATGTGTATGTGGAACAGATTGTTCCTTCCTAAGTGGAGCACTTTGCATTTGTCCTTATTAAACTTCATCCTGTTTACCTCAGACCATTTCTCCAATTTGTCCAGATTATTTTGAATTATGACCCCATCCTCCAAAGCACTTGCAACCCCTTCCATGCTGGGTATCTGCAAACGTAATAAGCGTCCTCTGTGTGCCAATGTCAATGTTGTTGATAAAGACATTGAACAGAACTAGCCCTAAAACAGACCCCCAGCGGAACCCCACTTGTTATGCCCTTCCAGCATGATGCTGATCCGTAGATAACCACTCTCTGGGAAGGGAAGGGCCAGAATCAAGTAAGTGACTTTGCGACCTGGTGCATGGAAGTGTCTCAGGTTCGGACTTGTGGCCTCTTCGGAGGTGTTGTGGGGCCGATCCTGAGCATCACTGTGACATCTGTTCACTCAATCACGCTGACATGTGCTCAAGTTTGGCCACATCATTCCCTCATGTTATGACAGAGGGCCGGTGCACCCCAACCTGAGTGGACAGTGGGTATCCAGAGCTGGGAACAGCATTCAGGCCTCTATGCTACAGTTGGAGAGTCCCATAGACTGACCCCTACAAGTCTGAGTCAGCTGGCATGGCCCAGCCATGGGTTTTTAATTGTATCTTAGTCGACATACTCTTTGAGTCCCAGACCAATGCACTGACCACTAGAGAACACTGCCTCTGTCTTACCGCTCTGGTATTTTCTCTTTATTTTCTCTACAGTTTCAGTTAATGCAATCTGTTTTAGCTCACTCCTCTACTTCCTGTCTAGTAATCTTTGGGGGTGGGGGATGTCACGCTGCATTTCGCCAGAGTATCTAGTGCTGGAGAAACTGTTCATCACAAACAATAAATATGGCGGATTAGGCTCTTTTCTCAATTTGCAGATGACCTGGGAACAGTCTTTGATTTTATATGAATGGGCTTATTCAGTGAATATAATAATAATGCTACTGTAAATTAACAGATTTCCTAATGTTTCTGCATTTGGCTTGTATACTTGTTTTTATTTAACCTTCTGCCTTTATTTGTTTATATTTTCCTTTGCAGTAAGTTTGACTGTTGTGGTTGAACAACTGTTTAAATGAAGCAAGATTTCTTGCACCACAAATACTCCCAGTTGGTGGCTTTTTGTTTTTGTGTTCTGGTGTGTATCTTTGTTTACCGTAATGCATGCAATTTTGGTTACTGCTAATCTCTTTTTGTAGGCTGCAGGTAATTGACTTTATAGGGCTAGATTCACAGCCCAGTGTAAGACTCCTTTTGATGTCACTGGGCTTCAGATCGGGCCCCTACTGTTATACCTTTCGAAGATCAACCAGTCTGTGTGTCAGTCTGTCTAATCCTGCTTTCTGGTCCCTTATGAGAAAGTCCTATAGAATTTTATAGACAACTTCCAGGAGGGTTTTTTTGGCTTTAAAATGATATCCCTTCTATAGAGAGGTTAACATTTTCTGCAAATTTCAGCAGAGCTATGCTGCTTTACACCAGTTGTGGATCTGGCCCTGTTGATTTTTTGACTCCTGTAATTCCTGTTGTGTCCAGTGAATGTTTCTACAGAATTGTAGCAGGGATGTCAGTCCAGTGTTGGCAGCTACATCAGTTTCCCTTCTTCCTCTGTTAATCAAGCTTCATCCTGGTAGTGTTTTCACAAGCACCCTTCCTTCTGGGAGTGTGGGTGATTAACACTAATGTCCCAGCCTGCTGGGTCTCAGCCCTGGCCGCTAGGTTCTCTGCTAGAGCAACCTTTCTCCTCTTGCTTTCCTCCCAGTTTTCCTAGCGGACTTGTGCTCCTCATGGGTTCTGCCTTGGAGCGCTGGAGAGTCTACTCCACTCAATGGGATCCCCTTGCTGGCTTTGACCAACCCTGCAGGCTCCATTGAATCTGTAGCCTTACAAGACCTAAGTCCTGCACCTGTCCCATCACCTGTCCTAAACAAAGCACAGGAAAGACTGAGCCTTTGAAACGGATGCTAGGCTGTGCGTACCACCTGGGACCAGTGCCGTCTGACAAGGACCAGGGCCTGTTCAGTGACCTAGGACTCTTCTGTAAGGGGTATTACCCCTGGGCTATAGCTACTGCCTGGAAGGAATCAGGCCACCCAGCCAGTGAGGAAGTCACATTGCAGAGTGTCTAGGTAATCAGCATGTTGTGCAGGTGTCCAGGGCAGCAGGCATTGATGTAATTTCATCTTTGACTTAATTGTAACAGCATAATACAAGCAAGGCCTCTTTATCAGGTTGAAAACATTTCAGATTAATGGGTTAACATGTCGTCGGGGCCATTGTTCAGAAAGCCACCTGCCGTTTGTCACTGACTGAAGCCTAGAATAATAGAGTGAAACACTTTTTCTCCCTCCCAGGGAGCCTAGAAGGCAAGACGGAATGACTTCATCTGTCTTCCCACTGTCGCTCGCGATGTTTACTATGCAAGATGCATCGGAGGACTTAGCACAGCTTTACTACACTGTGCTTTTGGGAGTCAGCTCTTCCAAGCTCCGAGAGCTTGGGTTGGTTCAGGAGTGGCTGTCTGATCCTGTTTTACCTGGCTGATATAGTAGTAATAGTTCCTGTCTGAGATGAGGAGGCCAAATATTATTGTGATAAGCACAATAGGGATTATTATAAATATAGAAGTGAGACATAGGTTTGGTTGATGTGATGCCACTAAAGGACACATGGCACATCTGACTAGCAAGGAAGTCAAGATCTGAAGCTATGGTACTGAAGACCACATAGGTACATTGACTGACAAAGGAAATGCTTCAGGGTCCTCCATCTCTGCTTCTGTGACTACAGACAGTGATTCATTTATTGACTCTGTCGCATGCTAAGCTATGACAATGAGAGGCCTGGGAAATATTCGGAGGAGATGGAAGACTCTGTGAAATCAGTGTGTCCACTGAAAGCCAAGATGGAAGTGTCCGTAGTAGACAAACATGCCCATGTGTTAACCAGAATGTAGGTCATGCCTGAAACTTGTACAAATCAGGAAATGGCAACCCCAAATTGTATAGACAACTGAGGACTTGTGGCAGGATCAAGCACCATCTAGATCACCCCTGGCACTTAAACATTTAAGAATTTTACGGAAACATATTTGTGGAAGTCCTTGCCAGAAGAGGTTGTGAAGACTAAGACTTTAACAGGGTTCAAAAAAGAATTAGGTAAATTCACGGAGGTTAGGTCCAGCAATGGCTGTTAACCAGGATGGGAAGGAATGGCATCTCTATCCTCTGTCAGAGGCTGGGAATGGGTGACAGGAGAGGGATTTCTGGAAAATTCCCTGTTCCATTTACTCCGTCTGGGGGCATCTGGCATTGGCCACTGTTAGAGGACAGGACACTGGCTAGATGGACCTTTGGTCTGACCCAGTATGGCCATTCTTATTTTCTTATATTCCCTGCTTGAGGAATAACTGACATTATGTGAATGCGTGTAACTGATTGCAGGGAATAATAATCCAGATGTTTAATCCTCATGGAACCTTTTGTCAAGGAAGGTTTCCAAGGAGAAATCTGTCATTTAAATTCATCCTTCCTGTTACAGTTACCAAAGGGCCATGTTCTATTTTCATCCATTCACTGCTCACACTATCACAGAAATCAGACCCACAATCGCCTCCTATTCTGGTTTCCCCATTCACCCATGGAGGATCCTGCATAAGAGCAGTAGATACTCCGGCTTCATCAGAGGGGCCTAAGCATTGCAGTGTATCCCGTGTAGCCACAACATTTCATAAAAGGTATCAACTTAGTTCAGCCCAAGTAACATTCAATCACGTATGCTACATGTAACAAGGACATTTTCCTAGAGCTGAGGAATGCCACAGATGCTGACGCTGTTGTGGAAAAAGATGACAATAATGATGTGCATAATGGATGGATTTCAAGGCGGATCCTACCAGATTGATAAATGGGATGAAACTTTACCATTGCCCTGGGATAAGGTTTAAATTGGTGCCCCCAAGCTCTACCCACTTAGGAGCAGATTGAAAAAAATATCTTTGATGAAGTATTCAGCAAGCAGGCAAAGCTCCAAGCCTATCTCCTGGCACGTTGGCCATGGGCAAGCTATTGTAAAATATGTAACAGCATGAAAGCAAAACAGAAAAATAAAACGCTCTATGGAAAATCATCCGTCCCCCCTTTCCTTACTTTCCTGATCACAGGACACTCCACCCATCCTTTGGCCTATTTGGTGTCTGGGGAAACATGTCTTTGCTGAACATGCTTTCATGGAGGGACGTGCCTTGGTGATGTTTTGCGTGTGGTGGTTGTGGAGATGCAGCGTAATGCTTTCCAAAGAGGCGCATGCCAAGCAGGTGCTCTTTTCTCCAAGTAAGATGTTGTTTTGTAGAATCATATACAATAGCTTTATGCAGATTTTTTTTCTCCTGAAGCAACAGTGGAATCTGGTATAATAGCAAGTACTTTTCGGCACACACCTGTGTGTATAAACTCATGAGGACTGATCCTGGACCACTGAAGTGATGAAAAAATTGCTAATGGCTTCAATGGGAGCAGAATTGAGACCCTAGTGATCTAGATAAATATTATGATGTGGTGTCCCCTTAACTTGGCCCCTTTGCTTGTAACCCTTCTCTCTCTTCCCCTTCCCCATTATCTTTGGTTTGCCTGCTTGCCTTTTTAGCTACTGATCTCTTTGGGGCAGGGACATTGTGGTTGTTCCCAGAAATCAATTGTGCCAATAACCCTACTGCGGCTTCCGGGACAAGGCTATCCACTAGGGATGTACAAAGTCGTTTAAGAAGGTAACCGTGTCACGGCTAAAAATCTTCGTGGTTGCACGTACCACGGGCTCTGCGGTATAACATTTAGCTTGGCTTTGTACTGTAGAGCCTGTGGTGCAGCCTCCCTGGGAACGGGGCCACCGGCTTTGTTGCCACAGCAAAGCCCCCTCCCCAGGAGTGTGGCCGGCAGGGGCTGCTGGCTCCACTCTTGTGGGGAGGCTTCAATGTGGGCTCTGCAGCCATTTCCCTGGGAGCGGGCCGGCAGCCACTGTTGGCCCCGCTCCTGGGGAACCACAGTGTGTAACCTGTGGCTGGTGGGCTGGGCTGGGCCCGCCACAGACCAGGGCTGCCCCTGCGTGAGGTGGGCCTTGCAAGGTGGGAGCAGCCCCCTGCCCAGGGTGGGTGAAGAGCTGCTCCAGGCACTACTGGTTAGCCGGAGCCAGGTGTGGCTTACCAGTTAACCGGTGAACCTTTTACATCCCTAATAGCACCATACTAGTGGCGGGTTCCGTTGGGCCCTTCCTCAAGATCTTCCCGCAAAGGTTTGCCTCCCTGCATGCCATCTTTACCCTCTCTATTTCTCCCTGTATCTTTTGTGAGTCAGTCACTTTTATGTGGGGCCCCTGCTGCCCCTGCCATTCATGTTCATTAAATTTAGCGTTAGCCTTTCTTTAAAAAAAAAACCCAAAACAGCTGGGGTCAGACCTGATAGTAAAGCTTTGATGCTTGCTGCTGTCGCACACCATTCAAAGTTCAGTCCCCACGACTCCCTTGACTCACTCAGGGCTCTTTGTTTATTCATGTATTATTTAGCTAGCAATTTGAGTAGAAGATGCATATGGGCAGCATTCATAATTGATCACTGAGGATGAGCACACAGTGGTCTATAGACGCGGAGAGGGGACTAAATCAACATAGGATAGGCTTTTTGTTAAAGAAAGACTAGGACTGACCATAGAATCATGGATCACTAGGACTGGAAGGGAGCTTGAGAGGCCAACAAGTCCAGTCGCCTTCCCTCACGACAGGACCAAGCACCATCTAGATCATCCCTGACCGATGTTTATTTAACCTGCTCTTAAACATCTCCAGTGATGGAGATTCCACAACCTCTCTAGGTAATTTATTCCTGTTCTTGGCCACCTTGACAGTTAGGAAGTTTTTCCTAATGTTCAACCTCTCTTGCTGGAATCTAAGCTGGAGGTGAGGGGCTGCTCCATACCATGGGCAGTTAGACACTTTAAACCTATAATTTAATTGGTTAACATATTATACAGGATTTTACATCCCTGTTACTTAGCATGTGTGAAGGCCTAATCCAGTGTCAGCTGAAATAAGTGGAAAACCTTCCATTGACTCCTTTAGGTCTTGGGTCAGGTACTCCCGACCTGTAGACCTGAATGCACTTGAAGACCCATCTTTTTCCAGGAAGTTACATTTTGCTTTTGCCCTTTGGTGACAGCTCAAGTAGAGTTTATTTAAAAGGTACTAATAACCTATCATGATCAGAGATGTTTGAATGGAACCATATTCTGTCAGAGTACGTTGTTTTGTCAAAATCAAAATGCTTCACGAAAGCATGTTGATTTCACTGGAATTTCATTTTGGAAGAAGACCACACGAAAAACGTTCTGGCAGTGTCATCATCTAGACGGCAGTGTTCCAATTCCTTGTTTGACAACAACTTTTCATTTTGAAATGTTGTGCTATTCTAGAATGCAACATTCTAAAAAGTTGAAATGGAAATGTAACAATTTTGTCAAAGTGGAACATTTTAATTGACCAAACTCAATATTTGTGTAAATCCACATGAGTGTAAGAAGTAGTCAGATGTTAGACCTGATTTGGACCAAAGCCAATTTCAGAATCTTAGAACTACAAATTGGAACTTCTGTCCTCGTCACAGCTCTGTGGCTTGTGCTCTGTTGTACCCTCCACTGATGCTTACGAGGCCTTGGAGAAGAGGCAAGAGAGGGAACTTATGAAAGAGGCTGGAAACCGCATTCCCCAACAAAAGGCAAACTGAGTTTGTGACAGGAGTGGGATCAGTGGAGCACTTTTGAACCAAAGTAACATGGCAGGGGAGGTCTTATTTGAGCCCATCCTTCCTTTTGGCCTCTATCTGTGCTAATCTGTAATTTCCTTAGAGTCTCCTTATTGGAGATGATCCTGAATGAAGACCTCAAGCTGAATGCGGCAGGCCATGAGAGGGGCTTTGAGATTCAAACCTGTATCCCACTTCCATCCTTGTCGTGGAGTCCATCTGCGAACACACCATCCTCTGGGGGCTCCAAATCCAGATTTTGAAGCTCAGGCCCATCTTGGCTCCTTAAATATCTGTGCAGGGCAAAGCCCAGTGCCACACCAAACAACACAAAATGACCCTGTCCTCTTTCTGCATGGTATTTTTTACATGGGCGTGTAAGCGCCTGAGGTCTGCCCAGGGCTCTTGGAGATTCGGAACGCGGGACTGGAGGCAAAAGAATATTAAGCTGCACAGCAGCAGTTTAGCTTGTTTGAATTATTCATACCGTCCATACGGGGTGCCAGAAACACTAGTGACTGGGAGGAATATAAGCACAAACAAAACGTGTAAGTCCTTTCCCATCCTGACCACTCTCTTCAAAAGCATGATGTGTACGCGGGGGGAGAGATGAAGGAGTTCTCCCCCCAAATAGGGATATAAATACCCCTTTAAATGGTTAACTGGTTAAACAATGTAATTTTAATAGTTTTACTGCTTAACCTGGGTCTGGAGAGCCCACATCCAGCCTGGCTCTCTGCAGGTGGCTGCACTTACGGGCCCGGTCAAGGGAGCCTGGCCAAGCTGGAGCATTGGGCCGGGGGCTGCTTCAGCCCAGCTGGTCCGCCAGTTAACTGGTTACCTGGTAAGCATCAGTAGGTAAGGGTGGTGCCTATGAGGTAACCAGTTAACGGGTTAACTCTTTGCATCCCTACCGGCAAAGGATGATTTCTTAAGTCATTTGCTCCCCCCAAAGCACTTGGGAGGAGCTAGGCAGGAAAGGGAGTGTGGCGGGGTGGCCCCAGCTCAATATGATTTAGTAGCGATGTTCGTGCTGTTCATTTACAGGGAGCCCACTGGCCTGCCTTCGTAGCAGGAGGCAGGTTGGGCAACCTCACCCACGTCTTTGCATGTGCATAATTCAACATCCCATCGTCCTCACGGTTGGACTCTGATCACTGTGCTCCCAGATCTTGCCGTGGTAGGCTATTTCCAGACTCTGTGTGGCTATGGTTCTTGTTGGCCCTCACCCAACCAGGGTTTCCCACTGGAGACTCCAAATTCCACTGATATCAGGATATGCTACGTGAGCCTAGGTCAATAGAGGGATGATAGGAATTACTAGAGAACTTTCTGGGTGTCTGGCTGATGAGTCTTGCCCACGTGCTCAGGGTTCAGCTGATCGCCATATTTGGGGTCGGGAAGGAATTTTCCTCCAGGGTAGATTGACAGAGGCCCTGGAGGTTTTTCGCCTTCTTCTGTAGCATGGGGTACAGATCACAGCTAGAGGATTCTCTGCATCTTGGGGTCTTCAAAGTATTTGAAGGCTTCAATATCTGAGATATAGGTGAGAGAATTATTCTGGGAGGGGTGGGTGAGATTCTGTGGCCTGCACTGTGCAGGGGGTCAGACTAGATGATCATAATGGTCCCTTCTGACCTTAAAGTCTATGAGTCTATGAGAAACGCACCCCGCGGGACGGAGCGTGTCACTGGGTGACGTGGCGATAGGGGTGGTTGTAAGAACCACCATGAAACAGAGCCATTCTTAGCAGAGGTATTTGTCAAGGCTTCACCTGACCCTGCTCCACATGGGCAGACTCCTGCGACTCATGGAGCCTTTGCAGCTTCCATTTGGTTCCAGATGGGTGTAAAAACCTGGCCAGGCAGTTGAGCTGGCGGGATTGTGGCCTTTGATTGTTGATGCCTTGTGTTGTACGCGCCTCTGCACGGGGGCCGGGTCTTCCTTAGTGCGTGTACAGTGCCAGATTTACACTTTGCACACCTATAAGCACAGCATCTTCCATGCCTCTCCCCTCGGCCTCCAGCTGACCTTTGTGTTTCACACTGTTTTAGAGGCGTAAGGTGCCCCTGGAAAGCTGGCCCCCAGACTGCTGTGCCTAATTGGAGATCGGACCCTGCCTTGGTCAATATAATACTAGCAAGGTACGCAATCTCTCCCCTGGGTGGGGCTCAGACTGTTGTCACTCCGAGAGTGCTGGGATACTCACCTCTTCTTTTGGGGCCACTTAGGGTTTGTTCACAGTCTAATTTCCAGGAGTGGCTGCTAGTATTGAGGGTCAAGTCTCTCTTTTGGCCTCTAGTTATTATCGGGCAATATCACAGATAAGAAGTTAGCAGGTCTGCAGCCAGTGTACGATCCACAATGGCCCTCCTTGTAGACTTGGGTGGGCAGAACAATCCTCCATAATGGGACATCAGCGGGCTCCCAGGCAGTAGGTAATTAACTTTGTGCGTCTGTGGGTGTGGAACCCTGCGTGTTCTGGATCCATTCCTGCCTCCTTGGATCAGTCTAGGAAAAATACTCAGTATGAGAAATGGAGTCACAGCCCGTTTTAAACAGGGGCATTTATTTAATAAGGTAACTACCGACACAAAGAAGCAGGTTCCACACAGCTGTAGCTGTAGCTTTGGCTCCTTGGTTCACCTTCCTGGGAACTCTTGTACATAGGGACAGGAAGTGATGGAATAATGTACTGCAAGAAAACTTTTTACTACAGCTGGTTGGAAGTTATTTTCTGAACGTTTTTCATCAGACAATGCCAGTTAGTCAAAACAAAGTTCTGTGGGAAAGGGTCAAGTTTGGCAAAAGCTCTACAGGAACACTTTTCAGGGCTAGGATGGATATGTTTGGCCATATTGAGATAAAGCACTACCCATACTCTTCTGCCTGATTTAGAACAGGGACTTAAACCTGCGTCTCCCACCTCCCAGCCGTATGCCGGAGAGATCCAACGAATTTCTCTTCCTCTTGCCAGCTGGTTATTTAATTATTTATACAAAGTGGAACAGCTCCACTAGGAGAGATTTAGAAAGACTGACTTGATAGACTGGTAGGCAGTTACCTGGGAGACCTGAATCAGGCAGAGCAGGACTTTGCACCTGGGTTTCTTACATCCTGGCTGAGTTCCTGAATCACTCAGGTGGGCTGGTCTTTTCTCAGGAGGCATTTTGAAACGTTTTGTCCCAGTGTGGAACCAAATGAAATCGCAAAACCTCCATCTGGTTAACAGAATGGAATTCTTGTTTTGTGCTCAGCCTAATTGTTGCATTCTGGCTTCCCAGTGGAACTGGCACGCAGTCAAGGTGAACACCTCCCATGCTCCCTGCGGGAATTCAGAGCACCTCTCAACCACCTCTCTCACCGTGCAGGCCTTTTGCTTGGTAGCTTTGCACGCTATGGATCAACCCATTCGACTGCCTTCTCATGCCACCAAAGCTGTAGGAAACTTGACGCAAGCATTGTGGAGCGCTTTGATTCATAACACCTCGGGTCCCATTGGGTGTGTCTCGCAAGCCGTTCCAGCTAACCTTACAATGATGAAAGGACCCCTGGATCCTGGGTACATCAAAGGGCTTCCAGGCAATAGGTAATTAACTTTGTGCGTCTGTGGGTGTGGTACCCTGCCTCTTCTGGGTGTTCTGGATCCATTCCTGACTCCTTGGATCAGTCTAGGAATAATACTCAGTATAAGTGATGGAAACTGCAGCTTCCTTTCACCAAACAGATGCCTCCCACTTTGTGTTTTACATATCTGGTATCATTTCACATTGGGGGTGGGACTCAGGATTTTTTCTCCTGAGTCCCAAGGGAACCCCTCTGTCATCATGATATAGTCTGTGTGCACTCCAGCCAGCATTACCACTGGAAAATATTGATGTAATAAAACAAAAATCTGCATTTTATTGCTGGAAGCTTCCATGGTACAACAATCCATCAGGCAAATGAGGCTTTATATAAAGTGTCTTCAACGCAAGTAATCAGATACTGATTAACTGCCTTCCCTCCCTCCCTGGAAGCCAAAAGCAAACATGCCTTGGAAGACTAATCTTTCACTTCTGGCCCCCAAAGCTGAGCTATTTTTATTACCTTTGCTTACTTATCATGTTGAGCACTCCTGCACGCCCAGGATGCTCTCCACAGAGGGATTACTGGAGGTTTATGGGAAATTGTCAAGAGAATCTCAACAAAATAGATCTTGGACTTGTTAACATGGTGCTTTTCTCTGGACTGGGGAGTGTGTGTATATTTTAGTCTGCATTAGTGGGCCATGCACTAACTGGCCAGTGTGGTCCCAGCTGGCAGGCACAGAAAGTTCCCTTGTGCTTACCAGCAGAGTCCAGTTTAGCCCTTGCTGGTGTGGACTAATTTGGCGTGTAGATGAGCTCTGTCCGTTTGGATACGTTTCCTTTCCATACTAGGAGGAAACTTTGGGCTGGACCCATCAGCTGCGCAGAGCTGAGTGTAGCGGAGGGGGACTGTAAAGGAGCTGTCTGCGGCTCCTCTGTCTGGATAGGTCTACACTAGCCACCCTAGTCCGAACTAGGGTGGCTAATGTAGTCATTCGAACTTGCAAATGAAGCCCGGGATTAAAATATCCTGGGCTTTATTTGCATGTTTCCGGGAGCTGCCATTTTTTAAATGCCCGGTAGTTTGGACTTGCTACACACAGCACGGGCTAGGTAGTTCGAATTAAAGCCCCTAATTCGAACTACTGTTACTCCTCCTGCAATGAGGAGTAACAGTAGTCAGAATTAGGGGCTTTAGTTTGAACTACCTAGCCCGTGCCGTGTGTAGCAAGTCCAAACTACCGGGCATTTAAAAATGGCAGCGTCCGGAAACATGCAAATAAAGCCCGGGATATTTTAATCCCAGGCTTCATTTGCAAGTTCGAATGACTACATTAGCCACCCTACTTCGGACTAGGGTGGCTAGTGTAGACATACCCTCTGGGAGTTTGATTTGAATAGACATCAGATACAATTAGTTCAGGGCGGCTCTAAACTGGACCGGCTTGCTGTAACCACCAGCGGCTGCTTCATCAGCCGGGAATGGAAAGGTAGCAGTGCGCTGGCAACACCCTGTGTTCCAGAGACTGTGTTGTCAGAACCAGCATTGCTGGCTCTCTTGCATCCAGCTGGCTGGGTCTATTGGCTTTGTTGAACCCTTTGGCCCTGGTGGAATGGAGGAAAGGGGCTGTGTTGAGGGGGAGAATCTCTCTCTTGAAGTTCCTTAGGTTGCACCCATCTTTTCCTCATCCACCGGCCTTTCCCATCGGTGAACCAGACCTCAGAGTTTACCATGGCTGTGCAGCAGAGACCCTAGGGTTTGGGTGCAGAATTGGGGTCCAGGGAGCACAGAAGTAGCAGAGACATATCCTACATTGAGCAAGTCTATCATAATGTGTTTGTGCAGTTTACTGTAGCACATCCTGCAAGTGGGCTGGCCCCATGCTCAGTGCATCTGCATTGTGTGGTCTCAACCCCCGATTTCTGCAGCAGAGCTGTTCATGATGGGTTTTTGCTATGAAATGTGGACATCAGTTTCAGGCTCCTTCCATGGCAGCATTTACTGAATGGAATATGAAAAGAAAGAAGGCATTTGCAGAGTGTTCCCCCTAGTACAACAGCATGGGGCACGTAAGTGTGAATGCCCCAAATGGGTAGTAGCACCACACGCAAAGTAGTCTCTGGGTGCAGTTTCAGAGACTGCTTTGAAAATTTGCCTCCTAATCTGAACCACTGAGTTCCACTGCAGGGAAATAGCATTGGAAGAACGGACGTTTTCTGGCTTGCACTTTTCCTGTCTCAACGATCTGCTGCTGCCTTACTCTGTGCACCCAGAGAGCCTGCGTTTAGTTTTAGAGAGCCCTTTGTGTGCGAAGCCCCCTTCTTTATCCAATGCATTGCGGAGCTATCCATCCGCAGGGAATGCAGCTCTAGCTATGTTATTTTTAACTTGGGTGTCACTGCACATGTTTGGAATGTCTGCAAAAGAGGGTGAATGGGTTTTCACTGCAAACAACAACGGCTGACAATGGAATACAATTGTGCATTCTCATTGAAATAATTTAACACATTCACTCAGTGGCGCATAGTGTATAGCAAAGGACGAAGATGCTTTCATATCTTTAGGACAGTATATTATGAAATGGGATAAGAAAGCCATTGATTCCCTAATGGGATATGATTGATTCTTTGGGAGCTAGGACTTGCTTTTTAGAAAGCGCTGCATGCTAATAACTTCAGATGAAAATGAAAATCAATCTCTTTATAATAGAATGCAAAGATCAAAGTTAACATTTGGCCCAGGCATGGAAAAACAACAGTGCTGGCCTCATATAGGATGTCCAGTCACCAGGAAGTCCATTAGGCACTCACAACTGTGTTAATTCACACCAGGGACTCCAGGTTTATAATTTTTAAGAAAAAGTTCAAATGATTGAACTTCTAAGACCTGTTAGTGGCTCAGTTTTTCAGATTCCTAGATAATACCGTATCCAGATTCACTACATTTTACTGCCCTTCTAGTAATCTTAACAAAAATTATATAGTAAGATGACCAGTATCTTCAGGCAGCTGTCTTCGCTGGAAGTGTTGGACATTTTCTGTGGGTTAGCCAACTAGCCTATGGCTTTGCAAGGTCTTCTTGTGAAAGTTGGATGGACAGTCACTTCAGCCACTTAACACATGGGCATGTAAAGGAGAGATTGCCACGTCCTAACCAAGCTGAGCAGCTTATTCTTTTGAAGCCTTGCTGTTGAACCATAACACCCCCTCATTCTTATTTTGGAGAGCAGATGGTGCAGATTTTGGTCTTGAGGATCTGGAACATTTTAGGGGTGGTGAGTATCCAAGCACAACTGATGGTTGGATCCTTTGTATTAAAGGATCCATGGAAATCTTTTGGAGTTGAGTAAGATTTTTGTTGTGTTGCTTATACTGCCTGGAGTGGAGCATGTCCATTCATTTGCAAGCGGTTTCAAGGCCTGGACGACTGTGGTCTAGCTTTTTCTCCCATTTGCTGCTTTGGCTCAGAAACTAGGAAAAGAAAAGCAAACTTCCCTGGCTATAAAAATGCAAGGAAAGTGGAGTTTGGTGGTTTGAGGCTTTCAGATTTCAGGGTGAAAGACTTTTCAAAATACATTTTGACACAAGTGAAATCTGTGTGTTCTTGGAGAACACAATATTGAGAAGCATCGTGTATTTCCAGAGCTATTTTGCATCCACAGTTGTCTGGGCATATTACATTACTTCAGACAACTAGCTACCAGATCAGAGATGTCTACATTGAATCATAGAATACTAGGGCTGGAAGAGATCTCAGAAGGACATTGAGTCCAACACCCTGCTAAAAGCAGGACCAATTCCAGCTAAATCACCCCTTTGTCAAACTGGGACTTAAAAACCTCTAGGGATAGAGATTCAATCATCTCTCTAGGTAACCCAGTCCAGTGCTTCAGCACCCTCCTAGGGAAATAGTTTTTCCTAATATCCAACCTAGACCTCCCTCATTGCAACTTGACACCATTGCTCCTCATTCTGTCATCTGTCACCAATGAGAAGAGCCTCTCTCCATCCTCTTTGGAACCTCCCTTCATGTAGCTGAAGGCTGTTGTCAAACCCCCCCACCCCCACTCTTCTCTTCTGTAGAATGAATAAGCTCAAATCCCTCAGCCTCTCCTCGTAAGTCATGTGCTCCAGCCCCCTGATCATTTTTGTTGCCCTCCACTGGACTTTCTCCAATGTGTGTGTTCACAGCCTTTCTGTCATGGGGGCCCCAGAATTGGACACAATACTCCAGATGTGGCCCTCACCACTACATACGTCGGGTATGTCTACACTACCCTCCTAGTTCGAACTAGGAGGGTAATGTAGGCATACCGCACTTGCAAATGAAGCCCGGGATTTGAATTACCTGGGCTTCATTTGCATAAGCCGGGCGCCGCCATTTTTAAATCCCGGCTCATTCGAACCCCGTGCCGCATGGCTACACGCGGCATGGACTAGGTAGTTCGGACTAGTCTTCCTAGTCTGAACTACCTAGTCCATGCCGCGTGTAGCCGCGCGGCATGGGGTTCGAACGAGCCGGGATTTAAAAATGGCGGCGCCCGGCTTATGCAAATGAAGCCCGGGAAATTCAAATCCCGGGCTTCATTTGCAAGTGCGGTATGCCTACATTACCCTCCTAGTTCGAACTAGGAGGGTAGTGTAGACATACCCTTAACTGATCCCAGTGAGAGTGGGAGCAGGTTTGTGGAGACAATTTCTCTTTTATCAGGCATAAATTTGTGACTACAAAACTCCAAGACTGGTTTGAGGGGAAGCCTTGGTGGCTAAAATATAGTATCTGTAAAACTGGCACCAAAACCAACCAATGAAATCCTTCTGCTTTCTATGCATTTAGACAAGGGATCACCACAAGCCAAGAGTCAGCCTATCATATCCACTTAGTCCTTCAGCTCTGCTGGAAAATGGTGTCTACATTACTCTAATACACCAAACTTCTTGATTTAATAAGCGCTACATTATATTACTGTTAAATCAAACAAATGAACTGATTGTGTATGTGCATTAGTACAAATCTACCCAAAATAAAGGCTGCTAATGGGACTAGTAGAAAGATAGCTTAGATGAGATTAATTTACCTCTGAGCATTGTAGATGAGTTGTTTTATACAGTACAATGCATCAAGGGTTTTTTGATACTTGTAGCATGTACTTTCCTTAATTAGAATTAATTGAAATAGTAATTCTCACTACCTGGTTTATTATTAAAATACTAAGTGCCTTATTTTTGGAAGTACGTGGGCATGGGGCATGCTGTTGAATTATGACAACTCTAGATAGAGTGGAGCACTAACTGTGACAGGATTAAAGGGGACAATACAATTATAGGCTCCGGCGGATATAGCAGCATTTGTAGAAGGAGAGATGCAGGGAATGGTACATATAATTCCACTCTTTACCAGTTTTGGAAGTTAGTGACTAGCTACCTTAGCCCGGGATAATATGGTCCAGATACTATGAAAATTGACTACCACATTCTCTATCCAAGTTAAATCCATTGCTTAAATCACCTAGATACGTCTACGACCAGGGAGGGGATTAAATGTATAGCTCAAGAATGCCGGGGGTTACAAGGAAGGCGAAAGCGCAGATGAAATTGCGACTGGCTAAGGATGTGAAGGATAACAAGAAAGGTTTCTACAGGCATGTTAACAAGAAAAGAGGGTATGCGGCCCCTACTGGATGAAGGAAGTAACCTTGTGACAGATGATGTGGGGAAAGCTGAAGTACTCGATGCTTTCTTTGCCTCTGTATTCACGGACAAGGTGGGCTCCTGGTCTAATGCGCTAAGTGACGCAAGATGGGATGAAGATGGACAGCCCTTGGTGGGTAAAGAACAGGTTAGGAACTATTTAGAAAAGCTAAACGTACACAAATCCATGGGCCCAGATTTAATGCATCCGAGGGTACTGAGGGAGTTGGCAAATGTCATTGAGGAGCCTTTGGCCATTATCTTTGAAAAGTCGTAGAGGTTGGGAGAAATCCCGGATGATTGGAAAAAGGCAAATGTAGTGCCCATCTTCAAAAAAGGGAAGAAGGATGATCCAGGGAACTATAGGCCGGTCAGTCTTACCTCGGTTCCTGGAAAAATCATGGAAGGGATCCTTAAGGAATCCATTTTGAGGCACTTGGAAGAGAGGAAAGTGATTAGGAATAGTCAGCATGGATCCACAAAGGGCAAGTCGTGCCTGACGAATCTGATTAGCTTCTATGATGAGGTAACTGGCTCTGTGGAGGTGGGAAAGTCAGTGGATGTGATATACCTTGACTTTAGCAAGGCTTTTGATATGGTTTCCCATAATATCAGACGGGGAGAATGGCAAAATAGTAAGAGTCAATGATTCAGCTGGTATAAACTGGTGTAACTCTGTGGGAGTCAGTGACCCTGGATTTATCAGATGGGGTAATAATCAGGTCAATATATCTAGGCTGATTTACACCCACTGAGGATCTTGTCCTATGCAGTGCTTTTTTTCTGATGGTACTGCCTGGTACGCAGTACCAGCACCTCCAATCAGAGCTTACCTGGAAAAAATGGAGCGTACCAGCACCTCTGTAAGCAAATGTCCGACGTGTCTTTTTTTTTTTTTTCTCAACAACTTTTCCCCTGGAGTACCAACACTTTACCTCTCTCTTGCCAGCCAGCATTCTATAGCCACTAGCCAGAGATCTGGAAAGCTCTGCTTCAAATACTAGACAGACCACTCGACCTTTTCATAAAGGTCACCAAACCACCATGGATGATAATAAATTCTTAGTGCTGCTGACGTGGGCTGGCTGGTTTTAGATCAGCGACCTAGGTTTGAAGGTTCATGATCCCATAAGCAACCTCCAAGCCAGCCAGTCTTCCAGGTCAGTGCCATGTTGCCAGACAAGGTCAGTGTCTGTAACACAGACCCTCCGTTGACATTTAAGTGTCGTTGGCAGGCTCATTTCATTGCAAGGCCCCAGGAATGTTAACACTTCTCAGCATGTGGCAGATGTTAGCTCAATGAAAAATAATTGGGTGGCTTGTTCTTACCAGAGAGTGGGGGCTGTAATTGGCAAAGACAGATTTTTTTCTCCCTGTTAGCCACTCAGGGTATGTCTACACTACAGCACTAATTCGAACTAACTTAATTCGAATTAGTTAATTTGAACTAAGATCATTCAAATTAGTGCATCTAGAACTAAAACCTAGTTCGAATTAGCATTTTGCTAATTCGAACTAGCATGTCCACATTGAGTGGACCCTGAACTGAGGTTAAGGATGGCCGGAAGCAGTGCTGGCCTTAGGACTTAGGACTTAGAGCGTGGAGCTGCTGTCTCAGGCTAGCCGAGGGCTGTGCTTAAAGGGACCCGATCCCCACCCTGGACAGACAGTTCTCAGGGGTTCCCCGCTTGCAAAGCAGTCCTGGCTTGGAGTGCCCTGAGTGCCCACACTCAGCACATCACAGCACTCGGCCATCAGCCCGGCTGCACTTGCCGCAGGCTGCCATCCGGGGAGGTCAATCGGGGGGCTGCAGGAGACCTTTCACCCCTGAGGAGCCCGCAGAGCCACCCCAGTCCTCCCCATTGGGGGCTCATACCCCATTCCTCCCTCATCTCCTTCCACTTACCCCTCCCTAGCCCCCCCTTCCTGATGTACAAAATAAAGGGCACGTGTGTTCAAAAACAGAAACTCTCTTTATTGAACAAAACTCGCGGAGACTGGGAAAAGGAGGTGGGAGAGGGGAAGAGAGAGGGTGGGAGAGGGGAGGGCAACTAAAATGATCAGGGGTTTGGAACAGGTCCCATATAAAGAGAGGCTAAAGAGACTGGGACTTTTCAGCTTAGAAAAGAGGAGACGGAGGGGGAATATGATAGAGGTCTATAAAAGCATGAGTGGTGTGGAGAGGGTGCATAAAGAAAAGTTCTTCATTAGTTCCCATAATAGAAGGACTAGAGGACACCAGATGAAGTGAATGGGTAGCAGGCTTCAAACTAATAAGAGAAAGTTCTTCTTCACAAAGCAAATAGCCAACCTGTGGAACTCCTTGCTGCAGGAGGCTGTGAAGGCTAGAACTAGAACAGAGTTTAAAGAGAAGTTAGATAAATTCATGGAGGTTGGGTCCATGGAGTGGTATTAGCCAGGGGGTAGAAATGGTGTCCCTGGCCTCTGTTTGTGGAAGGCTGGAGATGGATGGCACGAGACAAATGGCTTGGTCATTGTTTCGGTCCATCCCCTCCAGTGTTGTCCCTAGTGTTGGCCACTGTCGGCAGACAGGCTACTGGGCTAGATGGACCTTTGGTCTGACCCAGTACGGCCATTGTAAGCTCAGGGCTCAGGGTCGGGGGTCTCAGTGGACCCCCTTGATTTTCATGCACACCTGCTCTTGGGTGGCCAGGCTGGCAGCTCTCCTGCCCTAGACAGCCACTTTCCGGTGCCTAGTGCGGAGATCGTGGACGAGGTCCACAATGTCCGCACTAGCCCAGGAAGGTGCCCGCCTCTTGCGGTCCAGGGTAAGCTCCCGGGAGCCGCCAGCCTGGTCCCGGGAAGAGGGGGTGGGCTGGGGGACATCGGGTGGGTGGCTCTGTGCCGTGCCAGGTGCAGGGTCTGCTGGCTGGGTGCTGGCAGGCTTGCACCTGGCACGGGCACCGTAGCCAGCCCGTGCCCCTTTAAGGGCTCCGGGGCTGGGAGGGGGGCAGACGAGTTTCCCTGGTGGTGCCCAGAGTGGCCATCAGGGAAAGCAGGGGAAGGCTAGCCTCCCACTAGTTCCAATTAAGTAGCTACACAGCCCTTAATTCGAACTAGGCGTTAGTCCTCGTAGAATGAGGTTTACCTAGTTAGAATTAAGCGCTCCGCTAGTTTGAATTAAGTTCGAACTAGCGGTTTGCCTGTGTAGCGCCTATCAAAGTTAATTCAAACTAACGTCTGTTAGTTCGAATTAACTTTGTAGTGTAGACATACCCTCAGAGAAGCTCTGTGATGGAGAAAACCTCCTTGTCCTAAGAAGCCTCTGTCCAGTTCACTTTCCCGGCAGGTGCAGTGAAGCAGAGCACATTCCTGCACTTTGTAACAGCACTCCAAAGTGGAGACGCTTATCACCCAGCTATGGCGAGTACAGAAGAAAGAGTAGAGGGAATTATTGGCATGAATATTAGGCCTAACCTTATATCCCTTACCATGGACGGTGGGTAAAGGACCAACTGCGGAAGGCAAGCCCCAGCCCTAGCCCTGCCCCTTCCGCCCAAGGCCCACCCCTAGAGCCAAGCCCCACCCACCTGCAGCCTGATCCTTCCTGGCTTCCTGCTGCACCGCAGCCCCAGCTCTCCCTGGTGACCGGGGAAGCCGAGCTTCCGTGCCATGGCCTCAGCCTTCCTGGGGGCTGGGGCATGTAGGCACTACAGGGAAGAGAAGCACAGACTCCCTGGAGAGGGCCATATTGGAACAACACAGGGAGGGGGAGAGAGAAGACCCAAGGATTTCGAGCCCCGGCACCAGTGATTTCCCCCCGGCCCTGCTAGCTGTAGTGGGACTGGAGCATGGTTGTGGGGCCAGAGAGAGTTTAGCTAGTGAAAAGAGAGACAGAACAGTATCCCCTTTGCACTCTCCTGGCAGCTTCACCCCCTGGGCCCTGCTGAGAAGAGGAGACAGTTGGTTTTTTTCACTCCCCAGTGCAGATATGACTCAGGGGAGGCACAGGCAGGAGCGCACCTCTCTGTTACTCCTCACTGAGTGTGCCACTCACTTCAGGCCCAGATTTCCTCCAGCCCACACAAACCTGCTGGCGCCTCACGGCTTATTTCAGCGCTTTCAGTGACTTCAGCAGAAAGGCTGACTCTTGAGGCTGGGGTTATGGGAAAGCGGATGGCAAGGCAGTCCCTCTGCTAATGTATCTGCAATGTCACTGGAGGATGGGTGGGGGGCAGAGGGGAGTCTTTCTCACATATTCCAAAGGCCAGGGTGTCACATTTCTGTTTTGATGGACTGGGAACTGTGGTTGTGTCTACACTGGGAGGCTACGTCTACACTGGCCCCTTTTCCGAAAGGGGCATGCTAATTTTACAGGTCGTAATAGGGAAATCCGCGGGGGATTTAAATATCCCCCGTGGCATTTAAATAAAAATGTCCGCCGCTTTTTTCCGGCTTTTAGAAAAGCCGGAAAAGAGCGTCTACACTGGCCCCGATCCTCTGGAAAAAAGCCCTTTTCCGGAGGATCTCTTTGAAGTAGGAATAAGAGATCCTCCGGAAAAGGGCTTTTTTCCGGAGGATCGGGGCCAGTGTAGACGCTCTTTTCCGGCTTTTCTAAAAGCCGGAAAAAAGCAGCAGACATTTTTATTTAAATATCCCCCGCGGATTTCCCTATTACGACCTGTAAAATTAGCATGCCCCTTTCGGAAAAGGGGCCAGTGTAGACGTACCCGGAAGGGTTGGTGCTGAAAGTGCTGTTGACATGCAAAAGTCGCCAAAAGTGAAAACTGGCCAAACCATTTTTTCTGCCTCCCTTTGTTGACATTTCATGGCCACAACACTTGCACCCTGACGACAGACAGAGCAAAGCATTGTGGGCAAGCTTCCCACCAGACAGTGTTGTGGGAAAGCAGAGCTGATCCCTGTGCTTCTTGGGATTCCCTTGGAACTCTGTGAACTCTTCGTGCTGAGGAATGTCAAAGCATTACAGCCGTCTCTCCAGCCCTCCCCGTGCAGCAGCAGCCTGCCTGCTGCTGTCTTTTTAGTCCAGGGCAGAACAGAAGCATTCATTTTTTGAGGAGTAACGTTAGTTCAAACCAAGGGGTTTGATTTGAACTAACACGTCCCAGAGCACACTTCCTGGTTCGAATCAGTTGGCGAGTGGAAAAGCGTGAGGGCAAGATTATGGTAATGAATCGCGGGATATTTAAATCCCTGCTTCATTAGCAATTTCAGTCGGCTACATCTGCATCCCTAGTTTGAATTAGGGAGCAAGTGTAGGCGTACCCCCAGTGACTTGATCAAGATCAACCCAGGGGTCCATGGCAAAGCAGGTAACTGACCCTCGTTCTCCCAGGCTAGCACTTTACACACTAGGAAGTCATTCTGCCTGCAGCTAATGTAGGAAGAAATATTCCTACATGATCATAAGGAGCTCACTGGGGTACATTTTCAAATACACATTTCAGGTGCCAAACTTGACACAGCAACCTGGGCCAAATTCTGCTCTGGCTCTGCCAGCATAAGGCTGGAGTAACTTTGCTGACTTTGGATTTACACTGGTGTCACTGAGAACAGAATTTCACTATTTCCATTCCCTCCAGGGTTGCTTCCAGCTTTCCACTCCTCTGGGGGGGTGGGGGGGGGGGGGGGGTGTCCTCAGCATAAGGCTTCCTCTGGGATGCCAACCTATTTCTGGGCAGAGCTCTTTGGGACTGCCTTTCTGGGCTGTGTTTTGTACAGCGCCGAGCACAGTGAGGTCTTGGGATATGTTGGGGCTTCCTATGACAAAGAATAAATAATAACTCATGGATTGAGTGGACCAGAGCTCACTCTGGCCTTTGGAAGGGGCCTGAACTATAAAGAGTGAAGAGTCAGCTTCCATAAAGAGGATGATGTCTGAAGAGAATGAAATTGTATTGCCGACAGGAGATGCTGGGTAGCTCACTAGACGGTAGCTCCACTGGACTCAGAAGTCAAACCTCATTGACTTCGGTAGGGACAGGTTTTCATTCCAGAACTATAGAAACATGGACCTTCCCTAAAAAGAATCTGACACACTGGTAGCAGGGGCACGCTCTCTGTGGGCCAGCTTTCAAGGTCAGTATCCCATGTGAATGTACGCACAGCGAAAGACCTAGTCACTTGCATCTTGTACCCCACCAGTGGTGGGTTATGTCGGTTTTCATTGCTCAGAAGCCCAGCAATGTATGTTCTCTAGGATAAATCACCTGCAACAGGCTGCCAGGGTCCCAGCACACAAGATGTTGACCTCACATGCCCTCTTTTTGGACAGGCATTCAGAAGAAAGGCTGGTGGGGAGCAGGTTCAGAACACCTGGGGAAGTGCGGAAGGGGGCAGGTTCTGCTCCGCTCTGATTGGAGGGTTCTGTAAAGCTGCCAGTGGGGGACGTTTTTGTTGGCTGATCCTACTGTGGGTTACCTAGTTCTGATTTGGGTTTCTGCCAGTTCTCCACTGGATGGACCCTTTTTTGTCCCTGTTGTCGTGTGACTGCACCTCCTCACCCAGCCTCACACCGTCTTCCAAAAGCAAAAAGAAAATGGTTACTCCGAGTCTCCAGCTCTGCTCAGCATCTGCTTTCTTTGGAGTGTCGTGAGCAAAGAGGCGTAACAGACAGGCTAAGCAGGCTCCCGGCGAAGAGTCATCAAAGTTCCTGATTCAGCCCAAAGGCCTGCAAGCAACACAGGCAAACGCTGTGTGTGGTCTGTTAGGGTAGAAACAGCTCGCGCGCTTCTCGCAGCGTCTCAGCGGGAGCTCCCATCGTTTTCGTCCGTCAAGGCGCGACTGCCAGCCGTGTGTTGCATGAGGACCGGAGCAGCCCAGCAGGGGCCCTGCAGATAACTGCAACAGCCTTGCTCCCATTATTTGTTTCCTTAGGCGACGTGCCCTTTCCTTCACACTGGAGATCAGAGCATCTTCACTCTTCAGAAGGAAAAGGAAGGAAAAACACTGATTGGGAGGGAAGAACTTTGGTTTAAAAACAATGAGCATTAAACGAATAGGCACATTTTCCTACTTGGATGCCTCATATTCAGGTAGCTCAGTACGGCTCAGCAGTGCTGAGTAGCTACACGTCCCATTGAAATCCACGGGAACTGCAGGTTTTCAGCATCCCTGAAAAGTCCCCTTTTATTTTGGTACTAGGCATGAATGTAGGTTGAGGGTTCAGAAGCTCACAAATAACTTCAGAGCACAAATTCAGCTGTCAGTGGGGCTGGTGTTGCTAACTCACATGGATGCTTTTGAAAAACTCACCCTTCAGGGCTAACTTCATGCACCCCTGGCTTGAAAAGTCTGACCTTTGTTTGTACATGGAGGAGTTTGAGACATAGCGTATGTGCCTAGATCAAATCCAGCTCAGGCTGGTGGTAACCAAAAACTGTTTTTTGGAGTTTTACATGAAATAAATCCCAGAGGGAGTTCTTGATGGCCAAATATATATATATATATATAATCTCCAAACCACAAAAGTCACTATCGTCAGAGGCATGACTTTTGAACGTGTGGGGTTTGCAGTACTGATAGTTCCAGTTAACACACTTGCAAAGTGTTTTGTCATCAAAGGATGGAAAAATGCTATGTGACTCCTAAATACTAGGGATTTAGAACTACATTTGCTTCCATTGCATGAGAACTACTATGTTGCTTTCATGATTGTACCCACTATGCTAGTACAAAGGTCCATCTAGCCCAGTGTCCTGTCCTCCAACAGTGGCCAATGCCAGATGCCCCAGAGGGAATGAACAGAATAGGTAATTATCAAGTGATCCCTCTCCTGTTACCCATTCACAGTCTCTAACAAACAGAGGCTAGGAACACCATTTCTCCCCATCCTAGCTAATAAGCATTCATGGATCTATCCTCCATGAATTTAACAGCATTCAAAAAAGAACTAGATAAAGTCCTGGTCTTCACAATATCCTCTGGCAAGGAGTTCCACAGATTGAGTGTGTGTTGTGTGAAGAAAAACTTCCTTGTGTTTGTTTTAAATCTCTTACGTATTAATCTAATTTGGTGACCCCCTATTTCTTGTGTTATGGGAACAAGTAAATAACTTTTCCTTATTCACTTTTTCACACTAGTCATGATTTTATCTCTATCATATCCCTCCTTAGTCTCCTGTTTTCTAATCTGAAAAGTCCCAATTTTGTTAATTTCTCCTCATATGGCTCCCTAATTATTTTTGTTGTCCTTTTCTGAAATTTTTCCAATGCCGAGATCTCTTTTTTGAGATGAGATGACCACATCTCTACGCAGTATTCAAGATGTGGGTGTAGCATGGATTTGTACAAAGGCAATAAGATATTCTCTGTCTTATTCTCCAGTCCTTATTCTCTATCCCTTTCACACTTAAAATAATTTATCCCACAACAACATTTTAACCTCCTTGGTCTTCACAATCTTAGCAGTTGAGCAGTAAAGATGGATAAGGTATTTGATCATGTATTTTGCAAGGAAATTTTAGAATGCAGCTTTGTGAGGGCTGGTTGCTCCTTGCTTATCCAGGAGCTGGTGTGTTATAGATGTAATTTTGAGCTCAGTGTGATTTGAGAATTATTATATTTTCAATTCAAAAGGTAGTTCCAATGGCTGGGTGATAAATCAAGCTGAACATTGTCGAAAAGGGAGTTATTATTTGGTGAGGTTTTGCATTAGCTAGAAACAGCATGGTGCGATCATGTTAATAAGTGTCAGAGCCGGTAGTTTATTGAAATATTCTAATTATGCCCTGAAGGCCAGGTGTAGTGCAGTAAAATATTATCAATATGAATTTTCTATCACCTCATACTCACTTCTTGTTTTGTCTAATTTATGTGCAAAATTAAGACCATGGAATTTCAGATTTCATTCACATACTAAACCAATTTCAAATGCTCACACACAAAGTGGCTGGAGGAGTGGAAAGAAAAGAAAGGCCTTTGCCAATAGTATGGAGGCTTATGCACATGGTAATGTGGAAAACCAGGCCACAGCTGAATTGTGTTCCAACTAATTACTGGATAATTGAAGAAAAAATGTTTCATTTGCTGCCAAAAAATAGTGTGTGGTTGTTGAAAAATCTATCCACCCATCCATCCTTCTTCTTTGTCCCAGGATCCATCTCCTCTGCCTATTGTGTGTGCCTGTCTAATGCACATTTGATTGTGTATGCCCTAGGATTGCTTAGAACAACTATCTATCTCCCTTTTGCTCCCGTAAATTAAGCAGGGATAGCAAACAAGAGAATGACTGACTGGCTGTAGCCTGCTAGGATTTCAGAATCCCTGTTCTAGCCTTATTCCAGCCCTGTCCTGAATAGCAAAATGAGATGTGGGCAGAGAAAGGCTTAGCCTTTAACAATCTGTGGCTTTTGAGTGTCAGCTGTATGGAGAAAAGAAGCCTAAGGACTTTACAGTGAGACTGTTTGATAGCTGTCATCTTCCCTTTTGTCTGCTCCTCCATTCCAATCTATCGTTCTCTCTTCTCTCCTCTTACTTTTTCATCCCCTCACTTCTCTTCTCCTCCTCCTCCTCCTTCTGGAGGTTCCCAGGATCAGAGGAGCAGTCCAAAGCTCAAGAAAAAGTATAAAAGACATCCCCCTAGAAGAGAGCAACTTTGGTTTGAGAGTTCTCCAGTGTAGTACACACACATGCATTTCTCTTTCTTTCTTTCTTTCTTTCTTTCTTTCTTTCTTTCTTTCTTTCTTTCTTTCTTTCTTTCTTTCTTTCTTTCTTTCTTTCTTTCTTTCTTTCTTTCTTTCTTTCTTTCTTTCTTTCTTTCTTTCTTTCTTTCTTTCTTTCTTTCTTAGAAAAGAGGAGACTAAGGGGGGATATGATAGAGGATAGGATAGAGGTCTATAAAATCATGATTGGTGTGGAAAAAGTGAATAAGGAAAAGTTATTTACTTATTCCCACAATATAAGAACTAGGGGTCACCAAATGAAATTAATACGTAACAGGTTTAAAACCAAAAAAAAAAAAAAAAAAGGAAGTTTTTCTTCATAAAGCTCACAGTGAGCCTCTGGAACTCCTTACCAGAGGAGGTGGTGAAGGCTTGGACTTTAACAGGGTTCAAAAAAGAGCTAGATAGATTCATGGTGGTTAGGTCCATCAATGGCTATCAGCCAGGATGAGTAGGAATGGTGTCCATAGCCTGTGTGTCTGGAAATGGATGACAGGAAAGGGATCACATGAGGATTACCTGTTGTGTTCCCTCCCTCTGGGGCACCTGGCATTGGCCACTGTGGGCAGACAGGATACTGGGCTAGATGGATCTTTGGTCTGACCCAGTCTGGCCGTTCTTATGCTCTTATCCTTCTACAAAAAAACTTCAAAACCAGATCACAAAGAGAAACAGCAGAACTGCAATTCATTTGCAAATGTAACACAATCAAATTAGAAGTGGATAAAAATTGAGATTGGACACCTTCCTATCAGCTGCTGTGAGTGAGCCACATCCACCCTGACCAAACCAGCCTTGTTAATCCTGGTTCTACACTTGATAAGTAACTCCCTTCTTTTATTATACTTGTACGTACATGTATGTCCCTGCCTTTGTAATTTCCATTCCAGTTCATCTGATAAAGTGGGTTTTGCCCATGAAAACTGATTCACTAATAAATCTGTTCATCTCTAAGGTGCCACAGGGATCCTCGTTCGTTTTGCTCTGATTGAGAGACACAAATTAGGAATCTTTGCAAGAATTGCTTGCATGTGATGTTCCATTCACAGATACGGGCTTGCATGCTTAGGGATGAACTTGCGCTAATACCTATTAAAAATGTATTATACTTGTTTCCTGCTCCAGCTGCTGCTGGGAGTTTTCTGTACCATCCTCCTTTCCTGAATGGCGATACCCGTGATAGTCTCACAGATTGCTGGATTCATGTATTTTTATGGTAAACTCTACCACCTCTGTCTGCAATGCTGAGGCCGTGAGGTTCTTTTCCCTCCAATTTTAGGTTTTATGCTTTTCCAAACATATCCTGGGCAGAAAATTCATTTCTAGAGTTTGGCTAAATTGCAGCACAGCTTTCTGGTTAAATGGTTCCCTCCCTCCCCCAATAGAAACTGGAAGTTTTAACAAAATGAAAATGTTTGCAGGAAGGGTCAGCTTTCTCTGAAATGCTCCATCTTTCTTGGATGGATGTTGTCCAACTGAAAACAAAACCTTTTTGTTTTTTGCCCGAAAACTTCAGATTTTGGTCAAATTTTGGAGGGAGTTCAGTTGCTGAAATAAATGCCCAAGTGGCGCTGGTTAAATGTTGCTTTCTCCATCAGCACCACATTGTTGGAGGAACGTGTCCGGTTACATGATGAACAAGGCCGGCACCTGCTACACATTCAGCACTTCACTGATGGGACACACCCGTGGGGCTTGCGACCCCACTGCACAGCCTTTATGATCCCTGACATGAATGGAGCTATGCGACTTGCATAGGGCGTCTTCCCCTTAGTGATTACCAGCCGATCTTTGCACACCCTTGGGTGACTTGGATTCTCTGGAAATGGATCATTTGGGTCTCCACGCCGTGGCCCGCTGGTGCAGATGCAGGCAAGGGTGGGATTGGATTCCCTGGGGCCAGGTCCGGAGAGGGGCTGAGCATCTGGAGTGTAGCTAACTGCATGATAAACTAGGTGCTGTATTCCCTGAGAGCAGAGCTTGAAAAGAGCGCAGTGAACTGGTCTGTTCCCCTGGCTTTCTAGCGCATCCCTGTAAACAGCCCAAGAGATCGGCTGGCGTCCCACCTCCCGGTCAGAGAGGATTCTCGCTCTAACCTCTAAACAAACATGCGTTGTCAATGAAATATCAGGGTTGCAGTACGTGTGTGTGCGTGTGTGTGTGTGTGCGCATGCGCGCACTGCACAGTGTGAAAACACAAGCTTGATGCTTTCCAAACACTCAAGAATGGTACAGCCCTTTCTCCCAGGAGCTCACAATCTGAGGATAGACAAATAGAAGTTTAAGGGGACAGCGTGGAGGCAGTAGGCAACTGACAGTCCTCTCAACTCAATGCAGTAGCAGAAGTGGGTCTGTAAGAGGGACCTAAATGGGGCCAGGGTAGGTGGATCGTGGATGATCTCCTAGAGGTTGTACCATACACAGGAAGCCCTGTAAAGGAAGGCACATGGGTGATTTAGGATTTGGGCGGGGAGGGGGCTGGCAAATGAGCACATTCTTTAATATAATGGGATGTCGCATAATTGGAAAAGGATCTGTGATTGACCATTGGAAGCAGGGAGAGAGAAGAGGGAGAAGGAGAGAGAGAGACCCAAATGTAAGGGCAAAACAGCTCCAAATTTTAGCTCCATGGGGTAGAATCTCTGTTCTCAAACATCCCTCTTCTCCCTGGGAGAAATTCAGTTCTTAAAACCTCCATAAGGCTTCACGGAGGCAGGAGATGCTAATTTTAGAAACACGTGGCAGCATGTCTCCAATTCTCCTCCCCCCCTCCACAGTGCGCTGAAAAATCTGTATCAAAATAAACACTGCAGCAAACAAGCGGCATAAAGAGCAACGCTGAGGATGCTCAGGTCACCAGCCTCCTGACAGTGGCATCTTCAGGGAAGTTAGAACGGCTTAAGGCAAAACCCAGGAGCTCTGCATGTCCCCCCGCCCCTTTTCTGGGTCCAAAGTTCACAGGAACGCATGAAACACAGGAGCAATAACTGAGCTGACAGCCTTCAAAGGTGCAGTCACTAGGACTAGTCATCCCCTCCTGGCGACCTGCTTAATTATGCAGTAGAACCAGAGGGAGCTCCAAGATTAATATTTTATTTCGGCGGTGCAAAGACGAGAGCAAGACGAGAGGCTCCTGCCCCCAAAGAGTCCATAATCGGGGCTGATCTAGCTGTAGAGTTGTTATTCAGCAGGGACTAGCTGCATCACTTACAGAGCTCCTGGTTTCTGCCTTACCCAGTAATCCCAATTCAAGCAGGTGCTGTTAGCAGGGATTGTTTGTTAGTATGCATGCATTCCTGTACTGGGCAGAGACCAAATCAGTTGGAGGGAGCCTTAGCCTTCCTCGTCTGGTCTCTCCCAGTTCCTGACCGAGAATGGTAGAGTCACAGAACACTAGAACTGGAAGGGACCTCAAGAGGTCATCAGGTCCAATCCCCTGCCCTCACGGCAGGACCAAGCACCGTCTAGATCACCCCCGATAGATGCCCCAATACATGGTAAGAATGATGGGACGAAGCAGGGAATACATATTCTCCGTCCATCTACAAAACAGTGGAACAGAAAGGGTGAGTGCATTTGGGACCCGATGAATAGTAAATAGTCACCCAGGGCAGTTTTCCTGCTCTCGTATTCTATTCCTCTGCACCTTAGGCGCTGGAGGGCAGCCTCTGGGCTTGGCACCAACATTGTGCTAACACTGCGGGCTGGAGCCACGAGTTCTCAGGGCCACGTGTCACTCCAACACCACTCCATGGAAGTCAGTGGGGTTACTAGTGCAGCAGCAATGATTCCCCCTGCGCTGGTTCAGCTTTGTTAGTCAGAGCCAGGAGCAGGTGGAGCCAAAACGTCTCCTAGCTCCCCTGCTCGAGGACCCAGGAGGTGAGGGCCTGTGTCAGGCTCCTCAGCCCAGGTACTAGCAGGCGTGCAGGGTGTGGCCTCCTCCTCCAGATGGTTGTGTAATCCAAGCCGCGTTCCGGCTCCGACGTCTGCCTGGGGTGTTCCAGCTTTGGCTTCTGCTGGCCTCTGCCCGTGCAGGGAAACATTCCAAGTCTCTTTGGAGAGCCCTGGGCTCTGCTAGGAACCTAAATGAAGTGGGTGGTTACAGTGTGCGACTCAGCCCTTGGCAGCTCACATTGCCTCGAAAGCTCTCTGTGCAGAGACTGGCTCCCCTGGCAGCCCTTGTGCTTTGTCTCCGAAAAAGAAGCCCGAGACCGAAGAGGAATGGGGAGCATCAGCTGTCTCTCCGGGGCGCGGCGGGTACTCCGACAGAGGGCCAGCTGTATGGTAAGGAGTGCGTTCTGATCTGGTGGGAGAACAGCCCTTGTCCGAGTGTTTCCATTGTGCTGGTGCTCTGCAGTGGTAGCGTACCTTGGAGCAGGTCAGGCTGAAGCTTAATCCCTTAGGACAGAGGACATCTAAGTGACCCCCCCTCCAACGATGATGGAGTCTCAATGTTCTGTGCATCACACTCTGCTTTTTAATGTGGCCCAAGCCGCAGTGCCTTCAGCCATACAAGAAACTTGCAACATAGACTAATCGCAGGCGCCAGCGCTGCTGCTGCATCAGTGTGTGAGCTGCAGGATGGAAACAGGTTAGGGAAGAGGAAAGATTAAAGGAAATGTTTCTGGCCATGCGGGCCCTCCCTGGCGCCGTGAGAGAAACCATGAGGTTAGTAGTTTATTATTATTGGAGGGAACAGAAGCTGAAGTGCTGAAGCAGAGAGGATAACAGCAAAGAAAACAGGAACAAGAATTGTATCTAAAATGCTAGGTGGTTAAAAGACGTGAGGACAAAGAAAGGAGATCACGGGGGAAATGCCCAAGGATTATAGAGGGTAAAACGGAAGAGGCTTAATAGAAATGGACTCTGGATCTGCCCAGATCTGAATTTTGGGAAAGACCCAGACTGCTCCCCTGCCCATCTCTGCAACAAACCCGTTTTCCAGGCTTCATCTCAGGAGGGTGAGTGCTGTTGATGTAAATGGAAGTTGAGGTGCTCAGCAGCACACTGGTTGGGCCCTAAAAACACAGAAAATAAGACCCCCACATTCTGGGGAATATCCAGGATCACGCCAGCTCAAACACTGCTGAGGTTTTGGTGAGAAATGGAAGGTTTAGGCCTCCTTCTTGCAAAGCGCTTACGCCCGCACTTGAGTTTGAGAGCAGCCGCAGTAACTCAGTAGAACCACTTGCATATCAAAATTTGGTACTGCTTAAGTGCTTGGCTGGAGCTGGATTTCAGTTCCCTCTCTGTTCCTATTCCCACTCTCAAAACTTAAGAGACTTTGACTTAAGAGTATCCATGTATGGGAGGTGAGAGGGCAAATGTTGCTCTGTATAGTGATCAGGAAGCTTTAAGTGCATGTCTGTGCTGTAAGTGAAGGTATTACTGTATCACAGATACATATGCTAGCTTTACTCTAGCTAGCATAAAAACTATGGCCCATCCTAACCAATTGCCGGCCCCGGATGACTACCTGGCTCACCTGTAGAGTTGCCAGATGGTTTTAAAAAAAATTGTCAAAATAAAAAACACGGGGGAAAATTTGTCGAGGGAAAGAAAGGGTCGGGGAGTGACCAGGGAAACCTGGGGAAAGGATTCGAGAGGTCGGGCCAAAATGCAGTCACAGCTCACCCCTTAAACCGGCTCTGTCAGCAGCTCCTTGAAAAAGGTACTTGTCAAATGTAGGACCAGTGCTAATGAGGCAAATTGAGTTGGCTGGAGATGTCCCATATTTCATTTTTGATGTAAAAATGAGGTATCAAATGCAGGGAAGACTGGCTTTATAATGCGACATCCAGTTAATGTCTGTGTTCAAGCCCAGGGAAATAGTGTCAGATTTGCAGATGAACATCAATTCCACACTCATTCTCTGTAGCTGGCTGATGAAATTCCTTTGTAGGAGAATGGCTACTGTGACAGGGTCAGGCCAGGGAGCTGCTGCAGAGAGGAGAAAAGGCAGCCTAAAACTCGTTAGAAAAGCAGAGAACTGCAGCACAATTAAGTGCAGCTGGGAGGGAGCTGGCTCAGGCAAATTGGGGCCAGCTGACTTCTCTGCTGTCTCTCTGAGGGCCTTTAAAAGCCTCAGCAGTTGGAGGCTGGAGAGAGGAGTGAGAGGATGAAAGGAAGGTGGTGGAGAGGCAGAGAGGAAGAAAGGGAGAGAACAAGTTGGACCAGCATTAGGTAAAGGCAGCAGGGGAGGGAGCCTGTGGGCCCCTGGCTTGGGCTCCCTACCACTGAGACCCGCTGCAAAACCCCAGTAGTGGCTTGGAGAAGAGGGGCCCTTGCCACACTACTTTACATCCATGAATGAGTGACCAGGCAGGTTAAAATGTTCCCCTGTGGGTTTATGCGTGTTACCATTTCTGATGTCTGATTTGTGTCCATTTATCCTTTGTCACAGAGACTGCTCAGTTTGGCCAATGTACTTGGCAGAGAGGCATTGCTGACACTTGATGGCATAGATCCCATTAGACGATGTGCAGTTGTTTGAGCCCCTGATGTAGTGTAGACACGGTGGCATAACTTAGCACTCATGGTTCCTGGTGGGTTTATAACCCCAGCGGAATTGCACAATTGTTGCATCTGGAGGCAGAGTAAAATTGCAGAATTCTCCCAGGACTGTGCATTTGTACTCAAGTTCCTAGCTTCTGTTGAAGCCCATGCTTCCGATGTAACCCATACATCATTGGGCAGGGTACACTGTTCCATCTAGTGGCACCAAGACAACTCACAGAGAGAATGAGTCTGCTCTACAGCATTAGCTCCCAGTCAGGTGGCTTTTAGCTTATGAGATCGAGGCTCATACACTAAGCCTCAGAGGTCCCAGATTCAGTTCTGCCTGCTGACATGTCTACACTGCTGTTGTTGCCAGGGCTATCTAGATGAAAGCTGTCATAGGTATGCCTAGCCGTGCAACAAACACACTTTTATTTGGAGGGTAGACAGACCCTGGAAGCACCATGCCAGATCTAGATGTGAAGGAGTCAGGATCCCTGAGGGACCCCTTTGACTCTGTGGAAGAATAAAAAACACAGTTCATTTGTGCTTCGCAACATGCAGCGATGGTGTCCTGTTCGTGAAGCATAAGGCTGCAAATGCCTAAAACAATTTCAAGAGCTTACTGCAAAGGCTTACGCATAATCCTGTTGAATCGGATGTATGAGTCAATCACAATGTGTAATTTAAAAAGAATCTAAATTCAGCATCTTCTTTAGGGGAAAATAAACTTAAAAATAGGAAACAGAAAACTCCTAAATCCAAAATGCCTTTGTGTCTCTTATCCAGATTGTAGCTCCAGGGACTTATCAGATCCTAAAACTCAAGTAATGTGAAAATTGTGGTTATTCCCCAGGTCCACATTTTATTTGTGACTGAAGCAAGTGGTTTCTTGCATTATTTTGCTAGTGTTTCATGCCTCTGAGCAGCCTGATGGAGGATTGGTCTGTTGCAAAGTCTGGAGTAATCAAGCTCTAAGTCTGAGTGGATGAATGATCCTACTTCCTTTAATGTAACTTTTGCTTTCTGCCTATACTTGAGTCTCTTTCATTAATACGCAGTGGGAGGCAACATGTGTGCATACCAGCTGTGTGGTTGTCAACTCTTGTCAAAGCAATCAGCAAGCCTTCATTACAGGAATGATCTTTTATTGCTTTCTATCCCAGGCAGAACTTAAGAAAGAATGGTGGTTACCTTTTACTTTCCATTCTTTCTGGCTTGTGGCCTTGTAATGAGGTGAATCTGGAGTAGAGTATCACCCCAGCCTTGTTGGAAGAAGCTGTCCAAAAAGACGAGATAGCAGGTTCTTGGGTCACAGTTCAGAACTCTGGATGCCGGCTAGAGACACGTGTTGCTCTGTCTTTGATTAATGTAGCCCAGTCAGAAGCCTGCAGAATTGTGCAGGGTCAAAGCCAGTTCCGGCATGACTCCACTAACTTCAGTTACGCACTTCCGAAATGGCTGGCAGATCTGCATCCTTGGTGAAGCTGATGGGAAGTGTGATGTGAAACACCATGAGACATGAGGGAGACTTTCCCAGTGAGGCAGGAGAATGCCCAGTTATTTGTACTTTCCTTTAGGACTTGGGGGGCAACAGCGGTGTAGCGGGGTGCACTCACCGGCACAGCGCCTCCTGTTGGTCTCCTTGGAAATTAGCTCTTCCAGCCCTGAAGTGCTCCCTGTTGACAGTGTCTTGCCCTCCGTTACCTGTCCCCTGTGCTACTTCAGGCTTCATGTCCCTTCTGCCCCCTGGTGCCCTTTCTTCATGGTACTGCCCCACAGCAGTGCCCCACATTCTGGGGTCCTCACCTCCCAGGGAACTTCAATCCCCTACACCCACCAGTGACCCACCGCCAGTCATCATCTAGCCCCTGCCTCAGAGGCCAACTGCAGGCTGAAATGGCCACTCACCACATTGGCAAGAAGGTGTGGACCTGCTGCCTTCTGCTGCCCTGGCTGCCTCCCTGCAGCCTTAGTACCCCTCAGGCCTCTAGGTCAGGCCTGAATCCTGGGAGTTGGGTCAGGCCACAGCTCCCCAACTCTACCTGCTCTTCCCTACCACTGCTCAGTCTCAAGGACCCTTTCTAGCTTCTCAGGCAGCCAGGTCCCTCCTGCTCCACAGCTGGAGCAAAAGTGAGCTACTCTCAGCCCTTGCAGCCTTTTATAGGGCCCAGCCTGGCCCTGATTGGCTGGCTGCTCCCTGCCCTGATTGGCCAGAGATGTACAAGCCTCCCCTGGCTTATCTTTAACCCTCTCCCTGCTGGAGTGGGCGTTGTTTTCTTATTTAGCAAATATGTTTTGAATGCATACAGCAATGAGGGGCAATGCCTGACTTTGGCAGGTTTTTATGGGCAAGTATGGCAAAGCCTTTATTTATGAAATTCTAATTGCTCGGCCACCCCTTTTAAAAAGGAGGAGTATTCACCATGTTTCAAGCACCTAAAATCTGGATTAGGGATGTTAAAATGCGTGTAATTAAGTAACCGTGTAAATTTCAGTGGTTACATGTGGGGAGGAATTAGCTCCCGGGGAGCCAGTGTGAAGGGGGAGCTGGTTTTTAAGCCAGCTCCCTACATGTCCTGGCTCCCACTTGCCCGCCCCACTGGGAGCCTGCATGTAACTGTGACTGTTAACCAATGAACCCAGGTTCATCAGTTAACCGTTTACATGGTTACACTTTCAAATCCCTAATCTAGACCGAATGTTTCTCACAGAGGGGCCAGGAGAAGAGGCTTTCCAGAGGTGCCTTTCATAGGGTCACACAAAGGAACAGAACTCTCCCTCTCGCTGTTTGAAATCTTTCTGTGGCAGGGTTTTTTCTCCCAGCTAAGGAACTCAGTGATTCCGCAGATGCGTTTCCCATTCCTTGGATATTAGTATGGAAAGCCCATATTTACATTATTGTGATAACCAGAACAAATACATTTAAAGCTCAGCTCAACCCCAAGCAGCCAGTGTTGCTCAAGAAGCCTGCGAGTACCGGGATCTCCTTTCTGATTTAATCTCTATGGTTTACGTGACAGTTATTTTCAGTGTGGATCAAAAAAGTTCCTAAATCTTCAAATGTGTTTCATGCTGGATAATGTATATTTTGTCACTTCCTTTCATGGAGATGAGCTCACAGAGCCTGTTCTGCATAGATTTTCCTATTAGCTGAGACAATGATTTCTGTTATTCCAGGCGATTAATTGACAAAACAATTCTGCAGTGTTTTAACCATTTCTGTGCTCTTTATAGAGACTCTGGGGACAATGGATAAGGCAGGAGGTCTCTGTCCAGCCCCCTCGAAATGCCAGTAATCCTCAATGAAGCAACATCTGAGGCAAGGTCTACACTGCAGGGAAAAGGTTGGCTTAAGATATGTAACTCCAGCTAATGTAGCTGGAGTTAATGTACCTTAAGCCGAGCTTGGCACCGTCTCCACATTGCAAGGTTGAGGGGAGAAACACTCCCATCGACTTCCTTTTCTCCCCACGACAACACGAAGTACCAGCGTCAACAGGGACACCCTTAGCACTCGATATAGCAGGTCTTTACTAGACCCACTAAATTGAACCCCGGAAGATCGATTGCCAGAGTGTTGATCCTCCAGGAAGTGGAGGCGTAGCCTTAGTGTGATGGAAGCTAATCCTGTGTCAGGTTGAGACGCTGAAAGGCATTTGTAAAGGTGCTTAGGCATTGCTGTGCTCAGCTATAGGAACCTCAATGTAAGGTCCAACTCCCATTGAAGAAACCAGTGATCTCCAAAGTCCATTCAGTTTCAGTGGGATTTGATTATTTCTTGCCCGTAGGCACCTCTGACAATCCAAGCCAAAATGCATATTCATTTCTTTTTCATCTTTACTGTTTTAGTCTATAGACGTCCACTGATCCCTTAAACTAGTCCCTCCTTGGCAATTCTCTTTCTCTGCCCCCTCCCTCCTCTACACAATCCTGGCTACAAGGACACTGTAAACAATCTGTAATGTACTTAACCATGTGAGGTCAAGGTCGGAGGAGCATTAACCCTGTGAGGTCAAGGTCAGAGGAGCACTGATTTCCCCTAACTCCTCCTCCACCATAACTCCCTACCTGAAGAAAGAACAAATGTGATATGAGGAGCGTGGAGGGAGATTTTAGCTGCACTGTCAGGTTTTCAGCCTGACAAAGTGACTCCCGTCCTCCCCGAGGGATTTCTTAAAAGAAACTTTACTCACAGTGCTTCTGAATTATTTTTTCTTTCAAAAATAGAAGCTACTGAAGCATTTGCCTCTGAGGGCTAAAGGAAGGTGAAGCGTGCTCGCTGGCTCTCTGTGGTTCTTACACAGCCAATAATATTTAACTCTTTGCCTGCTGAAAATCATATTTAGCATTCTGACTTTAGCTTAGGCTCCTCATAGTCACAGCCATCCATAAGGTCCCAATCCTCAGACACCCCAAGCACTGACCCTCCGGACACTTGGCTCATCCTGTGTTCCTGGGGAGAAACTACAAAGCAACCAGGGAGAGTTGGCTGTGAAATCCAAGCTCGGAGACTTTCTGAGGTTAGAAAAAGTTTGTTTAACTTTATTTCCATTGGTTTTTTTTTGGTCTTTTGATCGGTCACTCAGGGCATGTCTACACAGCAGGGCTAAACTCAAAATAAGCTACACAACTTGAGCTACGCTAATTGCGCAGCTTAAGTCAAAATAGCTTATTTTGACTTCTGGCGCTGTCTACACAGCCGTTATTTCGAGATAGAGCACTCTTCCCCTGACTTCCCTTACTCCTCATGCAATGAGGGTTACGGGAGTCGGAATAAGCAGTCCTCCACATTATGTCGACATTATGTCGAAATAACTGCTTGTGTGTTGACATGGATTATGTTATTTTGGAATAACATCAGTTATTCCCAAATAGCGCTGCTGTTTAGACATAGCCTTAATGTTTTCAAGGTGTTTGGAGTCTAAGAATTCTGTAGAATCTCTGTTGAGATTGAGTTGTGTTGGTTTCAAAATAAAAATGAGTGAAAATCCGTGGGATCTGTAACAAAGTGGTGAGTTATTTTAGACATCCATAATGAAATCCTAGATTTCAAGATGTTGGGAGGCAGAAATTTCAAGTTCATCCATATGCCAAGAAGAGCCTTGAAGATTGAATATACCCAGAGTTAATATACTCAGTCATGCTATTGTCATGAGTCTCATTATATGTTTTTCTCAGCTTCTAGAGTCATAGGAAGAGAAGAGAATCTTGGCTTTCATTTTTGGAGGGAGTTTCTAGCTCTCTTGATTGCAGAGAAAAGCTTTAAAACACAACATGAGAGTATCCCAGAGGGTAAATAAAAGGAATCCAAGATGTATTTTTAATCACATGATTTAAATCAATCTTATGATTTTTGGCGTGGGGCTGACCCGTGATTTTTGACTGCTTGGACTTGGAAATAGTAGACTGTACTACACTAGCCTTGAAGTATGTCTTGTAGTCGAAAGCTTAAAGGAACATCAGCAGTTTGAATTTGGCTCAACCTTTAGGCTTTGTAAAATCAAACCTGAGATTATTAGACTGACCGTATCCCTTTAATGTTGTGCTCCTTGTCATCCTGATTATCCATAATTAGTACGGCTCTGATCTAGGCTGCAGTAATTGTTTATTCTCTGAAGACATCTTCATTACAAAGAGAATAATGCCTAAGTGAGCTAAATTAGGAGGCTTTGAGGTTCTTGTTTTTTTTTCCTTTGTGGTTTTGGAAGTGCAAATTTTGTTGTTGAAAGTTCTTCATCTCCAGTTTTAGTGCAGCCTCCCGGAGGTCATTATGGATGGTAATTCAATAGATGCTGATTGCAATTGCTCATGCACCTTTTGTCATTGTTACTCCATTGATTTCAATGGAGAAGCTCTGGATTTACTCCAGTACAAATTAGCACAGAAATCAGTCTCTAGTTTGTGACTTTTCAAAGTGAGTAAGTGTAAGGAATCGAAGCTGCTCCCATTTACACTCCCAAAGCCTGTGTTGTGAAACATAAATCTGTCTTGAGGTCTGAGTACACAGCACCTCCGTGGACTTGGCTTGACAGTGACTATGTGATTAGAGCTCTGCAAAACTGTGGCTATCTGCTTTATATCCCTGGGCCATGTTTACAGATTGTGGATTGAATGTGGGAACAGATTTTATATCCACGTGGGGTCTACACATAACTGCATGTGTGGCTTAAGAGATTGCCTGTCAGTTATACTTTATCCAAAAGGAGTTCCCCTTTGGCAGTCGGTGCCTAAAACAGAAATAACCAAATCTGCACACTGGTACTGAGCATGACTGCTTTTATTCTCTGCATGATTGGCTAGCATAACTCACAATAATTGCTACTGTGTGCAGAAAGCCAGGAAACACAGAGACTTACACAGAGTGGAAGAAATGAGATGAAAATGTATACTCTTTGGACATTCCACTAGGCTAAGAGGGGCAGGATGGTGGTTAAGCTATAGGAGGAGCAGAAGGAGAGACCCTTTTTAGTAGAACTGGTTGAAATTTTTCATTGGAAATTTTTTTTTCAATTAGCAATGGGGGGGGGGGGGGGTTGGTCAAAATGGAAATTTCTGCAGGAAATATCCAATTTTAATGCTATTTTTCAGGATTTAATTGACCTCCCCCCCAAAAAAAATGTTTTATTTTTTATTACCAAATCCTAAAATGTTTTTTATCTGAATGTTGGTTTATTTGACAGAAATCTGAAAACATTTCCATTCACCTCCACTTTTTCCATGGGAATAAAAGCTCTTTTCCAGTCAGATCTACATCTGAGACTGTGAGTTTCAAAATCATTTGGAAAGGTGTCTGTGCTCATGGGAGCTACCCTAGGAACCACCCAGTTTATTCTGCTTTTAATTTAGCAATGCGCGGTGCTGCAGTAAGGGTACAGAACCGTACCTCTAGCCCATATACTCAGCCCAAACCATTTTTTTTACTCCAGGCCATTGACTGCTCCATAAGGAGTGTTTTTTCCATGCCAAGTTGTACCTCTCAAGCCTGATCTATTTTATAAGAGCTTACAAATAATTGTTTTATCACAGGAAAACAATACCCTCCTCCCCCACTCTTCTCTTTTTCCAAAATGACCGGAATCATTTTTGCCCAAACTTTCCAAAACTATGCCTGGAAAACGCTTTCATGGAGTTATGGCCATCTGAGACTAGGGCTTTATAATGGAAAAAAAATTGCAACCGTTTTTGCTGCTAAGGTGCTGGGTTTGTAGGTGCTAAGCAGAGCTGTTCAGAAACTGCCCACTGACACTGTTGTCTGATGAAAAAAAGCATTTTTGAAGGAAAAGTACAATTTTCACAAGAAGCATTGTGTTTGCCTAGAAAATGTTGACTTTTTGTTGAAAAACAGAAAAGCTGAAAACTGAAAATTTTCGGGTCCTGTTCCTTTTTGATGAAAAGATTAGATTTTCCATGGGGATAAAACCCTTTATCCAAATAGCTCCAGGGTCGAATACCCAACATTCACCCCATTCTCACGTGGCTGCAGGTGCTTGGCTCTGTGATAGTGGGTCCCTTTGTGTTTAGTGCAGTTACTTGTTAGGATTTGCCATTGCAGGATGAAGGTGTTGTGTAAAATAAGGCCTCACCAGTTATTTCAGAGCAGTTGCATTTCTCAGTGTGTTTTTGGTTTCCCACAAGATCCACATCATTGATTTTTTTTAAGTGTAAACATTGTTAATGAGAGGTCTGGGTAGGAAGGACTTTTCCCCTCCCTTTAGAGCTGGAAATGAAATGCACCAAAGTGCCCATTACATGCAGAACACAGTGAGAACAAATCTGAGTAAAACTTACACACCTCATCGTTTTAAACACCCTCCAGTCAGTGTTTGCAAGGGGGAACAGAGCAGGGATCCGGCTTCACCATGCTGACGCAGAGCAACATTTCTCTGTCTCCTCAACCTGTTTGGGGGGGATGAAATTGAGCATTTTGCAAATGCTACATGCGCCTAAACACATCTTCTGTTCCGTGGCTAACTTGGATTTAGAACAACATGGTTGCACAGTCAGCAAATATTAATAGCCCAGCTATTGACGGACCCAAAATAGGTATGTATTAACCTTTCACAAAACACTGCCAGTATCTTGCAGATGCTTCTCTGAGCATCAAGGACATCCAATTATGCTAGGAACCATAAATCTGTGTGTGTAAACTTTCCTGCTGTAGGCTACATGCCATCTATAGGTTTAGAAGATAAAATAAAAAAAGAACAAGTTAAAAATCACTTAGAAAAGTTAGATGTCTGCAAGTCACCAGGGCCTGATGAAATGCTTCCTAGAATACTCAAGGACCTGGTAGAGGAGGTATCTGAGCCTTTAGCTGTCATCTTTGGAAAATCATGGAAGACGGGAGAGATTCCAGAAGATTGGAAAAGGGCAAATATAGTGCCCATCTATAAAAAGGCAAATAAAAACAACCCAGGAAACTACAGAACAATCAGTTTAACTTCTGTGCCAGGAAAGATATGGAGCAAGTAATTAAGGAAATCATCTGGAAACACTTGGAAGATAATAAGGTGATAGGGAACAGCCATCATGGATTTGTAAAGAACAAATCATGTCAAACCAATCTGATAGCTTTTTTTGAAATGATAAGTCTTGTGGATAAGGGAGAAGCGGTGGACATGGTATACCTAGACTTTAGTAAGGCATTTGATACGATCTCACATGATATTCTTATCAATACACTAGGCAAATACAACTTAGATCGGGCTACTGTAAGGTGGGTGCATAACTGGCTGGATAACCATTCTCAGAGAGTATTTATTAATGGTTCACAATCCTGCTGGAAAGGTATAACAAGTGGGGTTCTGCTGGGGTCTGTTTTGGGACCGGTTCTGTTCAATATCTTCATCAACGATTTAGCTATCAGCATAGAGAGTACGCTTATTAAGTTTGCAGATGATACCAAGCTGGGAGAGGTTGCAACTGCTATGGAGGATAGGGTCATAATTCAAAATAATCTTGACAAACTGGAGAATCAGTTTCACACATACAGAATAGGAAGCAACTGTCTCGGAAGGAGTACGGCAGAATGGGATCTAGGGGTTATAGTGGACCACAAGCTAAATATGAGTCAACAGTGTGATGCTGTTGCACAAAAAGCAAACATGATTCTAGGATGTATTAACAGGTGTGTTGTAAGCAAAACTCGTGAAGTCATTCTGCCGCTCTACTCTGCACTAGTTAGGCCTCAGCTGGAGTACTGTGTCCAGTTCTGGGCACCACATTTAAAGAAAGATGTGGAGAAATTGAAGAAGGTCCAGAGAAGAGCTACAAGAATAATTAAAGGTCTAGAGAACATAACCTATGAAGGAAGACTGAAAGAATTGGGCTTGTTTAGTTTGGAAAAGAGAAGATTGAGAGGGGACGTGATAGCAGTTTTCAGGTATCTAAAAGGGTGTCACAAGGAGGAGGGAGAAAACTTGTTCTTCCTGGCCCCTGAAGATAGAACAAGAAGCAATGGGCTATAACTGCAGAAAGGGAGGTTTAGGTTGGCTATTAGGAAAAAATTCCTAACTGTCAGGGTGGTCAAACACTGGAATAACTTGCCTAGGGATGTTGTGGAATCTCCAGCTCTGGAGATATTTAAGAGTAGGTTAGAGAAATGTCTGTCAGGGATGGTCTAGATAGTACTGGGTCCTGCCATGAGGGCAGGGGGCTGGACTCAATGACCTCTTGAGGTTCCTTCCAGTCATAGTATTCTATGATTCTATGATTCTATTAAGTGATATGGACAGGAGGAAAGTTCCTCTCTATTCAGGTTATTCCATAATTGTCCACGTTGGGATTTTCTTGCACAGCATCTGAAACTGAGCACACAGAGAGAGACACCATGTTAGGTGAACCAAGCCCTGGTCTGATCTAGGCTAACAATTCCTGTGTGCGAGAGCCAGTTCACTGGTGTGACTGTGGATGAGCCAGGCAGTAGGATGCTGCAAAGATGACTCTTAGCTCAAAGAGTGTCATTACGAACCTCTTCCCCTCACAGCACACTCCTGTGCCCAGAAGACATTGTTGTGTTTATTGTTTAATAAAGGTTGGGCCTCCCCAGCACCCCTGGGACCTGACCAGTCCTGGATGAGGGATGTTGCAGGATCGAGGGAGGTCATATTGCTTGAGAATTCCCTGTTCTGAGGCACCCGGCATTGGCAACTGTTGGCAGACAGGACACTGGGCTAAGTGGACCTTTGGTCTGACTCAGGATGGCCATTCTTATGTCTTGCCTTTGCACTGCGAGAGCGTTCCCTTCCTTGTGAGAAGAGATCTGTTTCCCTCCCATCCCCCACCAGCTAAATGTAGTTCCAGTATCCCAGTGCTGGTTTGTGCTCCAGACGCAGCTCTTTGCTGGAAACACAAGTGTACCCCAGGTCTTGGACATACAAAGGCAGGTAGGTGCCTGCCTGCAAACAGCGGGGTTTCTGAAGATGCGCAGTACTTTATTGTATTTTCAAAAGCAGCCCTGGCTGGCGGCACTGGTGTCAGAGGTATCTGCATATTCATCCTCCTTCCTGGGGTTCCCTGTGATTGATTTTTTTCACTTTCAAGAACAGACCAACCACGGTCTTCTATAGATGGATGTTTAATGATGCGCCTCTGGGAGCATTTGCTGTCTCCAGAGTCATATCAAGCCACATTTGACTCATTAATGATAAAGCTGTGGGTGTGGAGAGAGGGGGGCTCAGAGAAGGGTGAGAAGAGCAAACAGAGGTTTATACATTTCTCTCTTTAGCACCTGAAAGGAAGTGGCACACAACCCAGCAGGAAGTGCCCTGGATCTGTTTGTATGCGGCAGTGATTAGAACAGCTGCAGCCTTCCCATGATTTTCTGTAAACTTCACCCAAAGTCTCTAGAGGCGATCCACTGCTTAAACAGGGTAAACACCCGCTTAAACATCTTGCTACCATCATCCAGTCCCTATTTGTGAGTATTAAAATTGATGGGAAATGTGTTTATTCAACAGCCTGGTCTCCAGGAGTGATGTGAACTTAAAAAACAACCAATAGTCTAGCAGCACCTTAAAGACCAACAAAACATGTAGCTGGTATCATGAGCTTTTGTGGGCACAACCCACTTCTTCAGATGGCTACCCCTGTGTAGCTTGTGAACTAAAAAGACCAGGACAAGAATTCATGGTGTTATGTGCTACTAGGGCAGGGCTACTCAACTTTGGAAGCCCAGGGGACCACAATGATACTCACAGCACATGCCAAGGGTCGCAACTTAAGTGTGGTTGCATCTACATGCAAATATATATGCAAATAGTTTCTTTCACACAATGCGCCATTGCTCCCGGCAATGCTCCTCCCTGGGCGCTAGAAATTGCTCCTCCCTGGGCACTAGAAATGCCGACACCCTGTACCCGTCTGTTCCAGCCACCCCATCCACTTGCGTCTTTCAGTGCCCACCCCGCCTGGGAGACGCCTCGCCATTGTGGAGCGTGTTCCCAGTGGAGGCCACGTTCAAAGGATCCCACCCGCAGTCTGTGTGTTGAACCCCCCGTAAACCCAAACTGCACCGAGGGCTGCAAACAAACAGGCATGTTGAGTAGCCGAAACACAGGATCTTTTGACTCTCTTCATAACCAGAACTGAGGAAATCTCCACAGTTTGGCTCCGCTGGGATTTGCGTGATCGTCTCTTGGGTTCAGTTTCAGTGCTTGTGGCCTTGCAAACTAGGAAGGAGTTTTCTTCATTCCTTGCTTGCTTCCTTCCCATCAGCCTTCTATAATTTGAGGTTAGTTGGAATACTGTAGATGGCCTGAGGTCCTTGAATAGCTGGGGGAGTTGTGTCTGTCTGCTAAAAATAATGCAGACAGTTATTAAAGTGATTTCTTCAGTTTCTGAATTAGGAAAGGAAATAGGGCTGAGATTATCTGAAGTCCCTCTCTGATACACTCAAGGCATACCATAGTGTAAAGAACAAGGCCACGCTGTCCCTGGAGCAATGGCCCCCTTTGCCACCCTCTGACCCCATCGGCTCTGAGACCTCCCCCTCGCCAGGTGTCAGGGCCTGGGCTCCCGCCGAAACCCAGACCTCAACACTGCCCTTGTGAGCGCCGCAGCGTGAGCCCAAGTTGGTGGCTCTGGGCTCCGAGACTCGCTGCTGAGGGTGTTTTCCCAGAAGGCTTTAGCGCTCTACTCCCTGTACGAGGTTCAGCCACAACGCCTTGGCTAAGCAGCGGCTGTTCTGTGCAGGCGCTAATCATGCCCAAGCTAAGGTGGTGGTGGACACCGTGTGAGACGCAGGTAGGAGGCGACAGGGAGAGATTAGGCAGATTTGTTTCTCTTGGCTTTTCTCTTAAGGGGTTCCACCCTCCTAGCCCCTGCATTGTGTCTCTTATTCTTCCTTGGTTCTAGCACCTGCTTTTTCTTCTTCCTGCTGCCTGTTTCTTGCCCCTTCTCTGGCCCCCACGGCCAGCCCAGTAGTGGGGGGTGCTGGCACCCTGCTGGGCATGAAACACTTGTTTATCTCATTGGCATTATTTCTCCAGCAGAACTGGCCAGTGAGCCAGGATTTTTCTAACAGTCATAAGAGAAGCTGCCCTTCTCCCCAAAAGGAAACCCTGCAGCTTTAGAGATCAGCGGTAACAGCAGACCGTTGCAAGAGGAAAAGCCACCGAAGCAGCACTCATGCTCTGCTCAGGCAGGGGAGTGTAGAGCTGATGAATTTGGGGGCAAAACACATCCTGCTTTTAATGCAGTGTCCTAGAGGCCCAGCTAGATCGCAAGGCACCTGGAGAAACACTACAAAAAAGTACTTAGGCCTTGGATGGAAAGATAATGAGACTGAGAACCAAATGGTGGCAGAAACCTACTGCAGCCTGTTGGGGTGGGAGGGCGGAGCCAGTTGGGGTGGCTAGTGAGGCAGGAGTTGGGGATGTCAGCTCCACTCTGTGCTCCCTGCCATGGCATATTCCTCATGGGCTGCAAGGGACACGTGCTATCTTTTATCTAAGGCCAGAGCCGTGCGCCCTGTTTGGGGAGGAGGGCTCTGCAGCCAGGGTATTGCAATGGAGATGGCTTCTCGGTTGTCACCAAGGCATTAGCAGGAGAAGCCGGGTAAGGTATTTTAATGAATCTGGAGTCTATTAACTGAAGCTGGTGTCAGGACTAGATTTCTGCACACACAGAGAAGCTTTTTACTCCTACCGGGCTTAGGAGACAGCTTTGGTGAATGGAAAAAGTTGCGGGCAAGTATCTGCAAAAGGCTTTGGAAGAGTGTAAAGTCCTTCTGAATAACCGTGTGTGCGTTTTTAACGAGGCTGAGGGGAGCATGCTCATTGACCCGGGCATGGCTGCTGTCCCCAGCTACAGTCAGCGGCTGACACTGCTATCAGTGGGCTGTTTGGCCCTGTCCATTACACACCAGCTCTGCAAATGTGTGTTTGCCCAGAGCCTCCCGGAGATGTCTGACAACACTGCAGGTGCCTTCCGCCTCATAATTCCTACAAGGTGGCAAAGTGGCTCCTCCCGCTCTTCTCTTGAAGGCACCTGACTTGCTTCTACTTCTCTCCCACTAGAGTTTAGATTTCCTTCCACAGGGGCGTTAAACACTTACAGATGTTAGCGGCGGGCTGGCCTGTTAGTTAGTCCTTTAACCTCGAGACTGTGCATGACTGAGCTTACGCAGTTGTGATTTGAGTATAACTGACTAAGGGTACATTTAGACTATGTTTTTCTATTGAAAAGAGATATTCAAATTCGGTGCTAATTTGCATATCTTCTGATCGCTTTTTGAAAGTGTTTTTTTTTTTAGAGAAAGCAGTTTAGATGTGATTCTTTTGAAAAAAAACACCCTTTTTCTTGAAAGAACCCTTCTTCCTCAAAAAATGGTGTGCAGCGTTCTTTTGAAAAAGGGTTTTTTTTTCGAAAGAACCGCATCTAAACTGCTTTCTTTTTTGAAAAAACCCCACTTTTGAAAAAGCGATCCGAAGAAGATATGCAAATTAGCACAAAATTTGCATATCTCCTTTCGAACGTAGTCTAGATGTACCCTCAGCGTTTAACTGTTAAGATGAGGCTTATCGGTTAATGGTCTCAATTTCACTCAGCCGGCTCCCAGGGAGGTGGTTTTGCTGTGGTAGGGCAGCAGAACCTCCTCTCCAGGAGCTGGGTGGGCAGGGGCTGAATACCTGCTAAGTTGATGCCCCCATCAGCCTCATAAGGGAGGTCTCCAGGAGTGTTTCTCCCGTCAACCTCCCGCTGTGGGGCCACCCCAGAAAATTGATGTAACTTACCTCGACTCCAGCTACCCCATTGTCGTGTCTGGAATTGCGTATCTTAGGATACATCTACACTGCACACTTATTTCACAATAAGCTATCCTGAAAGAAATACTCCGAAATAGTTTATTTGAAATCGCAGGTCTACTCCACAGGGAAGCCTGGAAATCAGTCCGAGGCAGGCTCTCCTAATGTGGACTCGCTACCTCGATTTAGAGCCCCAGGAAGCACTGGGGAGGAATTACTTTGAATGGCCCTGGTGAAGGAGCTATTTCGAAACAGCAGCAGCGGAGAGTCCACACTACCATTATTTCGAAATAGCAGTTTCGGAAGAGGTGTTATTCTTCACGGAATGAGGTTTATAGAAGTCAGAATAAGCTGTCTGTTTTTTCAAATTTATTCTGAAATAATGCTGCTGTGTAGACGCACCCTTACGTCGCTTTTCTCCACCAGTGTAGATCTGGCCTCAGTGTGTGACCTCAGGCAAAGGACTTCACCTTTCTCCTTTCGGTGGCTAAGATTCCACCTCTCTCCAATGGAAACCTTGATACTGGCCCCTCTCTGGGATAAGCTGCGATTTATGGATGGTCATTGTCATGCATTACTGTTTTATGAATACCTGGAAGCTTTCCAAAGCTCTAATAACATTCTCTAAATGTCAGCACTTGCCAGCACCGTTCAGAAATCAATTTCCAGCTGCTATGGGCTACATGGGAGCACACAGCATTTGCTGCTCATAGGAAAATATTGTTGCCATTTAGTTGTCCCTTTGTGGTCTGAGCTGCAATGGAATGTAAAGTTGGTCTGGTTGCCTCTGTTCTCCGAGCTGTTGCCTTCATTGAAGCAAAGAGTGAGGTATTTGTATTGGAGATGGGATTATGAGGGAGACAAGGCATGTGTGAGAATGAGGAATATAAACAGTAGAGGGGCAGGGGTCAGTTTCCTAAAGCAATGTCCTGAATGCACATGTGTGTGTATACACACACACACACACACACACACTCGCTCGCTCTCCTCCCTCTAGGGATAGTAGCTGTCTGGCAGCCACTCCGTTGGTTTTTATACAGAACTAGCCAATTAGCCCGTCATAAGACGGGATTGTCAGGTCTCTCCTCCATGTCGGTTTTCTCTCCTGAGCCTCCGGTCTCTCTCTCTGTCTCCTTCTCCTCCTACTGCCTCCCCCTCTCTCTCTTTCAGCTCTCCTCTGCCTCCTACCTCTATCTCTGTCTCTCTCTTTCTCTTCTCCTCCCCCTCCTGCCTCTCACTCGGGAGACTGCAGAGTCCAAACGGTCATTTGCACCACTTGCTCCCGAGTCAGCCGAGTGCCACGGCGGAAGGGGAAGGCGAAGGGGGGCAGTGATGTTCACGGCCAGGGGGCGAGGCCTGGAGCCACTGTCATGCTGCATGTCACTGCCCCGTCCCCCTTCACCTCCCGCTGTGGCACTTGGCTGACTTCAGCGCTGCTCAGCCGGGCCGTCGCGGGGCAGCAAGCAGCCGTTTGGGCTTCCTTGTGGCGGCCCGGCTGAGCGGCGCAGAAGTCAGCCGAGCACCACGGCAGGAGGTGAAGGGGGGCGAGGCGGTGACGTATATGGGCAGGCCCCACCCCCTGGGCATGTACGTCACCGCCCCACCCCCCTTCCCCTTCCACCGTGGCACTTGGCTGACTTCTGTGCCGCTCAGCCGGGCCACCGCGGGGGAGCAAGCGATGCAAGCAGCTGTTTGGGCCCTGCACTCCCCATGCAGCACAGGCCGCCCAAAGGGAACAGCCAGCATTTCGGCAGTACAGACTCTCAGACACTGGGCTACTATATATATGATGCCAGCTGCGATGAAGCCAGATGCGACTCTCGGTCAGGCTGTAGAATAGAAGGTTTATTTGCTTCTCAGAGATACAGGGCAGCACAGGCTCAACCTTGCCACAGGAGCCAGGGCATACAGCCTGGCTACATCTACACTGGCATGATTAACCGGAAATGCTTTTAACGGAAAAGTTTTCCGTGACAGGTGGCCTTTGGTGGCCAGGCTGGCAGTTAGCCTGCCCTAGACGGCCGCATTCCTGTGCCTAGTGTGGAGGTCGTGAACCTCGATGAGGTCCACAATCTCCGCACTAGACCTGGCGGGCGCCCGCCACTTACGGCCCCGAGCATGCTCCTGTGAGCCACCAGCCTGGTCCTGGGAAGAGGAGGAGGGCTGGGTGGCAGCGGGTGGCCAGCTCATGCCGTGCCAGGTGCAGGGTCTGCTGGCTGGGTGTTGGTAGGCTTGCAACTGGCACAAGCATTGTAGCCAGACCATGCCCCTTTAAGGGCTCCGGGGCTGGGAGGGGGGCAGAAGAGTTTCCCTGGTGGTGCCCAGAGTGGCCACCAGGGCAAGCTGGGAAGGGCTAGCCTCCAACTAGTTCGAATTAAGTGGCTACACAGCCCTTAATTCAAACTAGGTGTTAGTCCTCATAGAATGAGGTTCACCTAGTTCAAATTAAGCGCTCCACTAGCTCGTATTAAGTTTGAACTAGCAGTTTGCATGTATAGATGCTATGAAAGTTAATTCGAACTAACGGCTATTAGTTCAAATTAACGTTGTAGTGTAGACATACCCTGAGTCATGCTTGGCCTCTCCTACTCATTTGGAGAGAGCTGCAAGGGGCTGGGAAGAAACTGAGGTATACACACACACACACACACACACACACACACACACACACACACACACACACACACACACACACACACACACACACACACACACACACACACACACACACTACAGAACCTGCCATGACGTCACAGACTGCTAAGCGCTGGCTTAGGGGCTTAGCTGTAATGAAGAGTCTGAGTTTCCCAATGTATCAGTGCTAGAGGATGGATAAATAATGTCCAGGTATCTAATAATGTACATTCATGAAGACAGTGAAGAATATTTCTCTGTTATTCAACAAATGAGTCTGTGTTCTAGGAGATCAATGATAACAGTCTCTGGAGTCTCTTTCGCACTATGTGCAGGAAGAAAACACATTACAAAATCATCACATTACAAAATTATCAGTCCACATAGAATCTGAGAGCTTCAGCATCAGGAGCATTCACCTTTGTTGTTTGAGCTAAAGGGGCAACTTCATTTACTAACTGGCTCCAGTAAAAGTTTCTTATCCTGCATGTAGATCATCCTCCAACTGGGACATGACTGTTACATTCTGTTGAGCTCCAGTCTGGAATGTCCATTTGATTCATGCAGAAGCTACATTCATGAGTTGGAAAGAAATCATGCATTTCTCTAGTAATGGGAACCAGACAAAGAAAACTTCAGGGGTGGGAAAAGGTGGCTTTGGGTAAAGAAGAGTTGCTTTATTTTAAGTGATCACTTCTAGGATTCACAGATTTATTAGGGCATAAACTTTTGTGGGCATAACACACTTTATCAGATGAATTGGAGTAGAGTTTAGAGAGGCATGGTTATATATAAGGACAACAAAAGAAAGAGAGTACTTGTGTAAACGAGGCTAAACAAATACTCTCTTTCTTTTGTTGTCTTTATATATACTCCTGCCTCTGTAAACTCCACTCCAGTTCATTTGATGAAGTGGGGTTTTCCTATAAAAGTGTATGCCCTAATGCGTCTGTTAGTCTCTAAGGCTAGTTTACACCAGGGGATAAACTTGAATTAAGATACGCAACTCCAGCTGTGTTAATTTTGTAGCTGGAGTCTAAGTACTTTAAATCGAATTTTGGCACTGTCCACACAGCGGGAGGTTGACAGGAGCACACGCCCCCTTCGACTTCCTTTACTTCTCATAGGAGCAGGACTACTGGTGCCAAAGGGAGTGCCCTCTCAGTTCAAATTAGAGTGTCTTCACTAGACCCATTAATTTGAACTCCGGAAGATCAACTGCAGCAGCTTCAGTCTTCTCTGTAGTGTAGACAAGCTCTAAGGTGCCACAGGACTCCTCATTGTTTTTGCAGATACAGACCAACATGGCTACCCCTCTGAGACATCTAGAATTAACACTGTTTGGAAACTATTGCTCAGTAATTTCTAGGATTACAGTATGCTTTATACGCTGACTAAATCCAGGAAATTAAACTGTCCCAGCGACCTGTGTGAGAAACTGTCTAGCCCATTTTATCCCTCCACTAACATCTTAAGTCTGACCCAGGTTCAAACTGTACTGTATGCAGGTTTTATGTACTGTGGGACTGTACTCACAGGAATCAGTAGATACGGACATTTACCATGTGACGGAATATAAACTTTTGTAACACTGAGAGAGGCAGAAAAAAAATCTCATCAGAACTCCTGCATGCAACACCTTTAGTGTAAGCAGAATCTACCCCAGTCTTGTAGTAGATCTTGTCATTTTTGTACTACATTTAGATTTTTGCTTGTGCACAATCCATTATATACCATTTTGAATTCAGCTGTTGCATGTCAAATCAAGGGAATCAGAAACCCCTTTGCTCCTTAGATTCAGCTGTTTTACTGCCCAAAATATGTAACTGTATGTAGCAATTAACATTAATTGGTAGGGATTAAAGTTAATGTGCTAACGCTGATTGTTATTTATGAATGATAATAACTTACAACAGCAATAATAATAGTTAACATATTCTGTAAACTACTGCCAAGCCCAACTGTGGAAAGATGAGATTTTTTTTATATCTATCTATCTATCTATCTATCTATCTATCTATCTATCTATCTATCTATCTATCTATCTATAATGTTTTTATTTACCTCCCTTTTGGGCCTTTAGGTTACATTTGCTTTGTGTTTTCAAGGTTTTCTCTGCATCCAGAAGAATCTTACTTTCTTGAGGGAAAATGGACACTCCTATACCACATGACTCCAGGAGCAGGGGCTTTAAGTAAAAGACAGGTATTGCAATAAAATTTCAAGAGCTGACAGCACTGCTTTCATCCCAGAAATTTCCAAAGCAACACCCCTTTAAGGTTCAGCGCTTGACAAGCTTTCTAACACTGCTGTGAGCTAGGGAAGGATGATTAGACCTCTGTTACAGGAAGTGTTCAGTGTTAAAGGACTTACTCAAAGTCCTCAGAGGGTCTGTAACAGAGCTGTGAATGTAATAAAGACCTCCTCAATCTCTTCAGGACAAGACTTCCCTTACCTCTGATGGTACGTCAAAGTAGAAATAGCCCAGTACATCTCTCATGGTCTCTCTTGACTAGTACCAGCACATGGAAACAGGAGAGCCATGAAAATTCTGCTGCTGGCTGTATCTCTTCCCAGGCATAAAGTGGAACAATAACTCAGGCAGGGGTCTGAGCATGATTCCGTAAACAATGCTATTTTAATAGGCATTTCTGGCTTGATTGCTCAGCTACACCATGGTTGCGGGCCACATTCATCTCTAGTATAAGCCAGTCCCATTCCACTGCCTTCAGTGAAGTTGTAGCAGCTTATACTGGGCTGGTTCTGGATATCTGTTGTGAGTATACCATCAGCCCGCAAAGCCACCATAGCAAGGAGCTATTCCTTAACGGTCAACAGTGTGACACTGTTGCAAAAAAAGCAAACATCAGTCCAGGATGTATTAACAGGAGTGTTGTAAGCAAGACATGAGGTCATTTTTCTGTTCTACTCTGCGCTGTTTAGGCCTCTGCTGCAGAATTATGTCCAGTTCTGTATCCTGTCATTTCAGGAAAGATGTGGAGAAATCAGAAAAAGTCCCCCCCCCCAAAAAAAGAAAGGTTTAGAAAATATGATTTGTAAGGGAAGATTGAAAAAAATGGGTTTGTTTAGTCTGCAAAAGAGAAGACTGCGAGGGGACACAACAGCTTTCAAATACCTAAAAGATTGTTATAAGGAGAAGGGAGAAAAATTGTTCTCCTTAACCTCTGATGATAGGAAAAGAATCAATGGGCTTAAATTGCTGCATGTGAGGTTTAGGTTGGACATTAGGAAAAAATTCCCAACTATCAGGGTGGTTAAGCACTGGAATAAATTGCCTAGGGAGGTTGTGGAATCTCCATCACTGGAGATATTTAAGAGCAGGTTGGATAGACACCTGTCAGGGATGATCTAGATCAGTGGTTCCCAAACTTTCAGCATCATGCCCCCTTTTTGATTTTTGAGAAACCCTCATGCGCCCTCCCCCCCCCAAAAAATAGCAGCAAAACTTGTTGAGGGAAAAAAAACCTGACCTGGGCAGCAAAACTTTATGCGGGGTGGGGTGGGTTTCCTTGTGCTCCCTCTGGAATTTCTTCATGAACCCCCAGAGGTGCACCCCCCAGTTTGGGAACCCATGATCTAGATCCGTGGTCCCCAACACGGTGCCCGCGGGCGCCATGGCGTCCGTGGGGGCATTTGCATGCACCCGCCAGGTGCTCGGGGCTGGCCTGGCCCCGGGCACATGGTGCGGCGCTTGCGGGGAGCGTCGGCCCCGGGCGCGCAGCGCTTGCGGGGGGAAGGAAGCACCGGCTCCGGTCCCGGGCGCGCGGCGCTTGCGGTGGCCCCGGGCATGCGGCTATGGGGGGGCCGCCCCCGGGCATGCGGCTATGGGGGGGGCGCCCCCGGGCGCCCGGTGTGCGAACGGCCACGCCCCCGGCGCCCGGCGGGCAAACAGCCACGCCCCCTGGCGCCCGACATCCTCAAAAGGTTGGGGACCACTGATCTAGATGGTGTTTGGTCCTGCTGTAAGGGCAGGGTACTGGACTCTCAGGGTGGTTATTAAATTGCTTAGGGAGGTTGTGGAATCTCCATTATTGGAGATTTATTAGAGCAGGTTAGGCAAATGCCTGTCAAGGATGGCCTAGAATGGTGCTTGGTCCTGACATGAGAGCAGGGGACTGGACTTGATGGCCTCTCAAGTTTCATCCAGTTCTGTTATTCTATTAATATTTCCTTGTCAGCATTTCTATTGTTTATAGAAGCCCATCACAGCCTTAGTGTATCAGTGACATTTGGAAGCATTAAATCAATGCACAAGACCATAGATTTCAGTGGCGTTACTGCTGATGTACATTAGAGCAGAATCTTTAATGCTATGTGACATAGCATAGGAAATGTAAACATTGCAACTAGTCCACCTGCGCCAATACCATCTTTCCACCAGGGCCCCATGTTTCAGAAGAATGTGTTAGAGCTGCAGCGAGCAGCTATGTGATAATCTGTCCCCCAAATTAGGTATGATTCTCATCTAAGGTAGTTGGAGATTGGCTTTGCCCCCAGGCAGGGTGAACATTCAAAGACACGAGCGGACAGGCTGGATTGAACAGACGGGTACAGGGTGTCAGTGTTTCTAGCCTCCAGAGAGGAGGTGCCGGGAGCGCCAGGGCATTGTGGGAAGTGCTTTGTATTCGTGCACATCAGTGTGAAAGAAGCTATTTGCATATATTTGCATATATATTTTCATGTAGATCCAACCACACTTAAATTGCAGCGCTTGACATGTGTTGTGAGTATCATTGTGGCCCCCGGGGCTTCCAAAGTTGAGTAGCCCTGCTTTAAACCCTAGTATTCAGAGCTGTTGAGGCTAAATCTCTTCAGAGGTGAGGCCTCTGAAAATCAGACCACAAGCGCTGAAGAGGTCTGATAAGAGGTATCAAAGCTGAGCTCTGAGAGTAGCTTGAGTGGCAAAATTCAGTTCTGGATGTGGGCTGAGACTTTGACTTTGCTTCTCATTTTGAGGCATGAGTGCACCAGTGTTTAATTCAAACTAATTCCTCATCAGCACATGAAATGTACCTGAGAGATTTTTGTGACCCTTCCACAGGTGACGTTTGGAAAAGGAGCAGGGCTGAGTAATTCTGTCTATAACCTGTTTTTTTATGTGTTTGTGAAGAAAAGCTGGGCATGCTAACGAGTTCTGAGGCATTGCTTTCAACAGCCCAGCAATACACATCCCTGCTGTAAGCACCTTTGCATGCACCTGTCCTGTTTGATCAATTTTTCCACTATCCTCTTTGTGTCCCAAATCTGCAATGTTTTGACTTTTTTATGGCTCTCTTTTTTCCTGTCCACATCCATCTGGCGTGACAGATAATCTAGTTAGTCTCATGGGCTAACTTACTCTGGAATTTAGGTCGCGTTGATGCAAATTAAATAAATAAGTTAGCCTCGATGAGATACGAAAGTCTGGATGTCAGGACATGAAAGATGAACCTCTGGTAGTTTGAGTCGAGGGCTGCCTTCCTCTTACTGTTGTGCCTTTTTCTACATTGCCCTCAGTTCACTTTTGAGACATTTTCTTTAGTCCTGTCTACTGCGGCTATGTCCACACTACAGTGCTATTTCAGACACCGGAAGTATTCCAAAAAAAGCTATTCCGTGTCTTTTGAGCATGCCCATTATTTCAAAATGTAACAGGCTCACTATTCTGATGTCCCTGTAAACCTCGTTCCACGAGACGTAACGGACATTTTGGAATAGCGCTTTATTTCGAAATGTGGTGCAGTGTAGACTGTGCCAAATTTAGAAACAAGCTATTTCAAAGTTCACTTGAAAGAGGCTACACAATTGGTGTTGCTCAAATTGCGTAGCTTATTTCAAGCTCTGCGTGCAGTGTAGACACACTCTGAGTGAAAGAGATACCTTCTGTTAATCTTTTCTCAGGCCCTTTGTTATTGACACCCTCCAAAGTAATCCGATTATGAAAGATCTGCAGAAATGCCTCAGATGATGGGCACATATTCATCCATCACTCAGCAAATTTAGGAGTGTGAATCTGAAATCTCGGCTCTTGTGCTCAATGGTCTGCCTATGGTAAATATGAATTAAAAAGAAACTGATTCTCATGGTCTGGAAACTCTCCTGTGTACAATGTGTTTGTCAAAACTAGGGAAGTAAAAATGGTTAATAAAAATAACTGTGTAACCTTTAAAATCCTAATGATTACACACACGGCAGGCTCTGCAGTATAAAGCTTGCACTGCAGACTGTGCAGTGCAGGGTGGCAGCCGGCACCCTGGAAGCAGGGCCGGCCACCGGAGCTGGTGCACACTGGGAGCTGGCTTACATACAACAGCTATTGCTCCATGCCTTAGCGATGGGACCCTGCTTAAGCAGGCTCCTGGTGCGTAACAGCTGCTGGCCCTGCTCCCCAGGAGCCAGCTGTGCTGCAGCCTAAGCTTTACACTGCAGAACCTGCAGCATGGGGCGACATCCAGCTCCCCGGGAGCACGGCCAGCAGCCGGGACCGTTGCACACTGGTGAAGAGTTTGACGATAATGGAAACCGATACGCATCAACTCGTTTATACGGTTAAACTCTTACATCCCCCTACTCATAAGCTGTGCCTTTGTTTTGGGGAAAGTCTTATTGCTCTGAGGCAGCAGCAGTTTGTATTACTGGGCAGAGGGAAGGTGGCGTCAAACATACACTCGCGGCAGATCTGCAGCCTACCGTGGAGGCGTTTAGGGAGATGGTAATTTGTGCTGCCGATAGCCACTGAGGGAGGTGGGGGGGTGGTAAAAGCAATGTGACCTACTTCTGTGCAGGCAGATTCAGGTGTATGCCGCAGACAGGAAAACACAGGGGCTGTGTCTAGACTGGCCAGTTTTTCCGGAAAATCAGCCACTTTTCCGGAAAAACTTGCCAGCTGTCTACCCTGGCCGCTTGAATTTCCACAAAAGCACTGACGATCTCATGTAACATTGTCAGTGTTCTTGCGGAAATACTATGCTGCTCCCATTCAGGCAAAAGGGCCAATGTAGACAGCTCAGATTTGTTTTCCGCAAAAAAGCCCCGATCGCGAAAATGGCGATCGGGGCTTTTTTGCGGAAAAGTGCGTCTAAATTGGCATGGACGCTTTTCCGCAAAAAGTGCTTTGCGGAAAATCATGCCAGCCTAGATGTAGCCAGGAGGTTTATGGGTTGGCTGTTTCAGTGGCCAGTATCCACTGGGGCTGAGGATAGTTGTGCATAGGAATGCCAGTTCCTAGGCTTCAGAGCCCAAGGGCCACCTACAGCTGTAATGTTGCCACAGCTGTTTCTAGCACCTTAGTGCAAGCTCCCTGAGTCTCATTCGGTCATCCCGGGCTCTGAGCCTCGGCGCCACAGGCTGCTGCTTGCAGTGGAGCCCTAGCGATGGGAACCTGCAACAGAGCCAGGACCTGAACCCAAACGGTCTAGTCCCAAGACTGTGCCATCATGACAAGCTCATCATTCCTGCACTCAAGCCCTTCTGTAGTCGTTGGACGAGGCCAGTGGTTCTCAAACATTTTGGCCGGTGGCCCTCCCCACTCAACGCAGACCTTCCTGCAGACCACCAGCCAACCACCTCCTGGCTGGGAGCAGGAGCAGGTTGAGGGTGGGGGGTCTTGGCAGGTGGGGCGGGTGCAAGAGTGGGGTGAGTCTGGGGGGCGTTTACCTGGCTCTGTGCCGCCTGCCATTCCCAGGCACCGCCTCCCACTGCTCTGAGTGGCCAGGATTCCGGCCAATGGGAGCAGCAAGAAAAGCCTCCAGATGAGCAGTTTCCTACACTGGTATTCCCCAGTGTAGGGGGCGGGGAAAGGGAGCAGCAGCGCACGGAGCCACTTCCTTCCCCCACAAGCTGGATCAGGCCCACAAGACTCTCCTTCCCCTGCCCCCATAGTAGGATGAAGGGGGACAGGGCTGCAGTGCCAGGGCAGGCTCTTCACTAGCAGGGGGGAATGAGCTCGGAGCCCGCTGTTCACCTACAAGACCACACTTTGAGAACCACGGGACTAGCTTCAGTCTCACTCCGTATCCATCTCTGATACAAGCAGAAGGCCATGGACAATGAGCAGTGCCAAGTGATCTTATTTTATCTGTGTGAATGAGGCAAAAAACATTGCCAATGAACTCCCGACAACATGGTGTTATTTGAAGCCAATTTAATCTCAGGGTAACATGTCACAGCATTTTACCTCTGTCCTCGTTGCAAATGACAAAGGCAGGTAGCGGCTTGCAGGCAGTGATAGATTTGACAGGCACTTTCAAGGAAATGGTTAGGTTGGGCAAACAGATTGCTTGGATATGTTTTGACTGTGATTTTTTTATTATAGGGCTAATTTCATTTCAAGAAACCCAACTATGCTGTTCTCCACGTAGCTGGGTTTTTAGCTTGCTCACCATTTCTCTGCAGAAAGCCCATGAAAAGCATTGGTCAGAGCTAGTGGTTAGTGCTTAGTTCCTGTTAACATGGGATTTCACTGTTGTCCAGTCTAAAACCCAGAAGTGATTAAAATGCCTATAATCTTGTGGAGATAGACTCCATCTCTGAGACAATCAGTGGTATCTGAGGAAGTAGGTTTTGCCCATGAAAGTTCATGATACTCTGTATTTTTGAGAGCTTCAGAGGGATAGACAAATTAGTCTGTAACTGGAAAACTTAAAAAAACAATGAATAGTCTTACAGCACCTTAAAAATTAACAAAACATGTAGATGGTATCATGAGCTTTTGTGGGCACAAAGCACTTCGAATACTCCAGTCATCTGAAGAAGTGGGCTGTGCCCACAAAAGCTCATGATACCATCTACATGTTTTGTTGGTCTTTAAGATGCTGCTAGACTATTTGTTGTTTTTTAAGTTTTTATATTTTTGGTAACTTTAATTCCAGGGTAGGTCAGTCTTTGCATTTTCTTAAGTAGTCAGGATCCTCTTGATAGGTAGCAATACAAAGGGCAACTGTTTTGGTCAGCTTTATTGGAGACTCAAGTAGGGATATGAACGACTAATCGACTATGTGATAAGCAAATGCTTATCGGCTAGTCACCACACTAGTTGACTATTGCTGGCCCCAGTCTCCACGTGGCGTTTCAAAGCAGCAATGCTGGGGTCAGCCCTGGGCCATTGCTAACTTCAAAGGCGGAGGCGCCCTTATTGTCCAAGCGAATAGTCGATGCAAATTGCATCGACTGTTCGATAAACCTGTTAATCTAAATTTAACATCCCTCGACTCAAATGAACTTTTCCTTTTCCTGTGTTCTAAAAAGGCAAATAGGCTTTGGATGATGAGATGTGATGCCAAAATAGTACCATGGAGTCCAAAAGAGAACTAGTAATTGTATAAACAATGCCATTTGGGTTAATCCTGCATTAGCTTCCTCAGAGGAATCCTATGAGCATGGCTGGCACCTAGAGACCAGGGAGAACGTGGTAAGTGAGCCTGCCATCTTGCCAGCATTGGGGAGAAGCCCAGGAGATCAGCAGTTACGGAGTTAGGCATGTAAGGCTGCAATCTGCGGCAAGCGGGTGGTTTCTTTAGCTTTGACTGTTATTTGGAGGCCCTGCCTCCAGTTCTTTGATCTCCACTCTTCTTTGGGGGCCATGCCCAGTTCTTTGGGGTCTGCTCTGCTGTACCAAAGTGCAAATACAGAGAGCGAAGTCGGCGGATATTTCTTGGAAAGAAGAGAACCCGTGGGGAAAAAAAACAATCACAATTACATAGAATTAGCAGCTGAGAGTCTTTTAACAGTCATAAAAGAATCAAGCCATTATAGGAGTGATTGGTTGTCGTGTTACTACTTGATAGTAATTAAACATGAACGTCTTCATTTGCCAAGAAGTGAATTGACTTCTCTTCTCTTGTAGGATAAATATTATTTTTGTTAAGTAATTCCATGGTGCAGTCGTTTTCCAAAATGTGTATTTATTAATTTTAATTAGCTTCAGATTAGCGGGAGTAAAGAGCCAAGTAATTGGGTTTTGTTAAGTAGTGGTAAAATCATTCTTTCCCCCATCTATGTCCCTTACACATGAGAATTTCAAAGCATCTTCAAAAGAATGAATTTCCTCCTTCGGGAGAAGTAGGTTAGTGTTTGTAACCTCCTTTTCCAGGCAACGCGTAGGTGAAGCCGCTGAGTCAGGAATAGAACGCCGACTCCATCTCTGCGTCGCTTGAAATACTAGCTCACACTTCTTCCTGGAAGCAGGAACCCGACTTCAAGTCCTATGTGCTAACTGATAGTTCACTCTCCCCAGGCTCCTCAAGGAATTTTTGTGGCTGCATTTTCATAACATGTCCCCAAGTCCTGCATGTTCCTTCGCCTAACTATCTGATAAGCAAATGTTTTATAGCACGTGCATGTTGGCCCAGCAATTTGTAAATGTCCCCAGCTCATCTCCTTTGCTTCCTAAGTGGCAGGAGCAGCAGTAGGTAAAATCGGAGGCAAAATTTGGTTGGTGCAATGAATCATATTTTATCTTGGCAGGTTATTAAGAATTGTTTCCGTGGAGGTTTATGTGGAATAGAGGCCAGAACCAGAAACCTTGGAAATGCAATATTGGGTTCATGAGGTGGAATATCTCCTGATTTTATTTACAAAAAAAATGTGAACCCCCTTCATTAAATGTTATGTGTAAGTCTCCTGAGTTTCCCAAAGTCTGAAGGATAAAGCAGAGGATGCTCATCTCACCGTAGTGCAAAGGAGAGCTGGGGGGTTCAGTGCATTCTGCTGTTGCTTGTTTCCATGAAGAAATCGGGGCTCCATGGTTATATCTGCTTCTGCTAGTGCCGAGGAGCCCAACCCCATGCAGCTGGCTGATGAGAGGCGCTGTGGGGGTGGGGGTTGGGGAAGGGCAGTGTTCCTCACTTCCCTTCAGTCCTGCATAAGGCCCTAAAGGGATCCCTGGACTTTGACCGGGCGCTAGGTCCCGGCAGTTCTCCCAGATCGGCAGGGCATGTAGAATGTAGGCACTGCAGCCCGTGGGAGGTGTTGCCCATCATGCCCGTCCCCTGTCTGAGCAGGGCTCTTGGGCAGTGAGCAGGCAGGAAAGGTGGGCGCTATTTGGAGGGAAGGGATCTTCAGGCAGAGGCCTCCGTAGAGGCCCAGGAAGTAGGGTTGCCAGGCGTCTGGTTTTTGACCGGTACCACCCAGTTGAAATGGGTCCCGGGTGGCTCCTGTCAGCACGACTGATCGGGTCATTAAAAGGAGCTGGCGGGCTCCATCCCTGGCTCTGTGCAGCCCCTGGAAGTGGCGACGTATCCCTCCAGCTCCTAGGCCTAAGGGTGGCCATTGGAGCTCCCTGGGCTGCCTCCTCCCCCAGCACCTGCTCTGCAGCTCTCATTGGCCAGGAACTATGGTCAAAGAGAGCTGCAGAGATGGCGCCTCTGGGTGAGGTCACTGCACAGAGCCCCCAAGGTCACCCTTGTGCCTAGGAACCAGATGGACATGCCAGCCACTTCCAGGAGCACCTGAGGTAAGCACTGCCCACAGCCTACGTGCCTCACCCCGTCCTGCATACAAACTCCGTCCCAGAGCCCCCTCCCACACCCTTAACTCCTCATTTCTGGCCCCACTCCAGAGCCTGCACCCCCCAGCCCAGAGTCCCCTCCTGTTCCCCAAGCCCCTCATCCAGCCCCACTGCAGAGGCTGCACCCCTAGCTGGATCCCTCACGCCCCTCCCACACCCAACTCTCTGCCCCAGCCCAGTGAAAAGGAGCTAGTGAGCAGGGGTGACACAGACCATAATCCCTTTGGGCCCTGTCCCCTCAGCTGTCTTGTGGGTCGGAGGTGACTTGACCACCTCACAAGCAGCTTGTGAAGCCAAACTGATCAGAACCTGAGCCGCTCACAAAGCCGCTCACCAGGAGGTGGTGGACCCCCAGATGCAATGTTCTCCTGCAGTCTGTCCCCTACTGCCCAATGGGACCATTGCTTAGTTAAGCCACAATACACATGCTGCTTGAACATGCTGGTTACCTCTGAGCATCAAGAGTTCCGGTTGGGCAGTGGATGGGCAGTCTCTGATCCCGGGGGCACAGCTGAGGTTGGGGCTGGAATCCCCTCGTTTGTCTGCACAAAGCTTTCTGGTAGATGGGACCCCTTTGCCTCTGTCACGAGCTAATATCCAGGGGTTCTGCTGTGGCTGTAACCGCTCCAGCGACTTTGATTCCTTCCCTGTATAACTTGCCCCGTCCCTACATCTTGGTCCCCGGCCACCTGCTGCCTTGAATAACCTCACAGCTTGTGTACTGGGCTCAGCCTGCTGTCAGAAATGACCACCCCCGTATGTACACATGGGCCCGCTGGGTGATGGTGCCCATGGTGCACACAGCTCTGGGACGCACATGCAAAATCAAGGGGCTGCTACTGAATACTGGTTAAGTGCCTGAGCAGACACCCATGCCAATTTGCAGATGGACCAGTAGGGGGTGCTGTGTGTTAGAAGCAGCCTCTGTCCCCTTCCTTTTCCTCTTGTCCAGGGTACATGGGGTGGATCGGTAGATTTCTCGGCTCCTCCCCCCCAGCAAAGGAGTTAAAATATGAGCTCTGGGAGAGCTGGCTTCCAAGGAAGAGAAAAGCCCTCTGCCTTATTTTATTCCAAATGGGATTTCTGTATTTAAACATCACGAATTCATATGAAAAATCAATAATTGCATTGAGAACCCCCTCCCTGCCTTTGTTTGCTGTGCAACTAACAGAAGAAGAGGATGCTGCTGTCTGTGATCATCCTTTCCCTCAATACATATTCAAAGCTTCCCTATGAGAGAGGTTTATTGCCTAGCACTGCTGGCAGCATCTAGATTAGGGGTGGGCAATAGTTTTTGATGGGGGGGGCACTCCAAGAATTTGGACAGTGTTCGAGGGCCGCACTCTTCCATGATACTAATGGAGGAGGTGCGGGGTCTGGGATAGTGTTTGGGTGCAGACGGGAGTTTGGGTGAAGGAACCAGTTGTGACCTGGGGCACTAGACTGGAGTGCAGGGGGTTGGATTGTGACCTAGGGCAGGGAATTGGGGTGCAGGGATTTGGGTTGTGAGCTAGGGCAGGAGGGGACCATGATCTGGGGCAGGATTGGGGTGCCGGATCTGGGAGGAGATATGGGTACGGAGGGGGACAGAGGATTTGCATATGTGGAGTAGGGGGCAGGAGTGAGGGGTAGAGGGTTGGGGAAGTGAGGGACTGGGGTGCTAGAGATAGGCTGTTCCAGGAGACTTACCAGCCAGCAGCTGTTCCTGAATCAGGCCTGATCTGGATCCTTTGCAGTCTTCTAGGCAGGATGGGTGGATGAGGACAGAGAGGTTTGTCAGACTGACATTGTTTAGCGTGTAACCGGTTAGCTAGGTCACCTTGTATTTAGGAATGTCTGGGATTGATACATTTCTGGAGATAGATTCATTGGGAGGTTTCTGGGCAGGATTTCTTGAAGGAGAAGAATGTTTCATCCGCTTTGGCTAGCTCTGTGTTGGGAGGGGTGCTAATGCATGTCCCTTATCGGGCTGCTTTCTGCCCTCAGCTATACTCATGCTTTTCCAGGTAAGATCAATGGGACTTGCACATGCTGATGTGAAGGCAGAAATTGGCTCATAGAACACCACCTCTCAGCATATCCCACAGTGCTTTGCATGAACCCAGAGCAATACATTCAGCCTCACACTGACAGGTAACACAATGTCCACATTTTCAGAAGAGGGGCAAAGATTTTAAGTCTTCATTGCCCAGGTTCTAATGAGGAAGCAGAGGCAGAGCTAGGAACGAAACCTCAGGAGTTCCGATTCTCAGTCCCATCTGCCAGCCAGTAACCGTCACTGCTCGTTTCCTGAATGAAGTCATCAGCAAGAGGTGGAGCTCTGCATTCCCCCGCCCCCGCTTCATCCTTCTGCTCTGACCTCTTTCCTACCCCTGTCCCAAACAAACATTTTTAGAAATGGCCGGCTCCAAAGCCTACTGAAGTCAATGGAAAGATTCCCCTTGACTGCAATATGGCCTGAATTGCAGGGCGGGGGTACTCCCCAGCCAGCCCAAAGGTGAATCAGGGCTTTATTGTAGAGCTGCTGTCAAGAGGGCACATGAGAAAGGGATGGGGGGTCTTGTGGCAAGTGGGCGGAGATGGCTGGAGAGTAATTCGAACAGAGCATGGGAAGGAGAGAGCCAGACAGTAGGAGCTGTCTTCTGGAGCCGTTGGGGAATGAGCAGTGAGATGCTGCAGCCCCTTGTGGGATGCCCACGGGGGGTAACTAACCCAGCAGACCGAGCGTTGCAGGGACCTGCCGGGGTTGCTCCAGAATTAGGATATGCTTGTGTTACTGTGCTGCCACCTGCCTTCTCTCTGGCCACTCACTTGATCAGGCAGGAGAGAGAAGCAAGGAGAGGGGCAGGAAGGAAGATGCGGCACCAAGGGCTCCGTGAGAGAAAGGCAGAGTCTCCAGTGGACCTGATGAGCGAGAGTGGTCGGTGCATGCCACAGGCCACCAGCCGTCTGTCATGTGCTCAGCTCAGCTTCCTCTTCCTGACTCTCAGGACCCTGTTCTGTCATGTTACTGGATTTTAAGGGGAGCAGCCAGATCACTGCTGCACCCATGGGGGGGATATTTGCCCCAAAGTGTATTCAAAGGGGGCCATGTGAGGTGTCACATGAAAGCTTCTGTTCTACTGATTGTGTATATGCTATTCCTGTACTTGTATAATGTCTGTATGTGGAGTCATAAACATGTACTCTGCATGGACGCTGGAAGGTTCTCTGTCTGAGGCAGAGCAGTGCGCAAAGAATGTTCAGCCAGTGGCGATGCTAATTAGTGAGGCTCCGGAGACAATAGATCTCTAAGTGCCAGAGACACACTCAGGAATGTGACTGATACCTGCAAACCAGCCAGCACAGAAGGGCTGCCAGCATGGGACACAGGAATAGGTTGTTGGACCATGTGACCTGCAGTGACCTGTTCTGGCCAGGAAGATGCCAGGGGAGGTATATAAGTGCCATGTGGCACCCTCTTTCTTGGTCTTTGAGTTGAGCTCCTGATCCCAGAGGCAGCCTTGCAGGGAACAACGAGCCGGAAAGAACCGTGGACCCATCCTGACATAGGATGTACACCAGAGACTTTTAAGATAGCAGTTTATAACATCTCTGCTAAGAGCCTGTATCGAGAACTGGGTGATTTGATGCATGTAATGTATTATCCTTTAACAACCTTACTCTCATGCTTTTCTTTCTTTTAGTAATAAACCTACACTGGCAAGTTATTCCGGAAAATCAGCCGCTTTCTACTTGCCAGCTGTCTACATTGGCTGCTTGAATTTCCGGAAAAGCACTGACGATCTAATGTAAAATATCAGTGCTTTTCCGGAAAAACTATGCTGCTCCCGTTCAGGCAAAAGTCTTTTTCCGGAAAACTGTTCTGGAAAAGGGCCAGTGTAGACAGCACAGTAGTGTTTTCCACAAAAAAACCCCGATCGCGAAAATGAGGATCGGGGCTTTTTTGCAGAAAAGCGCGTCTAGATTGGCCATGGACGCTTTTCCGGAAAAAGTGCTTTTCCAAAAATGCTTTTAACGGAAAAGTTTTCTGTTAAAAGCATTTCCGGAAAATCATGCCAGTGTAGACGCAGCCTTAGATTTTAGATTCTAAAGGATTGGCTCAGCATGATCTTGTGAGTAAGATGCAGAGTTTAAATTGATCGGGACCTGTGACTAGTTTCTTGGGAACGGAAGAACCCGTTCGGGGTAGGTGAGATTGGGTTCTATAACCCCTCACTTGTGTATTAGGCCCGGGGCTGATTGGGGCACAGGAGAGCTGGGGTGTCAGAAGGGTTTTGCTTGTGAGGCTTCTGGCTGGCCAGATTGGAAGCTGAAGCGCTCGGTGTGACTGGTTTGTGGCCTATTTGGGAAGGTCTCCAGTCTGGGGCTGTAAGGAGCCCTGAGTTTGAGCATTTCTCCCTAAGTGGACGCCCTCATCCGTGCCCAGACCTGGCCCGGCCCGTCACACCTTCCCAGATCAGTGTCCAGTCGCTGGAAATTCTAGCGAGGTCACATCCCTCTTGCTGTGTAACCACCTTCTTTCCTAGGTTGGTTTTATGTCCCTGGCATGTCTCGCTGTGTGCTCCCCATGCAACAGCAGAACTGGTGGGGAGGGAAGCGCTACAGCAGAAGCAGAGGAAATCCCTTATCTAGAAGCAGAAAAGTCACGGCGATTTTGCATGGGACGTCCGGTGCTGCCAGGCTGTATCACAGGGCACATTGCTCTGCCAGGCTCAGTGCTGCAAATGTGTACATTTATTGGCAGCTTGTAAACTGACTCTCAGGTGAGCAAACAGATGAACCGGGGGGAGGGGGGTATGCTGCAGGTTGCTGGGCCGAGTGCATTTCTCCTGGGGTCGTATCACAGCATTTCCTAGCCATTTAGCAATGAAACCCTTTTGCGGAATCTCCCCATTCCTCGCATGTTTTGTTGCTGCCCTGTGTTTTGCTTATGTATTTTGTGCTATTTTTTTTAGCTGCCCTCTGCTTCTCCCCCCTCCTCCCCCAAAGTACACTCGTAACTATGGGAACAAAAGCACCATTGGTGAGGGGGGACTTTGTGACACCCACAGGTGCCAAACCAAGTCAGCTCACAAAAGGGTTTTGAACTGATGCCATGCATTGTGAGGTCTGGGGTAGGATCCAGCAGCTTTCTGTGGGAGCGAGGTGTCTGATTTCCCTTAAGCTCTTTTGAACAATCCCAGGAAGAGTCAATACGGTGTTCTCCACGTTCTGTCCTAACGGGGGGGGGGGGGGGGGGGGAGGGAGGTGTTCTTGTGCTCCATCAAACAGCTGCCGCATTTAGCTCCAGAGGTAGCAGCATTGCAGGTTGGGGAATGATTTCTGCCCAGTTGAGGCAGGACAGTTGTGCAAACTGGGACCCTGAGCATGGGACCGAATGGCAGAAACTTGCACTGCACTTTGGGAGCCTTTGGGTGGAAAGTGCTAAATGCATGTAGGGGAATAGATAGACAGGTGCTCGTGCTACCCAGTTTGTGTCACAAGTCCCTGCACAAGCTGAGTCTGTTCTTGTGCCGCCTAGTGAGCATAGCTCATGCTTTTAGCTCTGGAGAGACTCCAGTTCGACCTCTGGACTGTGGAGCTGTCAAAGTGGCTCTGGAGATGAAATTTTGAACTGCTAGAGCAAAAGAGCCACCATGGCTCAGTAGCTGAGAACTGCAGGGAGTTCTCGTCCTGTGTGCATTAGGCAGCTCGAGGGACCTGGAACACACACCAGTGAATATCAGAACGGGTGTTGAGGCCACAGTTGCCGAGAGAATGGCTGTGGTGTTGCAAACAAAGGAGATGCCGTGCATCAGCTATGGAGCCATGTCTTTCAGCCTCAGAACAGAGCCTACACGTGTCTGGCATGCACAAAGTCAGTGGATTCTTCTTCCCTGTCTCTGGTGTTTGTACTGACGGCTGCTGCCTTTGCTCCCCGCGCCCCTCACCTTGGGCTGCGGAGTCCCGTCACTCTCCGAGAAGATGAAGTGCCCTGTTTGGCTGGTTTGAAAGACGGGAAGAATGTCTCTGCTGTCTCTGCTGCCACCTGGGCTGTGCCCTCGCTGTTGTCTGACACTTCTCCCCTCATGGAGCTGTCGTGCAAAGGGGAGCGTGTCCCAGGGCCTGCCATGAGTGGGGGGGGGGGGCAATGAAGATGGACAGCATGCCCCGAACAGAGTGCACGTGGGGGTGACCCATGGGCCCAGAAAGCAGGAGTAGCATCCTATGCTGCAGCAACAGAGACGTGTTAGATCACCAAGTCACACTGTGCGTCGCACGCAGAAACACATGATTCTGCAGCCCTGGTTCAGGATTCAGGGTGAGTGGAGGTTTTTGGAGGTAGCTTCTGAGACCACGGCAGACGCGTATTGGGTGGGATGAGTCCTCATTCTGCACACGCAGCCGACACCAGGCTGAGCTCTGGGCCTGTTCTGTTCCATCTTTGCTGAGCTGCTCTCCAGCATCACAGAGCAATACATTGGAACCCCAGCCACCCCACGAGGAGAAGACGGGGGAAAGAACAGGGTTGCAGCCGCAAGTCCCTGGGGGATGGTGGTGGTAAGACAATGTGTTCACACCAGCAAGGGACAAGGCCTAGAAAGCCCTCAAGATTCATCTGTGTCTCTGGACAAGTCAGCACAGCAGCAAGTGTGGAAATTTCCTTTCTAGCTAGATGTCCGGGGCTCCCTGGATTCATGAGAAAAAGGAGAGCTGTTGGGAAGCTCTCTGCTGCTCAAGCGCCAGGATAAAACCCTTGCCCTGCGAGATTGCAGAAAGTAAAACCACTTAGCCACATCCTCTCCAGGAAACCCCAGGTTTGCTAGGGCCAAGCACGGTAAATGAGCAGGGATACAAGCACCTGCAGAATTTTTCTGCTGGATGTCGTGCCGGGGAACTGAAGAACATCCCAACGGGACCCGGAGCCAAGTCACATTGTCACCAGCAGGGTGGTGAAAATCAGCTGTGTCTCCCATCTGTCTGCCCTTGCCCCTCGTCCAGCCTAAATCGATCTGTAGTATTGCCTGGGGCAGCTTCTAATCCAGTGTTTGCCCCTGCCTGGTGCTTCCTACTGGAGGATCTCAGTGTTTCAGGATACTTCTGCAGCTGTCATGCCCACAGGCAGAATTGAATCTGGGACCCCTGGATCTTAGTGCATGAGCCTCTGTCGCATGAGCTAACAGCCAGCTGACTCTCAGCTAAGGCTGTGGAGCAGACTCGCTGTTCTTTCCGTAAGTGGTCTTGCTGCCACTACATGCGATAGTGCACCACCCACTAGGTGTGTGGGTGATACAGGCAGATACACTATTTCACAGCTAGCATCTGCAGACCTGGTGCTGTGTCCTGCAGGTATTATCAAGGCCGACTAAATGTGGGGTGCAAGCTAAATAGCTTGCCCTGTTCTCTGCCCGGCGGAGGATGCATCTGCAGCTTTCTTGTGGCGTTAGACTAGATAAAGGCTGTCCAGGCTGCAATGCTACAATTCAACATATGGGCCATCGTCGCTGCTGTGCAAGAGCTCACGGACTCATGATCTCCCATGGATCATTCCCACTGTCAGCCGACAGCCGCGTGCTCAAAGACTCTCTGTGGGAAAGGGGGGTCATTTCCCCAGGCAGCCGCAGGGAAAGGTTCCGAATGACGCGAGTCGGGACAATTGGAGGAGAAGTCTGCTGCGTTCTATGCTGTTCTCCATAGGTGTGTCCCATGCATATCACCTTCCTAGCTGAGCCACTTCCAGCAGTGCATTAAAGCAACATGACTAACACCTGTCACACGCTGTTTGCTCAGTCACTGGAGTGCAGCCATCCACAAAGCTTCAGCCTCCCCAGCCTGCTTCTTGCAAGGGGACAAATGATTCTTGTCTCTTTGTATCTCGCTGTGGTTCAGATGAGCAGTCAACACAGGAACCAGCCCTCTCCCCCCGTAAGTCACTACTGAAGCTGAAATCCATCGCTGATTATATGTTTGAATGGAATCTAGTTCAGGCCACCCTGCGAGGAAAAATAAATAAACGGTGATGGCTACAAAGCTGTGGAGTCTCAATGCAGAGCCAGGCAAGCCAGCTGAAGTTAGCCCTGGTTCAGAAAAGGCTGCCCAGGCGGAAAGCTCTCCGCCGTAGGAAGGTGACCAAAGGTACGTTGACATCAGGAGACATCAAGTCCCAGCGCGTGATGCTCACAGCACTTTCTCTGTTCTGTGGGACGGATTCCACGTCTGCATACCGGTGCTGGCTGCCATTTTTCAGGTCACTCTGGCTACGTCTACACTGCATGCTTTTTGCGCAAGAAGCTTTTTGCAGAAGAGATCTTCTGCAAAAACTTCTTGCGCAAACGCACGTCCACACTTTGCGATGCGCTTTTGCGCAAGAGAGCACCCACGCTGCATGGACATCCTTGCGCAAGAAAGCTCTGATGGGCATTAACAGAATGGCCATCAGAGCACCTGTGCTTTTTCCTGTTGTTCATCCACACATGCCTTTTTGCACAAAAGCTCTTGCACAAAAAGGCTTATTCCTCAAAGAAAGAGGAATAACTCTTGCGCAAAAAGCCCTGTCTTCTGACGATCTTCTGTACATTTTCTAGTGCAAAAACCTGCTTGAGGTGTGAATGCTCCGCAGGTTTTTGCACAAAAATGGCCGTTTTTGCGCAAAAACCCTGTAGTATAGACGTAGCCTCTCTGCAGAGCCATTGCTTCCAGCTCTAACGGACAGATCTAGCTCCTCCCAAAGAAACTAAACTACAAACTTTCTGCCCCGCATGGCAATCCCGTATGAGCCGGGAATCTTGCAAGGCTAGACGGTGACTGGGACTTGGAGGGAGCACCGCAGACTTCTGGACAGTGCCGGAGAGTTCTCCACGTAGGTCTGCATGGGAGGGAGAGGGAAGTACAGCCAGTTCTCCACACGTGAACCTTGCTGAGCGACTGAATAATCTGCTCTTTGTAAGGGGCTGTAGCATCCTTCTTCCCCTTGGCGCCGAAGGGGAAGTAATTGGATCTCACAGCATTATATAATTCCTTTCCGGAGCCCCTCTGGGGCTGTGTGCACAGCCAGGCACTGAGCAAAGGCAGTGGGGTGGATTCTGTCTTTTCCTTCCAGGAGCAAAGGAGGCTGTTAAGCCTCCTCATAGGCTAATCTCCCCAGTGGACTAATCTACAGTTTATGCCCCATTCCAACCCCATCCACCATACCACTATTCCAGGGTGACTTCCTGGGGCTGCACACACCAGGCCCACGCTGCTCCCTTGCTGGGGTTGTTCCCCCAGAGCCCATTGTGTCTTCTTTACGGGACAGTCCCCAGAAGCTGCCAGGATGGCATGTGAGGGCTGGGCTGGCCTGGAGGGTCAGAATTTGACCATCAGTCTAGCCCAGAGGTTTTCATCCTGGGCAGTGGGATGCTGGGCGCTGCAGGGGATCAGGTGATGCCAGCCCTGCCCTGCCCCCGAAGCCGAAGCTCTCATCCTCAGTCCTACTCCAGAGCCTACACTTTAGTCAAATTATTTTGGGTTGCAGCATTGACAATTTTCTTCAACTGGGTCACGAGAAAAAAAAATTGAAAACCGCTGAACTAGCTGTATCGGAGGAGTTATTGAGATAGGACCGAACCCCGCCAACCTTCCACTGCCATATTTTTCTCCTCAAAGAGCCCCGAGTACTGTTGGTCGTGAGAGCAGCAGGACTTGGTCCTTCTTGTGCAGACTGTGGTTTTCTCTGTGCAGGCTTTTTATCCTGCCCTGGGGACGTCCCCCTAAAGCAGGCATGTCCAAAGTCCGGCCCGCGGGCCAATTGCGGCCCGTGTTCCGGTTTAATACGGCCCCCGAGGTAATTTGGCAATATCTATCTTTTATGGCCCCCAACAAATCCATATGTATTGAGATGAATACATTGTAAAATCTCAGTTAATGTCAGTTGGTCTAAATCAGTTATAAATATATTTGGACACAACATGTATACTTGGTGTTATGTTTCTGTTCATATTTTTTGAACTTAAAAGTTGACAGACAACCTTTATTACCAATAATATGTAACGTACTTTACAATGTTCCTGACATATATTTCAGCTTCCTGGATTTTTTTTTTCATGTGGCCTTCAGATATGAAAGGCAGAGTGATTTAACACCTGTTTAGATTTGTCATCCATGTGACGAAATGAAAAGTATGCCGTTTGCAATAAACTTTGCATAAAATAGTTAATTTGCATTTAATTTTATTGGTTCAAAGAATGTCAGGCAAAATGGTCGGCCCTCACGCATGTTCACTTCATCAAATCTGGCCCTCGTTGAAAAAAGTTTGGACACCCCTGCCCTAAAGGAAGATGGAACACTGGAAATGAAAATCCTCATGAGCTGAACAGGTTATCTTTCCCGATGACACAGTTTATTTCCCCACCCATTTTGTAAACCGCTCACTCATCCAGCAGCCAATGATGATTAATTGGTGGCATTTTACCTTCAAAGGCAAGACACAGCTTAAATACCCAGGAAGAACATTGACAGCATCAGAATTTTAAGCATATTAATATAAAATATAGCCTGCCATTTCTAAATGAGATGCCTTAATCACAGGGACTGGCATAAAAGACATAATCTCTCTCTTTATGTCAGTTGTGTGGCTCTGGACTGGCAGCAGTGGAGATATTATTTAATCTAAATTCTGCAGATGTTGGTTTGGTTTTGTATTCTGTGCAGGGACGAGGGCAGAACGTAACATCAACGATAGACGACTGGTGCCCGTCTGGCTGGAGGGGCACCAGCTAAAGGGGAGGATTTGTTCTCGCCCCATTTCCACCCCACCCCATGTTACTGGGGAGGGGAAGGCTCTGTGCTCCCTCCGCACCAGCTACCCCGGAATATTTGACTGCTCTCCTAGCAGCCAGGTCCCAGAGCTGCTCCCGGATGCTGCCTGGTGCAACACAGCAGCTGCCTAGGAGTCTGTCTGCTGCCTCCCCGCTGGGCTTGGCTCAGCAAGTTGGAGCCTCTAGCCCCAGCTTGCAGGGTGCCCAGCACTAGCTGGCTGCAAGATCCAGCCTGGGGAGGGGGCAGTGGCAACTTGAAGTTTGACTTCTGGGGACAGGAGCTGACATGGAACATCTGGTGGGGGGCCCTTCCAACTCACTCAGTCACTGTCCCCAGAAGCTGCTACTCTGTACTGGGCAGCATTCCAGGCAGCATTGCTGGAAGAGGATCTGGCTCCGCCTCTTCTCTTCCAGTTCTGGCCCCACCGCTTCCTCCCCCCGCCCTCCACTTGACTCTTCTGCCCCTCCCCAAGTCATCTCATTTATTTGTCACCATCACACACTAGAGAATTCCTTCCTTCCTTCCTTCTGTGAGTCAGCTGCCTGCTTTTTATATCAGGACTCCAGCATGTGCCACTGTGTTTGAGGAATTCTCTCACCAGATCCATCTATGACCCTAGTAGGGTCTTGGGGATATTGAGTTTATTGATGGGTATTTGGTGGCACTTCTTTTTATCCACAGTTATATTTAATGGTCAGAAAATCATCCAGTTCTTTCTGAGGATGAAGCTTTCTCGTGGGACTATGCAAAGCTTTATCCTAATCGAATCCTGGGCAGGGTCTAAGATAGGAGACAAAGGTTCCCAACTGCACTAGGGACCTGACTTTCCAAGTTGTTCCTTGAAAAATTGTGCCATTCTTGCCCTGTAAAAATAATTCCAGGTTCTATAAAAGGCCGAAAGAAAAGAAAGGAAGGAAGAGAATCATACAGATTCTAAAAACATCTGATTTTTACAAAGATCTATATAAAAGAAACTAGCCTCTTAAAACAATAAGCCAGAGATTGTATTAACCCGTGCTCCTGTAACAAGACCTCAGGGCTGGCAACCTGGATTGCAGAGCCGATCTGAGCTGATGGGGGAAAGCCCATCTTAATCCTCTGTTTGTTCTTTGCTTAGTCTTTCAAAAAAGCATCCACAAACCTCCCTCAGGGACCCACTCATCTAAACATACCTCCTGTCATGTAATCGCTTCCCTCCAGGATCCGTTGAGGTGGGAGGGAAGGCTTTTGTCTCCCAAGAGCTGGCCTATAATTTTCTTATCAAGTGGCTGTTTAACCAAACACTCTGAAGTGGGTCTGAGATCTGTAGGCTCAGAAACTGGATCGCAGGATACAGGGAGGGAATCCATCCCTATAAGAGAATAAGAGCACACAAGCTAAAATCCTGCCGGATGTGCACACGAGACTGTTGCTTATTAAAACAGCAAAAGTTATGGTGGGTGATGTGATCAGCAAGGCTCACAGGGCAGTACGGCTAGCATCCTTTGAAAAATCTGCACTTTTAATGAAGAGGAGATGGAGAGCAGTCTTTGCCCCTCTGCATATTGAACTCCCATAGCATTGGCCTGCCACCTGCTGAGGTCTAGATTTAGTTCCAGTGGCTTAATTAGACAACATTGGTAGGATTGCACAGTCAACCTATGGAACTCCTTGCCAGAGGTTGTGGTGAAGGCTAGGACTTTAACAGGGTTCAAAAAAGAGCTAGATAGATTCATGGAGGTTAGGTCCATCAATGGCTATTAGCCAAGATGGGTAGAAATGGTGTCTCTAGCCTCTGTTTGTCTAGAAAAGGGTGACAGGGGAGGGATCACATGAGGATTACCTGTTGTGTTTCTTCCATCTGGGGCATCTGGTATTGGCCACTGTTGGCAGACAGGATACTGGGCTAGATGGACTGTTGGTCTGACCCAGTATGGCCATTCTTATGTTCTTGTGATGCTTTGAGATCCTCACCTTGGAAGGAGCCAGTTTCACATTACAAACTGGTTTTCAGGAAATGCTTTGGGCCCGAGGCTCCTTGTGTTGTCATGTTCACGTGTGCAAAATGCTATCATAACATAGCGGCTGCCTTTAACTCACCTCCCTTGGCAGAGGTGTAAATGACGATAGAAGGTTTGAGGCAAATGGAGAGGACTTTGGATTTGTTTAGTGAGCCAGAGAAAGTCCATGTGGTGAATTCTGAATGTGTCGGAGTTTACCGGAAGCTTAAACATTATTTGCTTGACACCTGTTTGCATGGCAGCCATTAAGTGCTGATGAACTCAGAGCTTAATTCTTCTCTGCTTCATAAGCTCATATTAAAATTTCTGCAAGGTATTTGGCACCTCCTCTGAGCAGTTGCTTTGCAGTGGTGTACATCATTTGTTTGCGTCAGGCCGTGTCTCTTCGGATTGCTTTCTCCGTCTTTTTTTGCTTAGCTTACTCCCAAGGACATCGTTCGAGACTTTACATCTAGAATTTAATTTCTGATGTGTCAATGGGGTTCCAGTGAAAAACGGAAGGAGGTCTTTGAATGACTCATTTGTATTCCCTTTAGTGCCAGAGACCAGAGCAGTATCGGAAGGCCAGGGTGAATAGTGGGAGGTGGAAGGAGGAAACCATGCTCATCAGAGGTTGCGATGGCCTCTAAGCAACCAGAGCAGAACTGCATTCCAACATCCCGCTCTGAAATCTGGAGCTCTTTCTGGACTGTTATAGATTTCTTTGCGGCACAGGGTCTTCTGCAGTATGGCCAGGACACTACAAGGCCTTAGAAGTCAACAGGAGATTTGCCGTTGGGTGTCAGTAGAACACAGGATCAGGCCCTCAGTGGGTTATAGATCTGTGTACTCTAGTCTCATTACAGGCACAAGCCAGTCCAGGCAGTCAGGGGTAGATTGTGCTTGCATGGCTGTGAAAGGAGAGAAGGGTGCTAGGACTGTGTTTTCACCTGTCCAATATTCAAACCCCTGTGCACAAAAGGATGGGAGGGGGGGCTGTCATGGACCCACAAAGTGGACAGGAAGGAGAATGCAAATAGGGCAAGACCATGCATCGTGCCACCCCTCCTCCCTGTCCAGCGGGGCAGGACAGATGCGGAAGGTATCATGGCAGCTCAGCCTTGTGTTCTGCTAAGCATGGTGCTTTGTGAGGTAGGCATCCTCCAAGAGCAGCTGCCAGCCCCAGTCCACCCACTGCCCTATGTTATTTCTTTGAGCCTGATTCAAAGACAGTGGGTAGACTCCTAGCCCACGTCTTCGCTATGCGGAAGATCGATGATGCCACGGCCGATCTTCTGGGGTTCGATTTAGCAGGTCTAGTGAAAACCTGCTAAATCAAACTCAGAGGGCGCCCCCCATAGGCACCAGTACTCCTGTTCCTCACGAGCAGTAAAGGAAGCCAATAGGAGCATTTGCTGCTGTTGGCCTCCCACTGTGTGGGTGGCATGGAAGCGCGATTTAAGGTATGGCAACTCCAGCTAAGTAATTAATGTAGCTGCAGTTGTGTATGTTAATTCGACCTTCTGCTGTAGTGTAGACCAGGCCCTATTGAGATCCAGGGAGAATGGATTGGGCTCTTCATGCATAAATCTCCCATGCTTACAGCCGTCATCTTGCCATCCATGGAGGGCATCTTCACTTGAAGAATGATCATTATAGGGCAGCCTGTTTCTCTTTGCCTGCAAAACATTCCCATGTATCAAAATGTTTTGTGAGACATTCACTGCAGGACCCTTCTATAACCATATGGTGGCAAAGAGAAATAAACCGTCTTCCTGCAGCTTTTTGAGTATTTATATGTAGATCTGTAATAACCCAGTATTTATTTTGAAGATGCAATGTCCTCATAGGTTAGATGTTACCATTTAGAAACGAGCCATCCCCCAGGAAAGCAGCAAACCATAATGAGTTTGGAATTAGCTGCTCACCAGAGAGCAAATTAGCCTGAGAGATTTGGAGCTGGTGTCTTGATTTTTCTCTGAGCAAACTTGTGCAGCAACACAAGGCACTGAGGGCAAGACTGTTCTGTAGGCACCTCAGAGGTGCTGTGTGTTAACGACACCCCCGACAGCCGCAACTCCGGCCCTGCACCTCCCTTACTAAGGGGAGCAATCATTCATCGGTGGTCCCTGGCCTTGTGCCCATGTGTTGACTCAGTTTACTCTGGTGGTTTTCCTACCTCTTCCTGTCCGCTCCCTGCCCACTTCCTCCAGGAAGGGAGCAGGTAGGCAAGTAGCCCTACTTATTTTTACATGGGTGGAGCTGCCTCTCCCACTTTCCGTGTCCCTCTCTTGTCAGCCCTGCCAAAGTCTAGGCAGCCTTTCCAAGAGTCTGAGTCACAGCCTAGCCCTGAAGCTATGTCTACATTGCACATTTATTTTGGAATCAGCTACTCCGGAATAGCTATTCTGAAATAGTTTATTTCAAAATAGCATGTCTACACTGCAGGGAAGCCTCAAAATTAGTCAGAGGCAGGTTTCCCTAATAGCCGAAGTGGAGCATCTGCACAGCCCCTATTCTGAAAAATAACTATTTTGGAATAGTGATAGAAATGTAGTCGTGTTAGTCTGGTGTAGCTGAAGCAAAATACAGGACTATGTAGCACTTTTAAAGACTAACAAGATGGTTTATTAGATGATGAGCTTTCGTGGGCCAGACCCACTTCCTCCGGTCGGAATAAGCCTCCTGCTATTTTTGAAATTATTTCGAAATAACACAGTTGCTATATAGATGCTCTCATAGGGTATGTCTACACTACAAAGTTAATTAGAACTAACGGACGTTAGTTCGAATTAACTTTGATAGGCGCTACACTAGCGCTCCGCTAGTTCGAACTTAATTCGAACTAGCGGAGCGCTTAGTTCGAACTAGGTAAACCTCATTCTGTGTAGCCCCTTAATTCGAACTAGTGGGAGGCTAGCCCTCCCCAGCTTTCCCTGGTGGCCACTCTGGCCAACACCAGGGAAACTCTATTGCCCCCCTCCCGGCCCCGGACCCCTTAAAGGGGCACGGGCTGGCTACGGTGCCCGTGCCAGGTGCAAGCCTGCCAGCACCCAGCCAGCAGACCATAGGAAGCTGCGTTCTGGCAGGGGCTGTAGTATGTCCTGTCTAGATAGAGAGTGTGTGAAATGCTTTGGGATAAAAGGTGCTCTGTAAGGGTGCGTCTACACAGCAAAGTCATTACGGAATAACGGCCATTATTTTGAAATAACTATGGGTATGTCTACACTACAGCGCTAATTTGAACTAACTTAGTTCGAATTAGTTAATTCGAACTAAGCTAATTCGAACTAACGCATCCAGACTAAAAATCTAGTTCGAATTAGCGTTTTGCTAATTCGAACTAGCATGTCCACACAGAGTGGACCCTGAACCAGGGTTAAGGATGGCCGGAAGCAGTGCCAGCAGGGCATCATATGAGGACTTAGAGCGTGGAGCTGCTGTCTCAGGCTAGCCGAGGGCTGTGCTTAAAGGGACCCGACCCCCACCCCGGACAGACAAGCAGTATATTGACACAGAAATATTTTTATACATGTCCAAAAATCAGATCAAATCTCCATCCACTTTGTGCACTGAGGAATTAGGATCTTCATTTGTGTTAGTTAAGATCACACTCATTAATAACTTCATTAAACTGGCCATCATTTGATGTTGGCTTTCTTGGAAACTTTGAAAACAGAATAAAAGAGAAATCCTTTTAAGCCTCCATGGAAATCTGGAAGCTTCACAGGATGAAATGTTTCTTCCCGAGTGCTTGTTTTTATCAATATCTTGCTTCAAGAATCTAAGCGTCCTTCTGTGGGGTTGAGTTTCCTTCATGAGTTCTGGGAACATGAAAGTGCCACATGCCATATAACGGACTTGTGTTAGCTAGTTGCAGTGTTGGTCCCAGGATACTGGAGAGACAAAGGGCAGGGGCCCAATAAAAGATAATACCTCCCCCACTGTGTCTCTCATGCGAGCTGTGCAGGCTAACGTGAATTACTTATGCTGGACCTTGACATCTGAAAGATCCCCCTCCACGAAGCTGAATGGGACCCATCTTTTCTCCTTCAGCAAGATGGAAAGGTGACCTGGGCTTCCAGACAGCATAAGGCTGCCATACTTCATGTTTAAACAGCAAAACCGCCTCCTGTTCTTGCCTTACCCTTGACGGGGACCAGCATCTGATAATAGCAACCCATTTACCAACCCAGCAGGACAAGTGATGGGTACGGGAGATATATTCTGCTCCTCTCTTGTTGTGCGGAGCGTTCAGGAGGGATGTTCCTTTTTCTCCTTAAATCTCCCCAAATCACTCGCAAACCCCCAAATCACTCGCATTGTGTAATTACATCTCTTGAAAAGCTTTGCGGGGTTCTGCATAGGGATCGGCTGCATCGGTCAGCATTACGCCTGCTGTGGTTTTTAACGTATGCAAGTCACCAACATGCGAACCGGGGCAGCCTGAGCATTTCCCCAGCTGTTGCTGCTTTTTTCACCATGTAAGTTATAATCCTCCGTTTTAGTGACACTCAGTTATTATTTATATGGGACCCTGGGTGTGCTCCATGCATACAATGGGCGAGGCAGTTGGCAGGCCCCTGCCCGGAGGAGCTCCCATTATGAAAGGCCCAACAGACACAATAGGAAACCAAGCAAACCCTGAGCAGTGCGAGTGCAAGATGTCCCAGCGGCTTCCTGCCGTAAATGCTCCTATGGTGATAGGTTGCTGTGGAGATGGTTGCAGTGTCTCAGAGGGCCCAGTGGCTTTAGGGGACCAGTGAGCAGCAGAGATCCTGTTTTCATGCAGCTGGGTGTGAGCAAAGTCCCGAAGTCCTTACCCAGGCGCTGATGTCAGCGGGAGCGTTGCAAGCGTGAGGATGGAGCAGCACGTAGGAATTGCCATATCGCAGTAGACAGACCGATGGGCTGTCTAGTCTCCTGTCTCAGCCAGGGGTGATAACCAGACCCTGCCGTGACGAGTGCCTGAGACAGATGAGAGGGATTGAAAACCCAGCCGAGCCATGAGTGTCTAACAATGGAGAGTAATACGAATGCGTTTCGTGCCATTCCTCTCGCTTGACAAGGCTGAATAGAGTCCTCACTCCCTAGCAGCTTTCAAAGCAAAGGACCTCACAGACCTTCTTGCATCCACCACTGCAATGCAATGAAGTGCCACAGCAGGGCAACGCCACACAGCCCTCCAGGGAAGGAATGGCTCGATCCTGCAAGGACGCGCATATGTGGGGATGCTAAGAACCCACAGGAATCGGCCTCCATCTCATTCCCTGAAATCAATAGAAACTGAGTTCTCAGCCCCTCTCAGGATCAGAGCGAAGAGGAACTGTGGGCCTGTTGAAACCTACAGGGGGAAAAGAAACGGGAATTCTGCTCCTGGCTTTGTTGTGGACTTCGCGTGTGACTCTGGGCAAGCCACTTCCTCTCCCTGTAAAACAGAGATGGTCGCACTTCCTTTGCCACAGCTCATCTGAAGAAGTGGGGTTTGCTCACGAATGCTCATGATACTAGATACATATTGGTTAGTCTCTAAGGCCATGACTGCACTACAGAGAAAATCGAAGCTACCGCAGTTGATCTTCCAGGGTTCGAATTAGTGGGTCTAGTGAAGACGGGCTAATTCGAATGGAGAGGGCACTCCCGTTGATACCGGTAGTCCTGCTCCTATGAGGAGTAGGCGAAGTCTAAGGGAGAGTGTGCTCCCAGCGGCCTCCCACAGTGTGGATGGTGATTTAAGATACTTTGACTCCAGCTTCATAATTAACATAGCTGAAGTTGCGTCTCTTAATTTGAATTTATCCCCCAGTGCAGACCTGGCTTAAGGTGCCACAGGACTACTCGCTGCTTTTCAAGTTACAGACTAACATGGCCGCCCCTCTGAGTCTATTTGATTGTGTGCTCTTTGAAACAAGAACTGTCTCACTCTGCATATGGGTACAGCACCTAGCACAAAAGCAGCCTGTTCTGGGGTGGGCCCAGTAAGTCTTCACTGTACTATAAAGCAGTGAGGCCGAAGGTATTTGGTCCAGTTACAGATTAGCCAGGACACAGATGTTCGTGCCCACCTTGTGAATTGCATCTCGGGACACTGCAAACAAAGTACCAAGCCTGTGCATCATTCCCTGGCCAGTATCCATCCGTTTGGAGTGAATATTTCCTGGCAAATTCAAAAGGAGAGAAACGGGTGGTTTGCCAAAAAAATTAACAAAAAATGAAAAAATCAAATAAGCAAGACAAAAGACCAAAGATGACAGCTTGCGTGTCTCTGTGAGTAACTCTACACTTGCCTTCTGAAAACTAGCAGAATAGGAGAGAGGCTCTCCAGGGACGGTAAGGTACAGAGCTGGCTCAGGGGAGGTGCTAAAGCATAAAACATCAGAACAAGCAGCGAAGACCAAAGTAACTCTAATATTAAAAAAAAAAATGAACTGACTTTCCGCTGGTGAGAAGTGAAATTGGTGGCAGCTGCCTATCGAATGAAGCAGATCCTAGGGGAACATGACTGTCAGTTACCTGTTTATTTATTTCCTTGCATCCACCATCCTTCCCCCGGTGCTGTCATGAGGGAACCAAGTGAGACAAGCTCCCATATCCCAGTGGAGAGTGGGGAGCAAAGAGTTAATACTCGATTATCCCAGGTGGCTGAGCACTTGAGTTGCAGGGAAAGGCTGGTAAAATTCATTTAACTCCTGCGCTGGTTTCTACCTGTCAGTGGCTCCCGATTTAGTATAGAGGAGTAAAATGAGCTGGCACAATCCAGAGGGAGAAGAAAGCGTTTCTTGGAACTTTCTGATGTTGAATTAAAGACCAATGTGCCTGCATTATTATTATTTCAGAGGATGCTTTTAAAGGCTCAGTGATGAGCATTGCTTTGGTCCTCTTTGCTTCCCCTGGTGTTTCTTTCACTTGAGTCTGGTTGGAATATGGATGATACAAGCACCGTTAGATGCCTCAGTCAAGATAAAGGTAAGGGAAAAAAATTTAATCACCTTTTCAAAGATTTAGTTACATGGAGAAGGAATGCTTAGTTCATCCCACATTCAGAGAGGACGACTGTGTCTTATTCAAACTGAGATGCCTAGTGCAAAGCTGTAGCCATTTCTTAAGTCAGGCTTTACAGTAATTTGGCTTTTCCTGACATTAGCAACAATCCTTAACAGATGGGCACATGCACACATATGTGTGTAGTCAGGCTCTGCCTCTCGCTGCTGAGCCCAGAGGAGACACAAGTGGTATCGGTCTCCCTTTTCTCTTGTCTAGGTAGCTGGCTCGCAGCGTAGAACAGATTTCAGTTTTTATTCTCAGACCTTTTGCTACCCGCTGCAGAAGAGAACTCTCAGAACTATTGAAAGTCAGATGTTTGCTTCTCAATGAATACGTGTGATTAGTTTTATCTTGTTTCTTTTAAATCTAACAGCCTTGCATCCTTAGAGCCATAGTCATCCCTGATGGTACCCCAACTCCTCTCTGTGAATTGGCGCCAGCTGGTTTGCTGCTGCCATAGACATTGTCAGTCTCGAATTTGGGGCTTATACCCTCAGCTCCTGTGGTCCCCTGGTGACATTATAATAATTTGAGCAGAAACTTGTGCAGTCTCTGGGCAGATCTACACTTAAAATGTTCACTTCAGAAAAGATGCAACTTCACTGAGGGTTCAGTGCAGTTAACCCACCTCCCCAAGAGGTGATAGCTATGTGAGTGGGAGAATTCTCCTTTCGATTTCTCACTGTCTACACTGGGGGTGAGATTGGTTTAAGTGCATTGTTCAGCGGTGAGGATTTTTCACACCCCTGAGTGTCCTAGATAAACTGATTTAATTGCCTAGTGTAAACTTGCCCCCCTCTCTTTCTTTATTTTTAAGGCTGTATCATTGTTATTGGCTTCTTTGGAAAGAGTCCACCCAGAACCAGCAATCCTTAGTTGCTGTAACATTGTTAATGGAGACAAATGCCTAACTGACTTCTCTACATATTTTATGAAAAGTAATAGAGAGGTAGCTGTGTTAGTCTGAGCCTGGTAAAACAAAAGGAAGAAAAAGATGTAGCACTTTAAAGACTATCAAGATAGTTTATTAGCTGATGAGCTTTTGTGGGGCAGACCCACTGAAGAAGTGGGTCTGCCCCATGAAAACTCATCAGCTAATAAACTATCTTGTTAGTCTTTAAAGTGCTACATAAATTTTTTTCATTTTGTTTTACATATTTTATAGCACTGTATTTTATGCCTGGGAGCCATGTAGTATTGTAATCATTTTGCAGGAAGTAAAGAGATGTGACTTCTTGTATGGCTTCTCTGTGTGCACTGGGTGGTATACCAGTGATCTCCTTCACATCGCTGGATTGCCCGCAGCAAGGCATGATTCCCTAGATAATGTCTGCTTCAGATTAAGAGAACATTAGGAGTCGCAGTGGCCATCCCAGACCAGGGACATATTTACTTGGCTTACGCCCCTTTCATACCACTGAAGAGGGGTCCTGGCTGGAAACTTCAGATCCAGACTCAAACTTCCCCGAAGTTACCGCAGACCGGTGTGTCTGGGACTGGTTAAGTCATTCTTCAGCAACCTGGGGAAGTGTCTTTGGAAAAGAAAACAAACTGAATAGATAAAGCCTTTGTTACACTGCAGCATTTCAGTGGCGTTAGAATAACAAGGGAAGACTGAGGGAAATCATCTATGACTTGACATCTTACCAGAGCAAACAGCCCGCTTGGGCACCTTACGATGTTGAGCAGAAACTCACCCATGTCATTCACAGCCTGGCCCCGGGTGACTTGGACACTCAACATAATTCCTGGAGACCATCTCAGCAAGGGGTAGGCAGGATACAGCCCGTGGGCTGAATGCAGCCTACCCAGCCTTTTGAGCTGACACAGCCCACATTGCTCAGACCCTGAGGCAGGCTCTCCATCTGCTGCAACCCAAGTCTGCTCAAAATGGCTGGCGGCTCCCTCTCGGCACCGCATGCCCATGATGGGTAGAGGAGGGAGACTTAGTGCACTGCCCCCACCCCCAGCCCAATCACCCCTTCCATAGAAAAGTGCGGCTCTTGACCACTTACCAAAATCTTGGCGTGGCCCCCCCATCAAAAATTATTGCCCATCCCTGATCTAAGTTGTAATCACTATCCCATGCGGCTTGCAAAGAATTAAAATGGTAAAACTATTTGAGATTCAACAGGGGGACGTGCTTTAATGATGGCATCAACTGAACTTGCTACCACTGTGACCACTCTGAGTGCGATGCAAGAGTACCAAGAGACTGTTCGTGCTTTGGTTTCGTGTTTTAATATGGTCAACTTGGTGGAAATACGCTAGCTAAACTCATCCTCTGAAAACATGTTACTGTTTATGCAAAGTTCTCAAAATCAGCCTAGCTCATGTAAGGGTTAATTTTGTGTATGGCAGTAGAAACAGTGCTTGTGAGTCTCATGTGGTGGTGCAAGGTAACAGCAGGGATTTGGAGCATAAAAGGTTTAATCCTGCCAGGGGCTAAGAGGAGCTTGATAAGAAACAGTTTCCATTTGCCACAAGCATTTTTGAGTTTTTTAAAAATTTCCTATCCCAAACTGTCACGAAGAGTCAGTCCTGAAGATCTGAGAGAATTTTTGGAGTGTGTCAATGGAAACATTGTTAGACAATTTTGAAAAGTTTCAATTTCAACTTTTGTTTCATTTGATAAATGAACTTACGCTTCTAAATGGAAAGCCATTTGGCTCCAAACCCCAGAACTTTTCATTTTCCAAAGTGTCAAAATGGGCATGTCAGCCGTTTTGAATCTTTTCCCCGCCACGTGATTGTGAAACAGGAGAGTTGTCAAAAGTTTCCGACTTGACAGAGCCACATTTTCCGATGACAGAAGGTTTTGTTCAAAGATTCCCAAACAGTTCTAGCGCTGAATGCCTCAAGGAAGATGCCATCTCCTGGTAACCCGACAAGAGTTTGACAGCACTCAGCATGCTTCAGGATTGGTGTAATCTTTGTTTTCTGAGGTCAGCCACTTGCGAAGCACCTTACCCTCTTAGTTGCATCCCTGCTACTGTTTGCTAGTTTGTCTGGGAAGAACAGACTCAGGACACATTGGAGACAAGAGCTCTCAGACCCACATCTCCCAAGTCCTGGGGAAGCAACCAATCGCAGTTATTTATTTGAATTCCGTTGTTTAATCCCCACGATTGTCTGACTGTGGTTTGCGGATATTTCCCAAATCTGCATTTTTGCCTGCAGGGGTCATTCTAAGCCAGTGATAGGAAGCATCTTGGAAGCAGAGGGTGATGGGGCAGTGATGAAAGTTGCCAGCTTGACAGCTCTACAGGCCAAAGCCTGTGACTGACCCACAAGTTGGCAAGAGACACTGTAAGGCTGCCCTCGAATTGGTTTTTTTTTTAAACTTAATTCCAGGCAGGAGAGTCCCAAATTCTCAGCAAGTGCTCAGGACACAAGGGAGATTGGAAACAATCATCAGTGGGAACAGGATTGGACCCAAATGCAACTGAGCCCAAAGTCTATGGAAAGGACTTCACAGTGTTGGGAATTTCCTATCCATTGGGCATTGTAAGAAACCCCACTGCCTGGATATGCAACCCCTTGTGGGCCATAGCCGGGGAGTTGGTTAGGAAATCAAGTATATTTTCCCATTAGGCGTGACCGCAGAATCCATCTGGAACTGCAGCTGTGAGCAAACATCTGTAATTTGTGAAACACCAATATTCTGCTCCGAGTGAAACCGAGGTAAATCTGAGTAACTTCACGGAAACGAATGGAGCTTCTCTGGATTTACACCATCTTAACTGAGAGCAGAATTAGGCCCCCAGTATACAATGGGCTAGGAGCCATTGATTGGATATGAATGAGCATCTTTTCTGGGCATTCTACTTGCTCCAATTAGTTCGGCATCTCTTTGCTGCTGTCTGACATTCATCTCACTGTACTCAGTGTCGGCTGTCAGTTTAGCTGGTGTCAGGTGGAAAATGCCTGTTGTGGTTCTCGGTGTCCTTTCCTATCAATCTATCTAGCTGTTGTAGCGAGCTAGCTAACAGGACACTTTGAAACAGCATTCCAGGATCCGTTTCTGTTTTGAAGTCTTTTACTTACTACACACCTCACAAATGCTCCTATTTGCATTACTCCCAGGAATGGAATCTGATAACATACTCTATTGATGTGACATAGGGTCAAGCCAAGGAGCTGGTGTTGGTCTGAGACAGGGATTCAGGTTTTAGGACTGAACGAGGTCTTGGATTGACGGTGATGAAATTTCATGAGCTGCTGCGAGGTTGCTGCCCCCAAATTATAGCAATCTGCCAGAACAGCTGCTTTTGTGAGATTTTTGCCATCTTGGGCTGAATCCAAATCTGATGTGGAGAACAGACTCCTTCCTGTCTTGGATTGTCAAACAAAAGCAATGGGGGCAGGATTGGCTTCTTGGAGCTAAATCTGAATCAGCCACTGCAATTTGAGTCCCATCACTAGTAGGAGTTAAATATATAACTAGCCTCTTCTATCATAGGTAAAAGTATCCTTTTTGGTGGATCTTCAGTGCCTACTCCACTCAGTCATCTACACAGAGCTTCCATTTTCTTCCAGGTATCGTGATTGAGGCAGTACATTTGTCTTCCAACAGAGAAAGATATTGAGGAGGAAGGATGGTCTACTGGGTAAAGCACAAGTCTGGGTCTTGGCACACTGGACTCAGTTCCCAGTTTGGCTACAGACTCACCTGTGTAAAGTCATTGAGCTTAGCCTGCACCTTGATCTATCAGATGGGATGTAGCCAGACTGATATTTACACTTACCAGATTATTTATTGAGGTGCAATGTGCACACAAACATTGAGCTCCAGTTCATTCAGACCAATTTAACTGAAATCATAAATACATCAATATACACAACGATAAGAATAAGGAGTACAGTAACATAGTTTCCAGGGTTTTTTCATAGTTGTAATCTGGCATTGTGTGTTCTTGCAATTTTATGGAGAGCTTTGGATACAAAGTAGGAAAAGCAAGTTGAGCTCATCAAAAGGGAGGTTCTGATTTGGGTTACACGGTCTCAGGAATCCAATGAATTAAAAAATAGGCAGCCAAGTTTTATTCCCTTGGGGGAAAGGCCAATCCTTGCTTACAGACAACCTCCTAACCTCAAACAATTTTTTTCCAATAACCATGCAACACACCTCCATCATAATCATCCAGAAACACACCCCTGCAATCAGCCCCAGTGCCAACTCTGCCCACACATCTACACAAGCGATCTCATCACTGGACCCAACCACATCAGCCTCCAAATCAGAGGCTCATTTAACTGCACATCCACTAATGTGATCTATGCCTTCAAATGCCAACAATGCCCCACTGCCATGCATATTGGCCAGACTGTACAGTCTCTATGGGAAAGAATTAATGGACTCAAATCAGATATCCAAAAAGGCAATACACAAAAACCTGTTGGAGAACACGTTAATCTGCCTGGACACTCATTAATGGATCTCCAAGCCACAGGCCAATTCCACAAGCCAAATACTCAGAGAAGGATTGGAACTTAGCTTCATTTACAAGTTTAATTCTTATGCAAATAATATGAACAAGGACATCCTCTGGCTCCCACACTACCTTCCACGTCCTAATGACTAAACCAACCAACCCAACAATGGAGGTGCTAATTGTTCTTAGCCTCTTGTAACTGTTTGGACCATCTACTCACTGTCTCTTTTTTTTCTCTCTCTCCTTTCCCCCTCTTTTTTCACTTTTTTTCTCTCTCCCTCCTCCCCCCTTCCCTGATTTATTCTTGGATCTGGATTTCTAATACTCCAGTCATTTGAAGAAGAAGGTTGTGCCCACAAAAGCTCATGATACCATCTACATGTTTTGTTAGTCTTTAAGGTGCTACCAGTCTACTTGTTGTTTATTAAGTTTTCCCCCTTCTTAATGTAAGTTATCAGCTATGCAACCATATCTGACCAATTTCCATGCACACAGCAATGTTAATACCTGTCCCTTATCCATGTGTGGCATTCCAGCTTTCCATAGGTACAACTTTAATCATGAATATTGATTAACTCTATCTCACGTTTCTGAATAATTCCTATACATTATTATTGTCTAACTATCTAGTTGCCTAGTAACCAGATTTTGCTAAAGCCCCCCCCCCCATTCTTTTCTTGCAGAATTCTGCGGCAGACTGTACTTTTTGTGGTTACTTGTTTGTCTCTTGAAATGACAGGGAGGAATTTGTGACCTGGGATTATCTTCTTGGGCCTACCAGATTTTAGCTAAAATTCAGCCTTTAGTGTGACTACTCCCACACAGCCGAACATTAATAACAGAAGCCTTTAACTACAGCAAAGCCTAATAACCCAATGATTTGTTCTCCAGCTGCTGTTACAGCTTTGTTTGATACCTTCCATTAAGCATGCTTAACAAAGAAATTATTCTTTACCCAAAACTAAAAACCAGGGATGTGGAACCAATGACCTATGGGCCAGATCCGGCTCCTGGCTTACCTTGATCTGGCCCACGGAAAGGCTTGCAGCTTCTTCCTATGGAGGGACAGGCCCTGCAACAAGACTCTGGGCCTCATCAGCCCTTCCATGGGGCTGGAGAATTAGCACCATCTTGCCCTGCTGTGGGGGGTGGGGGAAGTCTTGAGCCTCAGCACCCTCCACCACAGGGCTGGAACATGAGGAAAGCCCCAGTGCCCCAAGTTGTGTGAGAGGAGACCAGGTCAGTGAGGTGGTTTTTTGGGGGGGCGTTTTGGGGAGAGGGGTAATGCTTCTCAGTCAGGGACTAGGTCAGTGCGGTGGTTTTTGTGTGTCTGGTGGGGGAGGTTATTGATTCTCAGTCAGGGATCAGGTCTGTGCAGTGGTTTGGGTTTTTTTTTTTGCTAATTCTCACTTGTGTGTGGCCCCTGACTGATTTCTTCCGTGAGTCTTTCGGCCCTGACTGAAAAAATGGTTCCCCACCCCTGTATAAACCCTCCAGAGGCAACAGGGGATGATGCCTCCCTACCACAGGGTGGAGTTTTGAGATGACAAAATCCACTAATGGCTGGGAGCTTCACAGTTACTATGGTGATGGGGGCCTGGGTAGGTTGATTTATAAACTAGGTGCAGTGGGCTCTTATGAATGGATCTACTGCACTCTCTGTTCTCGCAAGGTCTTAGCGGGGTCGATGTCTCAAGAGAAAATGCTCTGTTTTATTCTGGGGAGCAACATTTCTGATATTCCATCTGTGGAGCAGGTAAAACGTGAAAAAGTGATAAAATTCCACTTGAAGAAGCAGACACAGCCCTCCCTGAGCTTCCTGTGTGGTGTGGGTCAGAGTGAGACGATCAATAAGTCTGATACATCCAAGAGCCTGTTACATTTGCCAATGGTCAGTGAATTAATTAAAGTGGAGGAATCTACTTTTATCTTTAGGAAACATTTAGGCCTGATTCTCTGCACCCTGGCACTTTGTGTGGTCACCTGTAGCTGTAAACTATGGTTTTAAAAAGTTCTCCTCTCACATCAAGGGATAGCATTCTCAGACTCAGATTAATCACCTGTGAAGCTGTGCTGCCACGCACCTTATAGGGAACACTGGAAGACATAATTCCAACTATAGGTATAAAATGCTGCTGACTAAATTAGAGAGATCTTGGAGTCATTGCACATAGTTCTCAGAAAACATCCACTCAGTGTGCAGCGGCAGTCAAAAAAGCAAACAATGCTAGGAATAATTAAGAAAGGAATAGAGAATAAGGACAGATAATATCTTATTGCAACTAATATTAATCCATTAAACCTGCATCCTGACTCCTGCATTCAGTTGTGGTTGACTCATCTCAAAAAAGATATCTTAGCATTGTGATTTTTCAGCTTGGAAAAGAGTTGACTAAGGGAGGGTATGAAAATCATGACTAGAGTGGAAAAAGTGAATATTAAAGAGCTATTTACTACTTCCCATGACATAAGAACTAGGAGGGGTCACAAAAGAAATTAATAGGTAGCAGGTTTAAAACAAACAAAAGGAAGTATTTTTTTACACAATGCATAGTCAACCTGTGGAACTCCTTGCCAGAGGGTGTTGTGAAGTCCAAGTGCATAACAGGTTTTTTAAAAGAGCTAGATAAATTTATGGAAGCTAGGTCCGTCAATGGCTATTGGCCAGGATGGGAAGGGATGGTGTCCCTAGCTTCTTTTTGTCAGAAGATGGGAATGAGTGACAGGAAGTGGATCACTAGATGGTTACCTGTTCCATTCACTCCCCTTGGGGCCTCTGGCATTGCCACGGTTGGAAGACAGGATACTGGGCTAGATGGACCTTTGGTCTGTCCCAGTATGGACATTCTTATGTTCTTATGCTGCTTTAATGCAAAATAAATAAATTAAATAAATAAATAAAAATTAAAAAACCTTTATGAATCAGTAACCTTTCCTTTGTAAAGCTCCAGAGCCTCAGTTATTTCAAACAGGGCCTTGAAATTTGGCAGGAGGGTGCCTTTTTGTTAGGGATGTGCTTTTTGCCTTCCCCTTGAGAATCTGCCCAGGACTGACCATGTTAGGCATGGGTGCTAGAACTCCCGGGAATGGGGGCTGCCACAGCTCTGGTTTGAAATGGTTTCCATCATATAGGGGCTTTGCGGTTTGGTTCAATGGCTTTCAGCACCCCCACGATACAGATTGTTCCAGCAGCCTGATTATAAGTCTGGGAAGAATCTTAATTTGCACATGTTGGATTGCGACTCAGATTTTAGAAGCTAAAATCTCTGAAATGCCAGAATGAAGATTGTCTGGGCAGCGTGCCTTTGGTGGGTGCACTTTAAATGATGATCATGTGCTATTTTATCCCCAGGATCCCTGCCTCAGAGAGCACAGAGGCTGGACCTGTTCTGGGAATGAGTCAGGACTGTGTAGTGAATGAGGCTTTTGTGGGAAGCTTTGTTTCTTGCAGAAGCTGAAAGGCATGTCGTGTCTGTGGCAGAGACTACAGAGGGAGAAAGGATGGTCTGGTGTGTAAGGTAGCTGAATGGAGAACAGGTTTCTATCCCTACCTTGATCACAGTGTTCCTGTACGATGCTGGGCACGTTGATTAAACCAGACTTCTTACAGGTGGTCATTAACTGTGTCCTTCATTTTCTGGGTGTCTGGCTTGTAGTCTGACGCAGAAGTGCTCGGACAGTGGCAAGTGAAAGCTGACAGAGCTGTGCTCAGACAAATAAAGTGCTATATAATGGTGAGGACTGAAAAGCCAGGTCTCAAATTGGGCATCTAAAGCACTCTCTGCACCTCAGACGTAAAATAGCACCCTTTCATTGCACAGGAGAGTCAGGAGGGTAAGTTAGTGTGCGTGAAGCACTAAAACATCATAGTTCTGAGTGCCATAGAAAAGCCAGTAGAGAAGTTTTTGACTGGGTTTAAACAGCGTGCGGTTGTAATGGGGCGGCACTCACCTCCTGCGAACGCCCCCTCTGGCTGAGTGCGTGCTTGCTCCCTCTCTGTTAAGCCTTCTTCAGCAACTCTGCCCTCCGGCTGAGTCACATACCCTGTGTGTGATCAAACCACCCCCTTTCAGGGTACGCTTTTAACAGGGCCTATCTCAGTGCCCTCTGTAAAGTGTCTTTCAGTCCGTTCCCTCAGTCTGCCCCCCACTCCAGAAAAGAGCGGTGCCCCCAGGCCTTCCCCTTCTGAAGACAGCTTCCTGGCCCTTATCTCAGGCCTGAAGCTCAGGATCCCATGGTGTCCATCAGCCTCACTAAGCTCCCCACACGGAGCTGTCCACGGTGCTGCCATTCCCTCAGCCAGCCAGTCACAGGGTCTTCACCGCTCCAGGTCTCCAGAGGCAGACTTCACCTCAGGGGGCTGCAAGATTGTTTTAACTCCTCGGATACGGCAGGTTTGCTAACTGTGCTTGCGTATGTAGAATGTGCGGGGTGTGCCGAGTGAAGTGTAGCTTTGATTGGGTGCAGTGAGCATGAATCTCAGTACACGTGCCCTTACTTATGTGTGTACCGCCTCAGAATCATAGAATCATAGAATCATAGAACACTAGAGATGGTAGGGACCTCGAGAGGTCATTAAGTCCAGTCCCCTGCCCTCATGGCAGGACCAACTACCATCTATATAGGTGTCTGTCTAACCTGCTCTTAAATATCTCCAGTGTTGGAGATTCCACAACCTCTCTATTGTTGCAGTGTTTAACCACCCTGACAGCAAGGAAGTTTTTCCTAATGTCCAACCTAAACCTCCCTTTCTGCAGTTAAAGCCCATTGCATCTTGTCCTATCCTCAGAGGCCAAGGAGAACAATTTTCCCTCTCCTCCCTGTGATACTCTTTTAAATACCTGAAAACCACTATCATGTTCCCTGTCAGTCTTCTCTTTTCCAAACTAAACAAGCCCAATTCCTTCAGCCTTGCCTCATAGCTCATGTTCTTTAGACCTTTAATCATTTTTGTTGATCTTCTCTGGACCCTCTCCAATTTCTCCACACCTTTCTTGAAATGTGGTGCCCAGAACTGGACACAATACTTCAATTGAGACCCAAGCAACGTAGAGCAGAGCAGAAGAATGGCTTCTCGTGTCTTACTCGCAACACTCCTGTTAATGCATCCCAGAATCATGTTTGCTTTTTTGGTAATTGTGTCACACTGCTCACTCATATTCAGTATTACACCTTAGTAATACTGATAGGAAAAAAACTACCTGGATGGATGCCAGCAGAATCTGGCAATGCTGAACATGGGTAATGGTAAACAAAATGTCTCGTGAGCCACATATAGAACTCTGATGGGCCACATGCAGCCCATCAGTGCACAAGAGGGCTGGATTAAGATTACAGGTACACAGACAACCTTATTTCTGACTTTCCCTAACTTTAGAGGGAACTTTGTAAACTTAGTGTTCTATTTGACATAACTGTTTTGTGAAGATGGTAACGATCAGTCTAAAATTTGTAGAGGTGTTAAAAAAGGCGAAAGCATAAGTTAATTACAAAAGCACAACAAACTAATGTGTTTCTCATTTAATGAAGTCCCTAAGAAGCACATAAGGGATAATTCTCAGAATCACAGCCCTTTGTGGGCCTCCGGGAGAAAATTTAATGTTAATCTAGATTTCTAAACACATTAGCTGTACTATTTATACACCATTCCTTTCTTTAAAAATATTATCCGTGTATTTATTGCCTCAAAAAAAGCTGACTTCCCTTGTTAATAATACATGTGTTGAATCAAGCAGTGTGCCAGGCAATGGATGAAGGAGGAAAAATTGCAATTTTGAAAGATTATATATCCTGTGTTACCGAGGAATGAAATAGGGAAAAAGAATGTTGACAGAGCAACAACATGGGGAGGGAAAAGAGGGAGGAGGAATCCTCTGAATACATTACACTGTGCTTTATTAAACAACAACACAGCCAAACCAGATTACCTCGGTGAAATTCATCACTATTCATGAGAGATAATGCATAATTCCCTACATACGTCTCCAAAATAGGGTGTAAGTGGTGCCTAAGACTTAACGGTTGTCCTTGTTCACTGGGTGATTTGAGAATTAGGACCACTGTGTAACTGATATCAGAACCTGGCCTTTAGACTCTGCCTGAATTTCATTGACCCTGCAACAGCTACTATGCATGAGCCAAGTTGGCAAACAATTCTAGCAGAAAAGAACTTTCTGTGCTATGTTTCTTTTTTCTTTTGTTGTGAGCAAATTGGACTTGGTTTACAGAGGACAGGGGATCACCGCACAGAAGTCAAATACAAATAAATGCTGCCCTTTCAAGATTTTTACCCTTTATGGGGGATTTGATTTTTAAAGATGATTGGCAACAAAACTTCACAGTCCGTGGCATACAGCATCCCATAAACTGGGCAAATAGCTTGCAAATAGTCATTTCTTCATCTTTAGCCTCCTTTTAACTTCAAAGGAGACAGTGCTCCTGAATGGGTATCTCTGTCAAATTTAAACAACAAATATCATTTCAGATTTTTGTTCTCCAGGGATTGGTGATGGATACTTTACATTCCTACTGGGTTGCTTAATTTTGATTGGCCAGATAAGTCTGTGTACTGCGACCTGATTGGCTGAGCTGGCAATACTTCCAACACAGATTTCCTTATGTATAAATTTCACGTTTGGTTTCTGTGGATGTTCACATATGCAAGCTTCAAATTTGCTTCCCAGCAAACGTTATTGTTGAACATGTCTGAGAAACATGCACAAAATGGGCGTGACCATTGCAAAGTGAATTCTTGTCAAAAAGACTATTTGCCTTATTCTCTCCCAGAGATATCTGTAATCAAGACTGTCTTAGCTGGGGAAATCATTGCCTGTTTGCCTGATTCATTGCACAACAGACATTCCCTGCACATAAACTGGTGGATTAGATGAAGCAAGAATCAGACATTCGGAGCAAACTGTCTTTTCTCACTTTGGTTGTTTAGTTTGGCCCTCTGAAGTAGAAGTCTTTAGCACTGGAAGGAAAGGCAATGAAAAATGTCTTTCTTTTGAAAGGAGGAAAGTACTGTCATTCATAATATACGGCAGCTCCTAGGAATCTGTGTCTAGCTTTAGGACTGTAAATCAGGGTTTCTCAGTGGAGAAGTTTTACAGTCTTTGGTGTAAATCAAGAGCAGTCATTATCTTTAGTAAGAGATGAAAGAATAGGAGAGATACTTGTAAGCTGTAATATATGCCCCATTTCCTTCCAGTAGCTTAAAAACCCTCTTTCTATTCTCAGCCCTCTTAAACTGTAACTAACTCAAATGAATAATGCAACTCTTAGCTTTTTAAATTTAAAAAGATTTTTAGATCCCAAAAGATTTTAGACCCCATTAGGTCATGCAAACTCTTTAAGTTTAGTATGTTCCCTGAGACTGAGTGGTGGGGAACAGGGATAAAAGCTTCCCAAGAAATAGACCTTGTGACCTTTATTTCCCTTCTGGTCATATTTATTCTGAGAGATCATGTCATGGCCTTTGAGCTAAGCTCACATTTCTGATTCTTCTCTTACTCTTCTTTATAAGAATGGGTGATAACAAATTTACTGGTTAAGTGACAGGTGAGCCATGCCCCAATCATGCAATGATGGGGATGGGTGCATCTCAAAGAATGTGGAGGTTTGCTTCAAATCCAAGGGTCTGAATGGTTGCCCAGATGTCTCTGGATTTCTTTGGTCTTGAATTCAGGTGACAGTTCCCGTAAGAGGATCCTTAGTTCTGGTAACTAAAGTTACAGTTCGGTTGGAGATATTGCAAAAATAGCTTCTTTCATAAGAGTCTAGCATTTCCACTTCCTATACCAGCCGAAGCCAGCTAGTGCAGAGACCACACAGATTTTCCCAAGTCTGCTGAACTTTTTCAAACATTGGGAAGAGCTAGGTTCACATTCAGGGAAGGTTCATGATCGATTTTGATTGTGTCCCAGCCCTTGCTAATTAACAGTTACCAACTCTCTATTTTTCCTGCTTCATGAGGAAAAGGATTCACATCTAGGGGAAGTTCTTCCAGGGAAATCAGGAGGTAAAGCAAGTCCCTGTAGAAGAGTTAAGAGTAATTTCATGCTGTGGATGGAGACTTTAACACTCAGCCAGCACCTTGAGATAGAAAACAAAGATGGCAGGAGTTAAGCTCGGCGTAGATATAAAATTGGTATCCGAATCCAATACGCAATCCACAAACAATGGTCCATAGAGATCCGCATCCGCAGATATAAAGTGGGTAGCCACAGATTTGAGGATCTCTCTCTATCAGGACCCAGGACGTTATGTTCCATAGTGGACACAGCTCTGATAAAGGACGTCTGCTCAACTTACCACCTCCTATTTCAGGGCAGTGCTCAGATGTTGCTTAGAAGTTAAACAATTCATCCATCTGCTCACGTGTTGGTTTCCTTATTTCTAGTTGGATATTTGAGCTCGCCGAGATCTCCTCAAGAGCCTTTCTGTTCCCTCTAAGATGCTGTCGGAGTAATTGTGGGAGAGTAACGTTTGCATTCGAATCCAGTCTCTGGTTACATGATTCAGAGCTTGCTATTCCTCAGCCGTTCAAACCTATTTCCAGTGAAACATCAAATAACATCACCACAGCTCTCACTGGCTTCAGTGGAAGATGAGGGGACGCAGCACATCAAAGAATCGGGACCTGGCAGATGGCATGCTGTGTCTTCTCTTGCAAGGAACTCGCTCTTGGATCGTTTCAGCTGCTTTTTTGTATGCACCTCTTGAACTTCTTAGTTACAACTTGCTTGTGGTGGTGTTCTCAGCTCAGAGACCATGGGAATGGGGGTCATCTCTGTGCTCCCTGCACCTTTTCTATCCACCTGTTGCCTGCAGTCTCATACCCAGATTGTAAGCTCTTCAGGGCAGAGACTGTCTCAGTAATTTGTTTGTACAGTGCCTACCACCATAAGTTGGGGCCGTGGGGCACTGCCATGCTACACATCCACACTGGTAAAACACCTGTCCAGCCACTCATGATCTCACACCTCAGCTGCTGCAACATCCTTCTGTCTGGCGATGACAAAGGCAGGCTTGCCCTGCACAGAATGCTGCTGCAAAGATCAGGGCCTGGGGGTGGGGAAAGCGTATGAAGTCTCTTTGCTCTCTTCCCCCCCTCTCCCACCGCAAGGAGCGCATGGCACTTAAAGTGAACCGGTCCACTCTGAGCACTGCGCACCCATTGCAGGGTGGGGGCAGGGAGCAAGAGGCTTCCCGTGCTCCTCCCGCCCCCAGGTCCTGATTGAGCAGGGGTGCGGGTGCCTAGAGCAGCTGGCAGTTCTCTTTAGACAGGGGGAGGGGAGGGACAAAGACTTCACGTTCTCCTCCAGCCCCAGCCCAATCGGTCTGTGGGTGGGAGAAAATGGAAGTGTCCTGGCCCCGCCCTTTCTGCCTGAAGCCCCGCCCCTTCCGGGACAGCTCAGGACCACTTCAAAAATTAGTCATGTGGCCGGCCCCTCCATTTAAAATTATTGCCCACCCCGGTCTACATGGCTAGCAGATCCCTGGGGTGGTGAGTCTCAAGCCCAGATCTACGCGCTTGCAGGGCTCGCGCTAGAGCTCTAGAAATACCCGCGTAGATGTTTGGCCTCAGGAAGGAGCGCGGGCTCTCAAGCCTCGGGGGAAGGGTGGCCCTCAGGTTCCGAGCACCACGCTGAGCCCACGGCTATTTTTAGCACCCCAGCCTGAGCCTTGCAAGCCTGAATCTTTGGCTTGGAGACTCAGGGTTCTGATAGCCCTTTAGACTTACCCTGCGGTGCTACTGCAGTGCAAATAAGTCACTATTAATAGCAGAAGATGCGTGTAGCTGGGTGAGGTTCATTACATGAGGAATTGCACCTTTCCAAATACGTTTTGGCGGGGGAATAAAAAACAATGACATAGGGCGTGAAACTGTGCTTTGCGCTTTTCTCCCATGTGAAACCACGAGCAGGTTGTATTTAGCAGGGGACAATATTCTGCTTTGGCATCGCGCTTTTCCCCTTTTGAGCCTTCAGTATCTCACAGGCAATCAAGGGAAATCTTCAGCACAGATGCCACATGGGGTCCTGCAGCCAGTTAACTGCTGGTCTCCTCTGAAGTTTTGACCATTCTTCTCCACAAGATATCATGCAGACAGCTTCACTGGGGAGTCTTGGTTCTCTCTGGACTACAGATGAATGAAGAGTGCGGATAAAATAAAACCAACTGGGACCTTAATCAAAAACTCAGACTAAATCTGAACAGATAGTAGATGGTTAGTCACTTTTCCAGGCTTTTGCTTCTAGGTCCTGGCTAAGATGGGAAGTGTAGATAGACATGAAAAATGATGTTTTCATGTCTCTCTGGCCCAGATACAAGCAGGAAGGTGCAGAAAACGTTGGCTCCCAGAAGTAGAACATTTTTGGCTGATGCTCTTTTTTAGGGGAAAATGCAGATTTGGCAACAGCAGAACAATTCACATATTTTGTATCTATTTTGAAAGAAAAACAGGAAATTCTGGCAAAGAACACTTTCATTTTTGATATTTTCAAAATTAAATGTTGCAATTTTTTGGGATCAAAATTACTCTTCATTTTAAAAAAATCAAAAATACTTTAAAATGGTGAAAAGCCAAGTGAAGCATTTCATGTGTAAGGAAACCATTTTTTCTTGAACTTCTAGATTTGCCAAAAAATGTGAAAAATGTTGGTTTGGGCTCAATCCAAAATTCTTTTTAAAAGTTATTTTTTAGAATTTCCAGCAAACTGAAGACTCTTATTCATGCAGCTCTGCCCATGAGACTTTCAGGTCTGGATAGTGAAAAGAGGCATCCAGACCTCCAGATGCTAACCCCATCTCTGGCCCTGTGGAAACTCATTGTTCAAGGCATGCCAGAAATCACAGACAATTGTGCAGGAAAGAACTCCTTTGATAACCTGCTTGATTTACAGAATTGAACCAGATGATTTGTGAAGTCCTGTCCAGTTGTATCACTAAGGAGACTGAATTATTCACCAGAACTATATCTATCTCGCCCTCGGGATTAACTTGTATCAATAAAGAGCAAGATGCTGGCTGTCCAAGTGGTGGTTAGTATACTGAAAGTTCATTTCTAGTAGAAATATGGGCTGAATCTACGCTGATTCCAGTTGGCTTACATAGGGTGTGCATCCACACTGAATTTGGCCATGCAGCCTTTGTTGTTTCTTGATTATTTCATTATTTTCATTTGTGGCAGAAGACAGGGAGTTGTTCTGCAAAACGAATGTTGATAATTTGCTCTTGGCTTTGCAGAACTTTGTGCTAATAAAAAAAGGAATCAGCAGTAAATTATAAACCAAATGGGAATGAACAGGAAAATGTTGTATGAGCTGTAATTCCATTTCTAGTTATTGCAATGAGAACACCGTCCCTATGGTCGCCCTGCCTGACGTCCTTGGGAGGCAGCTTGCTCTGGTCAGAAGACTAGATTTGTTCTAATCCTGTCTTTGCCGCTAAAATGCCATATGACTTTAAACAAGGCTCCTCATCTCTTCGTGCATGTTCCCCATCCTGCCCTTTGTTCTCTTGTTTATTTCAACTGTAAGCTGCCCGGGTCAGGGACTGTCTTTGTTGTTTGCATGGGCAGCATCTAATGCTTTGGGTTCTGATCTCAGGTGAATCTTGGAGCTATGGAAACACGAGTATATGAGAATAATAAAGGGGCTGAGTACTGTGAGCATGGGAACTACTTCCGGGCATAGTGTTAGGCATGTGTGTAAGCTCTTTGCTGGATAGGGGAGGGAATGCTTAGGACCTTGTGCGATCAAGCTCTAAATTAAGAAAATCTCAGGGGCTAGGAAGGAATTTTTCTTTTCCCAGTTATCACTCAGCAGTGTGCGTAAGTGGGAGTGGTTTCCTTGGAAGCATCAAGCATGAGCCAGATACAGCAGACAGACTCGATCCAAAGGCAGATCCTGTGGAACAGACACACCACTGCCTGTGGTTTCTAAGCAGATACGTCCAGTGTGGGTGAAAGGTCCTGGGTCGACAGCCCTGGAGACTGAGGGTCTGGCTGGGCTGCTGTTGGAGGAGTGATTGCAGTTCAGGCAGGCATGTTGTAAAGGGGCTCACCCTCACGCACACCCCTTTGTGGCTGAGAGCCTGTGTCCACAAGCTCCTCCCTCTGACAGGGTCTGGGAGTGGCGGTGTCCCAGATGGCCTTTCTGGTCAGTTGCCTGGAACCAGGTTTCTTCTTACCACCTTTTTGTAGCTGCTGGAAGGGTGCGGAGGGGCACCCAGGCCTGTCCACTCCTCTGGGTCCTAGGCCAGGGACCCCATAAGTAGAAGTTGCCCCCTCAGTGTCGCTGCTGTCCACTGCTACCTCGCTCCCTGGGCCACTTCCCCAAGAAGCTGCTCCGTGCAGCTCTCTCTCAGGGCTTTGGGGTCAAGTTGCCTTTGTCTACTACAGCCTGTCTTCAGTCAACGGACCTGGGCTTCAGCCAGGTGTGAAATCCAGCTCAGACTCGAAGCTGTCCAAGGTGCCACTGTCTTCCCAGTCAGTCAGGCTCTGGGTCTGGCTGGGTTGAGCTCCACCAAGGAATTGACAGGCTCTGGTCCAGCAGCTACTTTATACCAGCTTGCTGGACTCTGATTGGCTGCAGCAGAAGCAGCCACTCTAGCCTGCCTGGAGGACCTATCTTGTGATCTTTTCCCTGGGACAGGGTGTAGCGAGGCCACCCTCCTCCAGTAGGGCCCATTGTGCCTCGTCCATCCCATCACACATACCCACATTAGCTTTAATCTAGCTCACATAGCAAAAGTGCCAATGAAGATATGGCGGCATGGGCCCCAGTGCTGGCTAGCATATGCCCAGGGGTCCAGGCAGGGCTGTGCTGTGGTGTGCATCACCTCTTATTACAGATGGGGAAATGATGGCCCAGAGTAGGTGACTGAAATGGCTGAGTTCACCTTGCCTGGTGGATGCCAGCTCTGGGAATAAAATCCAGGAATCCTGATGCCCATTCTTCTGCTCTAGCCATTAGGGCAGTGAATCTTAAACTGGGGGGTGGGACCAGTGTTCCCTGTTAGCTGTGCACTTGTGCTGCCGCTCAGGGGAGATTTGCATGCTGCCCAGCTGATTAGCAGAGTGCCCGCAGCTAGGGTTTTTCTGTTGGTGGTGCACATTCACACGTGCCTGGTGCACATAAAATTTATTCTGTACGTGGACGGAAAAGATTAGAGGGAACGTTGGTTGGGACCCCAAAGTGGGTCAGGACCCCATTTTAATGAGGCAGCCAGAGATGGTGTTAGATTTGCAGGGGTCCATGGTCCAAATGCCAAACATAAGGACTGGGATCAGGGTTACAGGCCCTCTGTCTGGTGCTGAAACCCTTGGACTCTGGCTTTGCACACAACCTCCTAGGTTGGTGGGGCTTGTGCTTTGGCTCTGGCCCCCTGCCTAGGGTAGGCTCAGGCTCAGGCTCAGGCTCAGGCTCAGGCTCAGGCTAGGCTCAGGCTCAGGCTAGGCTCAGGCTCAGGCTAGGCTCACATAACTTTTGTTGTCAGTAAGGGGACACGGTGCAAGGAAGTTTGAGAACAAAATAATGTATAAACCGTCTGATGGGACTCCTGAGGCCTTGTCTTTTAAATGGGAGGGGGGGCATTCTGAATGCCAAGGAAAGACTTCAGAAGACTGCGATATAGGCCTCTCTGCCATCACCTCGGCCTATATATTTTAGAGATTTGTGCGTCTGTGAGCCCGTCTGTGTGTCTGTCTGTGAGTCCATTTCTTCAGGAATTCCTTCTAAATGGTAAGAGCTAGAACCACTACATTTGGCAGGCAGCTTCCTCTTACCCTAACTCAATGTTTCCCAAGCAGGGTTCCATGGAACCCTGGGGTTCCACGAGAAATCGTGGAATAAATAAATAAATAAATAAATAATCTTACAATGTAAGCTGACATAGGGTATGTCTACACTGCCACCCTAGTTCGAACTAGGGTGGCTAATGCAGGCATTCTGAGTTTGAAATGAAGCCCGGGATTTAAATATCCCAGGCTTCATTTGCATCTTGCCGGGCGCTGCCATTTTTAAATCCCCGTTAGTGCGGACTCCGTGCCTGCGGCTACACACGGCATGGAGTAGGTAGTTCGAATCAGGCTCTCTAATTCAAACTACCGTTACTCCTCGTGGAACGAGGTATACTGGTAGTTCGAATTAGAGAGCCTAATTCGAACTACCTACTCCGTGCCGTGTGTAGCTGCGGGCACGGAGTCCGCACTAACGGGGATTTAAAAATGGCGGCGCCCGGCAAGATGCAAATGAAGCCTGGGATATTTAAATCCTGGGCTTCGTTTGCAACTTCAAATGCCTACATTAGCTACCCTAGTTCGAATTAGGGTGGCAGTGTAGACATACCCATATATATAAAACGGCTCTTTACAAAGAAATGTTCTTGACAATAATTTAGCAGTCATTGAATTGCGCTCCCCGCTGTCAACTTTCTCTGACCAAGCAAATGTTTTCATAGGTTCCTCGGGATACGAAAAATTATTTTAGGGGTTCCTCCATTGGAAGAAGGTTGGGAATCACTGCCCTAGCTTAAAGCAAGGTCGGGGTTTGGATGTGCCAAGAAAATGGGAAGTGCTGGGAATGGGACTGTTTTCATAGCATAGAAAGGGAGGGGCACAGAGAGGAAGGACTCAGTGTGAGAGTGGCCGCTGGGGCAGTGAGCCCACAGAGGAGAGCTGTCCTGCAGCGTGTCCATGGGGGTGGCCACATTGCCAAGCGGAGTGTCCAGCAGGGCTTGAGCTCCACCATCTTGCCTTTAATCAGACTGGGCAAGTAGCTGCCCTGCTCCAAACCTCTCCCCATAGCCCTTGGCCACAGCACCTGGGATTGGGGGAAGGCCGTGGCCGTGCAGGGGGACGAGGGAGACAGAAGGCCCCTGGCAGCTGGGGGAGACAGAGGGCCCATGGCGGCCAGAGGGGCTAGGGGAAGACAGAAGGTCCCTGGCAGCCAGGGGGGTTGGGGAGGGAGGGAAGAAGCTGGGGGGCAGGGAAAGTGTCGGCCAGCTGGGGAGGAAGGGAGAGAAAGCCCTGCCGGATGGGATCCCCTTCTCACCCTCACTCGCTCATACCCCCACACCCTTAGCCTCTTGCCCTGCCCCTCCCCCACATTCATAAGGCCCTGCCTTGACTCCTACCCCCTCTCTCCCCCCGCCACACACCACCAGCCCCCTGCCCTGAAGGCCCTGGGCAGTGCTGGGTACGTCTTATCTGGCTGGGTTATAAATCAAGAGTAATACAATCAGTGCTGCGCTTTAAAGCTGTATTTTATAGTCTTGTGAAGAAACCCAGTGGAGGAGGGATGAGCGCAGAATCCCAGAGAAAGCCAGTGTAACTGATGCTTATGACAGTATCCAATGGAGGGTTATTAATATGAAGACTCAGGCAGTGCATAAAGCTGTGAAATGGGCTATTTAAAGTGTCAGTTTAGTCTTGATGGGCCTGTCGAACATGATTTATGTGAACAAGAAGGCTGTCCATGCTGAACCTGGCTACACGCTGCAGATCTACCCAGAAGAGATTTATGGGGGAAAAAGAGAGAATTTTGATCATAGACAAAAATGTCAGATTCTGAAGAAAGTTACCACCTGAGAGTAAAACCCTAATTACATCAGATACAGAAACTTTGTCAATGTTTTAACAGGTATTTAAAAGTCTTCATTCAGATCAAGGTTCTGTCTAGAGAGGAGAGAATCCACTCAGACACACAGGGGCACCCTTGAGACAGGATACACCATAAGATGCTTGGAGCATGGGCTTCTGTTTCTGGCTTTGCTATTGGCTACACATGTCACCCTGGGCATGTCACTTAACCGATACATGTCTCAGTTTTCCCATGTGTGAAACGAGGATAATACCTGCACTTGGGGGTTTCTTATGAAGCACAATTCTTATCTGTAAAGTGTGTTCAGGTCTTTGAAGGAGAAGAGCCAAGTAATATCACTTTGAGTAGAGCCAGGGGAAGGCATATTTGCACAATTCATGCCAAAAGTGCACCTACATCTTCTTGGGAAGAGGATAAAGCGCATTCAGACTAAGGCACACTTACTCCAGAATAACAGCATTCACGAAGGCCATGTCTACACTAGGAGATTATTTAGAATTTGCTAAATTCGACATCTGGGCACCCGGTTTTACAAATTCGAACTTGCGTGTCCTCACTACGGGGAAGCATCGACTGTAGCTCCAGGCAAGCTCCGTGAATGTGGAATCGCTACCTCGGACTCAGAGCCTCAGGCAGCACTCTGAGAAGCTATGGGAGGCCTCCTGGAGGCCAATTAGTTCGAATTAGCAGCTCCGGAGCGTCCACACTAACGTTATTTCGGATTTACGAGCTTGGGGATAGCATTACTCCTTGTGAAAAGCAGGACTACAGGTTTCGAATTCTGCGGCCCCTTATTCTGAAATAATGGGCTTGGTAGTGTGGATGCATTGCCTGCAAATTTGACCTTGGGAGTGGGGGGTTGTTTCGGACGAAGGTCCTTATGTAGACCAGGCCACCTGGAGTTAATCAGGAGGAGTTAATCCCATTTACATTCATACCAATCCAAATTCTGGGTTAACTTTCATAGACAGACAAGCCCTAGGTACCTGACAAGAGATCACAAGGTAACAGTGAGATGGCTGTCAGGCATCAGTCCCAGCTCTCCAGACGCCCAGATATTGGTGGACTGACCACTGCATTACACCATTACATCAGCATGGGGCCATGCATTCCTTTAACAGATCAGCAGCTCGCAAGAGTTGTTTCCTTGAAATATGCCTTACTCGGCACTTTTGTTGCTTTTGGTGTCAAAGGGTTTTGATTTTGAAATAATTGGTGCTTTTGGGGGCAGGATTGCAGCAGAGGAGTATTCAGATTTCCACATGTTCTAGTTGAATTATCAGCTTGTTACAGGTTAATATTATGGGTTGTCTTGATTCTTTGCATGGTTACAGCTTTGATTTTCAGAGAGAATTTCTTTACAAGGATTTTATTGCTGTTTTTTGCGGTTTGTACTTATTTTGCTCTGAGTTGATTAAAGCAGGGAGAAAGGAGCCGTGTTTGCTCCCTAGCTCAAGCAACTCACATGGCTTTGAATTAAGCTGGCTTACCCGAGAATGATTTCTAGCGTTCGATGCCCCCTTATCAAACATTTCTTCTGCTTCGCTCTTTGCAAAGGCCCTTTGAAAGGCTTGCAGCGAGCAATCGAAGAAAATCAAGGGGATTATTTTTGGAGGCTCGGTTGCCACACTGAATCTGTACACAACTATTCTCTCTTTCCACTTCCCCCATGGCATCTTATTGCCTGATGTTTCGTTCGTTCTTAAGCACACACGCGCCGTGCTGTACTTGGGGGCTGAAATTCAGAGAGGGCTGCGCACTTCGTGCCTTCATTTTGCAAAAAGAAGTGAAGTTTTAGGAGAACTTCATGCTGGTGCATGACTGGCAGCATTGGAAATGGATCTTAGATCCAGTGTTTGCCCTTATCTGTAAAGCCCTGCAGATCCGCAGATATCTGCTTTATATCAGTGGGCATCCATGTGGGCAGCGGGTATCATAGCAGGGGAAGGCATTGCCTTCTCAATCCGCCAGGCATGGCCCTGCCACACTTGGCCCCCAGGACACCTACTGCTTCAGCTGGGCTTCAGTCAGGCCACTGGGGACACTGGGGCAGTGTGCCCTCCCTGTGCTCCCAGGTAGGGGAGGCTGGGGTCACGCACTGCCCACCCTCCCCATGGTGCTTGGGGCAGGGAGGCTGAGGCCGCACAGTGTGGTGCTCCGGGGTGCGTGGGGCCGCACTGCTGGTACTGGGGGGATGTTAGGCTGGAACAAGGGCCAGCAGCCAGAATGGATTGGGGGCAGGGAGCAGCAGCCACAATGCAGGATGTGCTGCAGTGGGCAAGAAAGGGTGGAAGGCGGAAAGGGCAGGGCTGGGGGGTGCTAGCCTCTCCAGGACAGCCGTTCACCTACCGCGGGTGGGTACCTGCTTCCATGGCTATGGATACACATATCCATGGTTCATTTTTGCAGCTAGGGATGCAGATGCCAATTTTGTATCTAGACTCCTGCACATTTGCAGATATGAGCAATGTTTGCAGATGCGGCCGCGGAGCCCAATTTGGATGTGGCTACCAAATGTTGTGTCCGCACAGGGCTCTGCCCATCAGCATGCACCAGGCTTGCTCTAGGGCAGGCATGTCCAAAGTCCGGCCCGCGGGCCAATTGCGGCCCGTGTTCCAGTTTAATACGGCCCCCCAGGTAATTTGGCAATATCTATCTTTTAAGGCCCCCAACAAATCCATATGTATTGAGATGAATACATTGTAAAATCTCAGTTAATGTCAGTTGGTCTAAATCAGTTATAAATATATTTGGACACAACATGTATACTTGGTGTTATGTTCCTGTTCATATTTTTTTAACTTAAAAGTTGACAGACAACCTTTATTACCAATAATATGTAATGTACTTTACAATGTTCCTGACATATATTTCAGCTTCCTGGATTTTTTTAAATCTGGCCTTCAGATATGAAAGGCAGAGTGATTTAACACCTGTTTAGATTTGTCATCCATGTGCCGAAATGAAAAGTATGCCGTTTGCAATAAACTTTGCATAAAATAGTTAATTTGCATTTAATTTTAATGGTTCAAAGAATGTCAGGCAAAATGGTCGGCCCTCACGCATGTTCACTTCATCAAATCTGGCCCTCGTTGAAAAAAGTTTGGACTCCCCTGCTCTAGAGGGAACAGATTGGAAAGGAGAGTTCTATCAGGCATCTATCAAGTTCTATCAGGCCTTTAAAATGGGATGCAGATTCAAGGGTCTGTCCAGAGAAGGAATCCAGTCACACATGCAGGGCGCCCTTGAGACAGGGCACTCCACAGACTGCCCCGTCCTCTCTGCTGAGACAGCCCTGCGGGAGCCAGTCTGGCTGGGTTTGGACGAGTGGATTTGTTCATGAGTGTGACTCAGTTTGTGTAAAAAAACCAACGAATGGTCCTGCAGCCCCTCAGCGACTAACAAACCACGTTGACGGGATCATGGGCCATCGTGGGCACAGCCCACTTCTTCAGAGGACCGGAAAGCGACTCAGTGGCCTGCAGATGGCAAGAATTTACAGGGCCAAATTCAAAGGGGCCAGAGACGGGGGAGGTGTATGTTACATTTTGGTAAGTGGGGGGAAGGCAGCTCCTCTCACTAGCCAGCCTGCTTTTGAGCTGTGCAACGCCATGCTGGGGGGGGGGGGGGAGGGGGCTCTGGGGGAAGGAGCCTTGAAGTTAGCGGCTGAGTATAAAGGCCAGGGCTCGCTCTGGCAGGGGATGCTGCGCACGGGGGTGTGGAGACAGCTGTCCGGGCTGCACAGGAGGCTTCAGTGAGAGCGGGAGGTGCTCAGGACTTCCCAGGAGTGGGCCTGAAGGGTCCAGCTGATGGGATGTGGGAAAGGGCAGAAGTTCTGCTCTTGGGCTAGTTCCTCCAGGGAGCTTCCCACACACAGGCTCCTCTGCACGCCGAGTCCCAGCCGGGGCATGTTTTCACCCACTTTATCGCCTGCACCTCCTAGGAGGTCGCTCCAGCCCATCGCAAGCAGGGTACTCCAGCCTGGCCGAAGCAGCCCCTGTCCGCAGAGGGCCCGGGTGCACTGCAGACAGGGGTGGCCCATGAGGCTAGGCAGACTGGGCAGTTGCCTAGGGCGCCACCTGCCTGGGTGCCCGATGATGACGTCATGGGGCGCTGGGGCACCCCATGATTATGTCACGGCCATTGACAGCCATGCAGGGGGAGCGCCAATCGCGCCTTCTGCCTGGGGCGCCTGCTGCCGCAGCTGGCCTCGGGCCACTCCTGACTGCAGGCTGGGGGGGGGGGGGCTGCTCCAGCCCACCCATCCCCCCTATAATCGGCTAACCAATTAAACAGGATTTTACATCCCTACTCAGGATTCCCTTTTTGCTTCTTCCTTCTCTCTGTGCTTTGCATTGCGTGTTCTTGCCCTCCCACCTCCACCCAGCACCTGCTCTGGTGAGACCTCTGCTGCTAACGGCGCAGCGGGGAGCTGGGCTGCTCTGTTCGGGAAGTCAGAGCCGTCACTGCCGCTACCTGAGAAGGAGAGGGCAGGGCTCCATTGCTCCTCACTGATTCCATGGCCTCCGCATTGGAAGCGCCGAGCGCTCGGGCAGCTTGTCCCATGTCCCAGCTCGACTGTGCAGAAAGAAAGGGTGGGTTCATGGAGACTATGGGGGCACACGGATGCCTGGTTCCAGACCAGCCTAGGCTGAGTCCTACGTGAACCACTGCCATGAACTGGAACGTCTCAGCCTAGCTCCTAGCGCCCAAACGTCTCTGCCATGAGACCCTCCAAAAAATGACCCCCCTTTGATAGTTGTGTCATAGGCCCACCGGACAAGAACTAGCACTCGCCTGGCCCCCGGCCTGCCGCCAGTCACACGCTTGGGATGGAAAGCAGTGTGTGTGGGGGAGGGGGAGCTGGCACTGCCTTGCTCCTCCATCTCACTCCCTTCTGGAGATAGAGAAGAGACTGTTTTCTAAGGCCACCAACAGAGCCCGTGTCACCCGTAGGAACTTCCCTTGGGGCCAGATTGTTGATCCCTTACTGGCAAAGCAGCAACGTGCTCCTGAAGCTCCTGAGCTGCTCACCTGGGCAAATGAGGCCTTCCTATCACTCTTCAGGGAAAACTGCACCACGCTAAGGTGATCAGGTCTGAGTGTAGCCCTTTCAAGAGCGTCCACAAGTCAGAATCAGGGCGTGTCAGCAGATTGTGCCATTTGCACCCCAAGGGTCTTGCATTCTCCTTCCTACTCCTCAGTAGATTCAGTGCTCGTTGCAGGGTATTCTGCTGTCCCTCAGCATTGCACTGCCCAGGGTCCCATGCTCTTAATCTAAGCAGCGAGCATCCCCTTAGCCTTATGTTAGAATGAGCTTCCCAACAAGGAAATCATAGAATCACAGAACACTAGAACTGGAAGGGATCTCGAGAGGTCATCGAGTCCAGTCCCCTGCCCTCATGGCAGGACCCAGTACTGTCTAGATCATCCCTGAGAGGTGTTTATCTCACCTGCTCTTAGATATCTTCAGTGATGGAGATTCCACAACTTCTCTAGGCAATTTATTCCAGTGCTTAACCACCCTGACAATGAGGAAGTTTTTCCTAAGCCTCCCTTCCTGCAATTTTAAGCCCATCACTTCTTGTCCTATCATCAGAGGTTAAGGAGAATAATTTTTCTCCCCTCCTCCTTGTAACAATCTTTTAGGTTCTTGAAAGCTGCTACCATGTCCCCTCTCAGTCTTCTCTTTTCCAGACTAAACAAGCCCAGTTCTTTCAGTCTTCCCCCATAAATAATGTTCTCTAGACCTTTCATCATTTTTGTTGCTCTTCTCTGGACCTTCTCCAATTTCTCCACATCTTTCCTGAAATGTGGCACCCAGAATTGGATACAATACTCTAGCTGAGGCCTAATCAATGCAGAGTGGAGGGGAAAAATTACAACTTCGTGTCTTCCTTACAATACTTCTGTTAATAGAGCCCAGAATGATGTTTGCGTTTTTTGCAACAGCATCACACTGTTGACTCATGTTCAGCTTTTGGTTCATTATGACTCCCCACCCCCGTTCAGCAGTACTCTTTCCTAAGCAGTCTCTCCCATTCTGTATGTGCAAAACTGATTGTTCCTTCCTAAGCGGAGCACTTTGCATTTGTCCTTATTGAATTTCCTCCTATTTTAGCTTAGAGCCTTTGTCCAGGTTGGCCAGATCATTCTGAATTATTATCCTGTCCTCTAAAGCGCGTGCAAATCCTCCCAGCTTAGCATCATCCAAAAAACTTTATAATCATATTCTCTATGACATTATCTAAATTGTTGATGAAGATATTGAACAGAACCAGTCCCAAAACTGATCCTTGTGCAATTCCACTTGTTATGCCCTTCCAGCATGACTGTGAACCATTGATAACGACTCCCTGGGAACAGTTAGCCAGCCAGTTATGAATGAAGCAGCATATCCCATCTGCTGTGCTCTCTCTTTTGCTTTGGTTTGTTTATTAGCAATGTTCCCAGTTGCCAACATGGATGATTAAGGAAAGTGCTGTCTCGGGTTGTAGATCTGAATCGGCAGCCACCCGAGGTGCCAGGCAGCAAGTACATTCTCGCGTTTGCTTGTGAAGAATGGGAGATGGGTTTGCAGCTACCCAAGTCTGCATTTTTCCCTGCACTAACCACTGCAGGGAGCTGATGGTTCCTTGCAGCTCTCCTTTAACAATGAGCAAACTTTAACAGAAGCAGTCTCAAGTCCCTGTGGCTATGACTCATGAGTGACCTGGATTGGATTCCTTGGGCCCATCTCTGTTTCACAAGGCCAGCAGGAGATGCAACTGCCAGGGAGATGCCAATTAGCATAATTAACACTGGTTCTACAATTGACAGGTAACTGCTTTTGCTGTTGTTTGTACTCTGGATTCTGTCATTTCCACTCCAACTCATCGAATGAAGTGGGTTTTACCCAGGAAAGCTCCTGATGTAATACATTTGTTAGTCTCTAAGGTGCCACAGGACTGCATGTTGCTTTTATACTTCAGCATGGTCTACACTACAGTGGAAGGTTGAATTAAGGTACACAACTCCAGCTATGTTAATTAAGTAGCTGGAGTCAGCATATCTTAAATCACAGCGGGAGGTCGATGGGAGCAAATGCTTCCCTTACTCTTCATGAGGAGTAGGAGTACCGGCGCTGACAGGGGTGCCCTCTGAGTTTGATTTAGCGGTTTTCTGTTAGACCCGCTAAATCAAACCCGGAAGCTCAACCACGGTAGCATCAATCTTCTGCATAGTGAAGACATGGCCTGAGAGAGAGAGCTCCCTGTCCTAAGTGCAGTGAGCAAGCGCCCCCTGCCTTGGGAAAGGTGCAGGCTGTAAGGAGAGCAAAAGCTCCTTGCAGGAGAGCACTTGAGAGCTGTAATTAGTGTTTCTATGTGCAAATCAAATGATTCCCTCGTGAGCCCGTGGCGGGATGTGCTGGAACCAGCATCGCTGTGCTCCAGGAAGTTCAGGAACGCTGTAAAATCCAGATCTCTGCTACGTGCTATTCCCAAGAAGCCCACTTCCACAGTTCAGCCAGCGAGCGGACTCTCAAGCTGCAACCAGCTGCCTATCTTCTGCTCGCACAGCCCAGAGGGGAATGTCCGTCTAACAGTGAAGTTTCAAACTGAAGGGGTTACTGCGGGCCCTTGCAAAAAATAGAAACGCTTTTCCCTTAAGAGCCCAGAAGCAATTGCTTTCTCTCCTCTGTGGTTTCCCTAACTGCTGCATCCAAACCTCATAAATATTCTGCAGTGAGTCTTATTGACTTTCAGCCATTGAGACAGCAGTGGGACTTGAACTCACAAATGTCAGGCTAGTGCTTTATTTGTTATCAGTTTCAACCACAGTAGAAAGAACCAGCGTTCACCTTTCCCACTCCACACCATCATAGCTATATAATTTTGTTAACATTTCCCATTTGGGACTATAATAGATGATTGCTGTGAAAGGGAGGCTAAAGTACAGTCATATTCTTCATCCAAATTATTACATAAAGACCCATGATTGAATCCCAAGAGCTGCAGACTTTGGCTTCTCAGAAGCGTAATAGTTTGTGACCTAAGGAGAGAAAGAAGAAATTGCTGGGTTTGGCTGGGTTTTTCAAAAAGAATGTGAACGAAGTGTTTAAACATGTTCCTTCCCATGAGCTCTGGGGGGACCCGCACCTTGAAAAGCAGAGTCATGAGAAAGGCCAGTTCTAGGCATTTCCTGAGTCTAATCTCAGGCTTTTAGGGTTCGGACACTCCTAACTGCTTCTTCCGTGTAACTTCCCAGGCTTTCTGCTCCAGCATGGTGCCCCATCACTCTACCCCAATCCCAGACCCTGATCGCAGCTATTGAAGCCTACCCTGGTCCCGGAGTAAAAAAGTACCATGAAGCCCCTCTGTGTTGACGTAGCCTCCCAAACACCCTGTACAGATGTCTTCCTGAGACTCCTGGCAATTCTACTTGCAAAGGGTAGCCCTAATCTGGGTGAGGACTCTAAGGCCAGCTATGGGACAGCAGCCTGGAAGGCAGGTGGGTCTGAGGTGCATTTCCAGATCTGGGAACTCAGCAGAGAAGAAGGACTTGAACTATGCTAGCAGAGCAGTCTGGAGGAAGCTAGCAGAGTGCCTGCCTGCCCCATGTCTCGTTTCAGCTATTGCTATCCATCATTCATTTTTATGAGCATGAGATTCACCCAATTAAAACTATAGAGCATATATAAAAGCCATAAATTGTGTTTGCTGGGCCTGTAACACAACCACGTTCCAAAATGACAAATCTAACGTGTCATGGTTGCCAAGAGAGCAGAAAACGAGAACAGTCTATTAACATTCAGTAACTAAGGATGGCGCCATGAGCAGGAAACACTTAGTTCATGATTCATAAATATTTTGCATCTGACACAGAACCCCTTAGGGATCCTCAGGCCATTGATAGTCGTCCTAACTAGGTCAGCAGTGGTCAACGATGGTTTCATCCAAAAGCTGTTTTGTGACATGAGCCAGCTCTTCTTGCATATGGCCTTGTGTCCACTTAGTTCTTGACTTCCTAGCCGGCCTACTCAGCACATGGGCCTAAGGGAGACTGGACATGGAGAATGGAATGGCCAACTCAAGGGGTGCCTCTTTGCTACATCAGCTGGGGCTATGTGTCTGGGTCGCTTACTCTGCTGCTATGCCAATTCCATGGCAAAAGTCTTCATCTCTCTTCCCTTGAGCAGGTCCAGGAAGCCCGTTTCTTTTTGGCAGCAAAATTTGAAACTAGGTTTCCCTGTGAAATTATCATTTTTCCAAAAGCTGTTTTCAGTTTTCAAACAAAGGGGGCAAGGAGTTGGTTGAAAGGATCGTTTTTTGTAAATCAAACATTTTTGCTGAATTTTTTTCCTGATTTTTTTTTTTAATTTCAGAGGTAGTTTATTTGGTTATAAAACCAGGCAGTTTTGACCATAACGAAATCTTAAGTGAAAATATTCAGTCTGGTTAAAAAATGTCTTTCAAGAAAAAATTTCTACCACTGCACTCTGCACAAGGGCCAAATTCACTTAAAATAAATACATGCAATCAATTTGCAGGGGCCTCAGGTCTCACAGTGGGTTGATAGTTTTATTTCAGAATATCACTGATTGCATTAATTAAATGTAGTGTTTCTCAGGAGGCTAATAGAAAAATACTGTGCCCAGAAGGATACAAATGCAGATCTACACATTTTGCTGCACTTTTTAGAAGATAGGTCAGTCCCGCTCTCTGATGTGACATAAATCAACAAAAGCAAGGAAGTCAGAGCTAACGGTGCGTTCGTTCCTTTTCTTTCTAAGGGTATGTCTTCACGACGGGACAAAGTCAGATTAAGCTACGCAACTTCAGCTACATTAATTGCATAGCTGAAGTCAAAGTAGCTTTTGGCGCTGTCCACGCTGCAGGAAGTTGAAGGAAGAACACTCTTCCTTCGACTTCCCTTACTCCCTGGGAAAGCAGGGTTATCAGCATCGACCAGAGTGCCCCTTTCACTTTAAATTATCTGCCTTAACTAGACCGCTAATTCGAACCCTGGAAAATTGACAGCAGCAGCTCCAATCTTCCTCTGCAGTGTAGACGTACCCCAAAGCACCTGGATATGCGGCTGATTATCTTAATGGCTCTTGCCACTGTCTCATAACGATAAGGTCTGGCTTGTTTCCCATCAGAGCACAGGAACTGCCATACCTGATCGGACACATGCTCTATCTATTCCAGACTCCAAGGCTGCGTCTAGACTGGCATGATTTTCTGCAAATGCTTTTAACGGAAAAGTTTTTCCGTTAAAAGCATTTGCGGAAAAGAGCGTCTAGATTGGCACAGGACACTTTTGTGTAAAAGCACTTCTTGCGGAAAAGCGTCCGTGCCAATCTAGTCGCAGTTTTGCGCAAGAAAGCCCCAATCGCCATTTTCGCCATGGGGGCTTTTTTGCGCAAAACAGTTTTTAGCTGTCTACACTGGCCCTTTTGAGCAAAAGCATTTGCGCAAAAGGGCGTTTTCCCGAGCAGGAGCAGCATAGTATTTGTGCAAGAACACTGATAATCTTACATGAGATCGTCAGTGTTCTTGCGCAAATTCAAGCGGCCAGTGTAGACAGCTGGCAAGTTTTTCCGCAAAAGCGACTGCTTTTGTGGAAAAACTTGCCAGTCTAGACACAGCCCAACTGTGGCCGGTTCTAGATGCTCCCGAGGGAGTTGTAATAACATGCCTTTGGAACAAGTTTCTCTCTAACCTGGGAAGTCAAGCTGGGTATGTCTTGAGTCATGAGAGTTTGTCATGAATTTAGTCCCTGTTCCAAAGCTGCTAAAGTCTACAGAAATCTTTCTGTTGATGTCAGTAGGCTTTGAAACTGACCTGTACCTCTTAGTAAGTCTAACTGGGGATGATGGGTTTTATCATTTATAGAATATGTCTAATCTCTATAAAATCCTACGTGATCTTTTACCTGTTTCCCTCAGGAACTGGAGACCCCAGCGGTATTGGGGGCGGGAGGGAACAGGGGTATTTTACAGTTCAGCATTCAAATTAAGAAAAGGAAGGACTTGGGAAACTAGACTACTTGGGAGCAGATTCCTGTAAGCCTGAGATGATTGGCATAAGAATGAGGATATATCGGCTTAGCAACGTGCATTTAATTGCATGCATGAGAGTAGGAGCAAGAATAACTTCTAGACATGTATCCATCTCATTGGTATAAAGGTCACTGCGTGGGACCGCTCTGTTGTTTGCCACAGCGAGGTGTGGATAGGAGCACAAAACACGCAGAGTCAGAATGTGAAGTCCATTCCACCTGGTATTAATGTTCATCATGTGGCGTTCAGGTAAAACGACGTGCAGAACAGAGCCACATGCTGCCTTTGATGTGCATTTGCCATGTCTGTTGACATGTAAAGCCGTTTGGACGGAGCAAGGCCTGTCGTGGTCCTCGCTGGGCTGAGAGTTTTCAAGTTAGTTAACGTCTCCACGCTCCTGGCCAATGTGTTTGTTCGGCTCGTATTTTTCACCTGTCTCCAAAGTGCCACCCAATTTGGTACCATTCATCCTGCCTCACGCTCTGTGCTCGTAGAGGGCCCAGATAGGAGATGCTAAAGGGCAAGTCCAACAACCAGTTTGACACTGCACATCGTAATGAAAAATTCTCTCTCGTTACTTAGCTATTGAACAATGGGCCACATTTTGTGGGTCCCAGTGAATGGGTGTCCATGACATAGAGAGGCAAAAAGCTAGTTTTGTGAGCAAGTTTGTGGCCAAGGAGCTCTGGGTGCCATTCCTGGCTATGCCACAGACTCCCTGGTCAACCTTGGGCAAGTCACTTGATCTCTGAGCCTCAGATCCTGGTTTGTGTAATGGAGTGAGGACAAAAAGGAGTTCAGAGTACAGGAGGGAGCTCCAGATGGGCGCAGAGGGTTGGAGTGTGGGGAAAGGGTGAAGTCTCTGGCTGGGGTGCGGGCTCTGGGATGGGGCCAAGGGGTTTGGAGGACAGGAGGAGGCTCTGTGCTGAGGCACGGGGTTAAAGTGAGGCGAAGGGCTCAGGGGAGCAGGCTCTGAGCTCGGGATGTGCACGGGTGATGTTTACTGGAGTAATGAATGGGGGAGGGGCTGCTTCAGCCCAGCCACTTGCCCCCAGTTTAATCAGTTAACTGGTTAAACTTCACATTTAACTAGTTAGCTAATTAAATGAGATTTTACATCCTTACTCTGGTCTGCGCTTGCTTCTCCAAGCAGCTCATGGAAGCACCAGAAGGCCCTATTCCCGCTGGCTCCCAAATGGAAGCACAGCAGGGTGGCCATAGTTCCCAGCCAATGGGAGCGGTGGGGACAGTACATGGGGTGGGGTCAGTGTCCGGAGCCCCCTGACTTCCCCTACACGTAGGAGGTGGAGGGGGGGACATGCTGCTGCTTCCGGGAGTCATGCGGCACGCAGGGAGCAGGGGGAGCTGGAAGGCCAGATCAAACAGCTGACAGGCCTGATGCAGCCCATGGCCTGTAGCTGCCCAGCCCTGATTTAAAGTGTAAGCTACTGGGGAAGGGGATTGTCCATACAGCAGTGGGTGGAGTGGCACCCTCTGCTGGGGCCTGCAGACGCGACTGTAACCCACAGCATATGCAGCATGTGTCCCTGGGATGGTTTGGTACCTTGGTTGGGAGTGTCAGCAGGGAGGCCGAGGGTTTGTTAAGAGTTCACGGCCCATGAAGATTTGAGCCGAGGGAGGAAGGGCAGAGTGGGGAAGCCAGTGAGGATGTATTTGAAGCCCTTGTACTTGTTGCATGACTGAAGAAAGGACTTCATTTTCCTGGCCTGTCAACAACCTAGCACCTTTCCCGAGGAGCAAAGTGACAGTCTCATCATTGGCACGGGCAGGTTGCTTGTGCAAGTGGTTAACAAAATCAAATGGCCTTCCCATCTCAGGAGAGCTTTTGCATCAAATGTCAGGCTGGACACACTTTTAAGATTTTACAAACCTTTGAAAATAAGGAGTTTTCTACTGGGAACAGAACCAACTCTCAAGCAGGTGCTAACACAATACTGCAGCAAATACAGAGATGCTGCAATACCGTACATCATGTTCTGCACAAAACTCTCTGGGTACGACTACATTAAATGCTTATTTCAGAATAAGCTATTTCAGAATAATAACTCACAAAATAACTATTTTGAAATAGCACGTCCACACTACAGGGAAGTCTTGAAATTTGTCCGAGGCAAGCTCCCTTGGGCCGTGTCCAGACTCAGGGTTTTTTTCGGGAAAAGTAGTCTTTTCCCGAAAAAACTTCCCCTGCGTCCAGACTCAAGCCGCGTTCTTTCGAAATTATTTCGAAAGAACGCGGCTTTTCTTTCGATGGCGGTAAACCTCGTTTCACGAGGAAGAACGCCTTCTTTCGAAAGTTCCTCTTTCGAAAGAAGGCGTTCTTCAATGTAAAGAGGCCGTCTTCGAAAGAGAGCATCCAGACTCGCTGGGTGCTCTCTTTCGAAAAAGCGGATTTCTCTTTCGAAAGATCCGCCTGCAGTCTAGACGCGATCTTTTGAAAGAGCCTCTTTCGAAAGAAGCCTGCAGTCTAGACATAGCCCTAATGTGGACATGCTACCTCAATTTAGAGCCCCAGGAAGCTCTGGGGAGTAATTACTTTGAATGGCCCTGAGGATGAGCTATTTCAAAATAGCAGCAGGGGAGCATCCACACTACTGCTACTTCGAAATAGCAATTTTGAAATAGGCGTTATTCCTCGTGAAACGAGGGTTTATTATTCCGGAATAGGAAGCCTGTTATTTCAAAATAATTTCAAAATAACAGGCTTGTAGTGTGGATGCTCACCTTGCTATTTCGAAATAACGTGAGTTATTTCAAAATAACGCTGGAGTGTAAACGTGCCCTCTCAGAATAAGAGGTTAAAAGTTTGCATAAGAAATCATGTTTTAGCAAACCCAAAGGAGGATCCACTGCGCTGCTTTATGCATTAATCACCTGGAAGAAAGGCTGGTTCATTACAGAGGACAAGTCGAATCCAGAGCAAGTGTAAATCGGCATGGTGCCATTGATTTTAATGGAGCTATGCTGATTTCCACCACATGAGGGCTGAATCTTCATTCTCCCACTTCAGGATTTCAGCTGGATCGTGGTTTTTAAACGGAACATTCCAACTCAAGCCAGTCTTCCATCTTCGTTAATCCACAAAGGGCCATAGAAATTGGATGTGACCTGTTAGGGCAGCCAGCGCAATTCAGTGAGTTCTAGGAGAATGCGTTCTCCAAGACCTTGAGACAGCTGCTGTAAAACAAACCGCAGAGAAACCAGCAGCACCCAAAACAGAACGATCTCTTTCAGGGCTTAATCTTGCCCTCTTGGAAATCAAGGTCCAACTTCAGAGTGAACCTTTTCCAGCAGTGTGGGAGAGGACCCCAGCTGCCAGAACTCTGGGTACTTGATAGTTTTGCCTCATTAGGGCTCTGTCTGTCTCTCTCTGCATGTCAGGTTTCTCTCTGTAATGCCCCGGCCCTGGTTCAGCAAAACTCCTAAATGCCTGCTTAACTTTGTGCATAAATCCCAGTTGTCACTGAGCCTGGAGCACACGCGGATATTCTTTGCTGAACGGGGATGAACTCTTCTCAGTCTTAGTCCAGTGCATTAGCCTCCAGACCAGAAAAGGGCAACCGAGGCTAGGGAGGGGGATGCATGAGCGGCCTCCTACCCAAGATGTTCACCCAGGATAGGGCAGTTTTGCTCACTGCGCTTGCGTACCTAGAATTTGTGGGCGGTGCCGATGGAACTGTAGCCGTGCTGTGATTGGCTGCAGAGGGAGCGCCTGGCTCTCACAGGCAGTGTTGTGTGCAATTAGCACTCTCCTCACTTCCTGTGCCCCTGCTGTACATGCGTGTCACTAGAGTAACACAGATAGGAAAAAACCTGCGCAGATGGAAACCAAAGAAACCTGGCAACCCTGCATGTGGACTTGTGGGCCACACGTAGAACCCCAATGGGTCACAGGTTGCCCTCCCACTGCTCTAGAACATTCCCCCCTCCTGTCCATAGAAACAAACGTTGTTAGAGGGAAGCAGGTCACACCCACCAAGCCTTGCGGGGTGAGCCTGGCAGGAGGGAGGGAGAGCATCTGGATGGCTGCAGAGTAGCATGTTGTGGCCAAACTCTTGTGGTTCCCCTTTTACACTGGCCTATTTTAATTATTTTCCATTAAAGATGCAAAGCTAAATTTAAAGTCGGGAAGGGAATTCGCTCTGATCTTGTGCTTCATGCAGAAGGCAGATTTGCTGCCTGTGCCAATTGTTGCTGAAGCTTTGGGAGCATCTTTCCGCATCCTGCTTTGTGCTGACGGCTCTGTCCTGAGACTCACGTTGCATTTTTTGATGGTGTTTGTCTCTGCACTTTGCCAGGAGGCTCTGATCTAAATATTTCAAAGGAGCCATCTCAAGAGGATGCAGTTCTCAGTGGAGCACGTTTCTTAGCTGGGAACTAGAAGTGCTAATCAGGTTCGGTAACAGGGCTCAGACAGACACAATGGCCGCAGATCCAGCCTGACTATGGGTTTACATGGGTAACCCTCTGGGTGCAGTGTGCATATGGATAGCACAGATACGCTTGCTTTGACGTTGCTCTTTGTAATCCTGTGTGGATCCCTCTGCTCACGCTAAACACCTGAAAACATTTTGGCCGTGTAGCTGTTAGAGCACATCTCCTTGCTGTCTGTGTGTAGTTAGATTGGGATGGTTTACCCTTCAAACTTGCTAGGAAATGAAGATCCAGAGAGGATACTTGTGCTGGGGGAGAAGGGTGGTCAATGAAATGCTTAGGATCAAGGTTTCAGAACTCCTGGATTTTATTCCTACTCCCTCTGCACCCCCACACAAGTTACTCTCCTGGAATATACAGAACAGCTTACGGGATTTAACTGTCCATCTCCCACTGACAGTCAATTTGAGTCTTTGAAAATCCCAGCCTAGTCTGCATATTCAAAGTTGGGAGCCTTCAGTTTACCACTGAAATCAGCAGCCAGGCCGCTAAATAAATGGGCTGATTGTTAGAAGTGCAGTGAGCTCCCTCGTCTCCCATTGTCTTATTCATGGCCTACTTATGAATGGAGATGTCTAAGATCAGGCATCAAGATTTGGACTTAACTTTCCTGTGCCATAGTTTTGCCCTCTATAAAAGGGGTATGAAAATACTTAGCTACCTGGTGTTTCTTTCTCTCCCTACATTGGAGCTCATTATAGGATGCTTGAGATGAGAAAAGTGTTCTAACGTGTGTCTGCGATATCACAAGCGGTGGAAATGGCTTGCACCAAAACAAACAACTGACTAATTAACTGCATAAACAAAATGCACGTTTCCAATCCCCGCCTCTATACGAGATTGGCTGTGCCCTGCAATTAACTGAACAGAGCCGCTTCCTGAAAAACAACCCCCGTCTCTTTCTAAGGTACCCGCGTACATTCTGTCTCATTTGAACCTTAACTAGGAGACGGAGACCCGCAATGTCTCGTGGAGCACCGCCGAGATGCTCCAGCGAATCTGTAATCTGCACTGACAAGGTTGAGATGAAGCCGAGATGCCTGTGTCCTGCCAGAGGCCAGGGCAGGCTCTGAACTCCGAGTGATACTGTGGTTAAAGGAAAATTGCTTTCCCTCCTGCCCTGAAGATTGGAGCCATCAGTAGCTGTGCTCCGATTTAATCATAACTCCCTGAGATGGATTGAGGTGGCCCGGGGTGCTTCTCAAGCCTTGATTGTATCAAGGGGATAAAATAGATTGTCTGGTGGAGATAGAAAAACTTGGCCTGGACGTTAGCGCTTTGTGCACCAAGCAGCTGCTTATCAAGGCGGCCGAGCGAGGGATGTGCTGGGCCTGTTCAGCACAGTATTTAGGCCCAATCCAAAGCCCTTCGCATCACTCAGAGTCTCTCCATTCACTTCAGCAGGTGTTGGATGGGCCCCGTAGTGCATGATTCTGTGATGGACTCAACATCCTAAGCTCCCATGTAAATGTCCGAGTGCTCAGCACCTTGCAGAATCTGGATTTAAGAAGCCCAACTGGTCTGAGACAGCAACGGGCCCATCTCCGGGACCCGGGAGAGGTGTAAAAGTCCCTTTCGGGGCAGCGGAGGGTGTGTTTTTGGCTGTTATTTTGGGAATGGGTCCCTGGATTATCTTTCCTCACAGTCCAGCGGGGTATGTTGCTGGTACGTTCCATCTAAGGACTGCAAAGCACTTTATAAGCGTGAATTAAACCTCATGGCATAGCATTATTATTCCCATTTTACAGATGGGGACACTGAGGCATGGAGTAATGCAGTGAGTCGCTCGAGATCACACAGCTGTTAATGTCAGAGCTGGGGCTAGAAGCCTCGCGTCCTTTCTCCTGGCCCCCTGTGACAGTCACAATCAGTGAGCATGGTGAACTAACAAAGGACTTTCCTAGGAGTAATAACTAGATTTTGTAACACCTGGGGCCTTTCTGTTTTGCCTCTGAAATATTCATCGGTTGCTATTCTGCCGTTTTAGCCCCCAGAGTCTCTGCTCGTCACTGCCAAACTTCAGAACATTGTGTATCCCATTTCCAAGCGGGCTTAATACAAAGAAAGACAATGCAGAGAGAAGGGTGGGATCATCCCCAGCCAACAAAGCACATGAACATGGAACAGAATTGCTGGCAAGGAAGCAGTTTGCTTGGAGAGAGCCAACCTATAGGCATTAGCCGACAGTAAAATCATGACATCACGTGAGGAGCCTTTCATCACAAGTCTCTGAATCATCTCCCCCCTTCACTGGAATACAGCTTCCTGCGCGGTGGAACAGAACTGATTCATTGCATTTTGCAACTTCCTTGCCCATTGGTGCAGTCGCTCATTATGGTCTCCCTCCCCCCATGCCTTATGAAAGTTGCCTTATGAATAGGAATCTGCATAACTCAAAGCTGCTTTAGCAAAACAGGTCATGTAACATCATGTAACATATTGTTAGAGCTACACGGTGCTGGCTCTATTTGTGTGCAGGTCTCATTCTTGTGTGCAAAGTTAGGAATAAGACCCGTGGATCTGTATATCGTTCTAATATGTCAGTGAGGGCCATCATGGATGCCCGGAAATCTATTGGCTTGGTGAGCAACTCAACAATCTGTAAACAGCCTTGTTTGTCTGGTCATTAGCCCAAACAATGGCTGGTCTGAAAAAGGCATGTGACCATGCCACCTGGTACTGGAATCCATTCTGAACCTGGTCTTTTTCCATGGAGGGGGGAGCCAAACAAAGGGTTCCCTCCCTGGGGGAAAGTCTATCTAAGCAATGGGAAGCCATCAGCTTTTGTCTTCAGCTGGCCTTTGAAACTGTCCAGCCCACCCTAAGAGGAGACAAAGAACTTGAATAAGCTGTAGCTCCAAGTCAAAGTTAAAATCAACTCTGCTTTGAAGTTCTTTCACCTGAAATAAGAACAGCTGTTTAGGATAAGCATTTGCATGTAACAAGTTTCTTAATGGATTAGAATTAGTGATGCGTTTTCTGTTTGTTTTAATTTGGTAACGTACTTTGATCTGTTTTTACTCGCTAACACTTAAATCCTACTTTTTTATACTCAGTAAAAACTCTTTTGTTTATTATCAAGCCCAGTGAAAAATAATTATTACTGGGGACGCGGGGTCAGCAACCATTGTGCATTTCTCTCTTTCATTGATGACGTGCTGACCTTGCGCACTTTCCCTGGGTAGAACTTTTACACAGAGAAACACAGATTTGTTGGGGTTTTGGTCCCTTTTGGAGGCTGGTTTCCTGGGTGCTGGGCCCTGATAGCCGAGCCCTCTTGGAGCTGAACTGGTTCAGTGTCTGTACTGCTCTGCAGGACGGTGGTAACTCCTACTCTGTGCCTTGTCTGGAGGTCCCCAAAGGATGTGGCCCAGCCAGACAGGGTGATGGGAAGCCCTGGAGAGCAGAAAGGCAGGTGTCAGGGACGTGATTAGCACCGTGGGGGACTTCTGTGATTTCAACTCGTCATACTCATAACTTGGCTAAGTGAGTGGAGAGCGGGTCTCTGGTGGTATTAGAAGGGCAAATAAGGGAAAGTCTCAGGTGTGGTATCACTACGTGATAATGTAAGCATCAAGCCAGGGGAGAGTCCAGCCACTGATGTTCAGCAGCATGTATCAAGACTAGGCAGCAGCTTAGGCCCGATGGCAAGAGAAACATTGACTTCAGTAGAAGCTGCAGAGGTAGCTAATTCCCTTTAGGAGATGGGCAGGATAACAACCCTGCTCTTGTTCAGAGTGCTGTGCAGGGCTGGGTAAGAGGCTGTCAGCGAGCTGGTTCTGGCCTGCCTAGGACTTTCATCCGGCCCGTGGCAGCTCCCGGCCCCGCCCCCTAACGTGTTGTCTGGGAGCCACCAGGGAGGCAGGAGCACTCGCAACTCCTGCTACTAAAGGCTCCGCCTCTCCCGCCAAAGGCCCCATCCCCTCCGCCCAAAGCCCCGCCTTGTGCCCAAGGCCCCGTCCCTTCTGCTCGAGGCCCCGCCCCTTCCGGGGCAGCCCACAACCATTTCGGAAATTTGTGAAGTGCCCCCCCCCCAAAAAAAAATTATTGCCCACCCCAATGTTGTGGGTTCTTTAATGGGCACACGCAGTCAGGAAAGTTTCAGTTGCTAGCACAGTGTTGGGCATCGAGTTTAGGGCTGAGTTATAGAGAACTATGCCTAGCTTGCCACCTTCCCTGCTCCTGCAGCCATCCCCACTTGGAGGGTCCCCTGTTCAAGTGCTGATCCAGCCCAGCTCTGAGCTGTAACAGCTGAGCTGCACAACGGCTGAGGCTACCGAGCACAAGACAAACACAGGGTGCACCCCTCATCAGATGCCTCTTGACACACGGAGGGTCAGCTCATGCTGGAGACCCTGTTTGGATTACGCATCCGCTGACGGCTGCCTGTGTCCCAGGCGGCACCGAGGCCTTGGTAAAAACACACCCTGTTGCCTTTAGACTGCCTGAGTGACAGTCAGCCAGCGTGCCCCTGGGAGGAGCCATGCCAGGGCACCTGTTGGAATAGCGGAAGGGAGCATTTCACAGGACAGGCTGTCAGGATGAAATCATTACCGCAGCAGTCCACTCGGACACGCTTTGGTGCCTGAGGGCGTCATGTCATGGCCAGGGCAGCTCAGAGCCAAGCTGCCTTTGAAAAGCCCAGAATAGTGTCTGCCGCTGCAGGCAGTGAGTTTATGGCTCGGGTGGTTCAGGCTTTATGCTCCCGGTGGGGGAAGGAAGGGGTATTAGAGAAGTCTCAGCTTTTCCCCATGCCTCTTGCTACAGAATAGTAATAGAGATGTAGCCGTGTTAGTCTGGGGTAGCTGAAGCAAAATGCAGGACTATGTAGCACTTTAAAGATTAACAAAACGGTTTATTAGATGATGAGCTTTCGTGGGCCAGACCCACTTCCACTATTTGATCTGAGGAAGTGGGTCTGGCCCACGAAAGCTCATCATCTAATAAACCATCTTGTTAGTCTTTAAAGTGCTACATAGTCCTGTATTTTGCTTCTTGCTACAGAGATTTCCTGCTCTTGGCAAAACAGGTTCCATGGTGAACACGTCTGGAGAGTGCTGGCCATGCTTTCCCTTGGGTTCCTGAGGCGTCTGTGCTGGAGACTGTATAACTCAGTGCTTACTTTGTGCTGAACAGGCCCAGAGCTGCACCCCCTCAAGAGAAACCGCCAGACAGGCCGTAAGAATTCCTTGCTGCTTGTATAAAACTTGGTGTGATGGGAGCCGTGCCTGTGCAAGAACTGAATCAATGGAGCCCTGCGTGGTTACAAAATTTTGTGTCCGCATCTGCAAAAAAGAGCCGTGGATGTCCACATCTGCGGATGCGGATACCTGCGAATTTGCAGGGCTCTGTGAATAAAAACGGGTGAAGGACTTCAGCATAATTCGTCCGAGGGGTGTGACTTTCTGAAGCGCCTGTGAGATTTAGGAGCACAAGCCCCACTGGCTTTCAGTGGGAGTTGTGTTCCCAAAGCACTTTGGCTCTCCTGAAAATCCTATTTCATATTTGCAGTATTGGTCGTTTTCCGGCCAGACTCACGCTTAAATAGCAAAGGAAGTCAGTGAACACTGAGCTCTAGCACGGGGGAGCATTTGCCTGAGGAAGGTGCCAAGCAAGGGCATATAACAGGAATGTAACTCTCTGCTGGGTTGAGTAATCCAGCCGTCGGGCTCAGAAGGCCGATATGGGGCATATTGGGTGCTTCAGGGGCTGGCCAAGGGAAACGGAGCTTTTTACCCGCTCTGGGAAAACATAGCCCAAGGTCCTGCTGCTGGAAGTTACTGGCTCCAGGTTTCGTGAGTGCTGAGGAGTGCACAGAGTCTAGCCAACAGGCATTCCTGCCCTCACAAACACCCATTCACCCGGCGTCTGATGGTACCACCCTCGGCAGCCCAGGGCCAAGGACAGACCAGGCCGTGGAGGTAAACACCTCTCTTGTCCCCAGAGCTGATACCTGGACCATACCAGTGGGACCACAGAGGGTAGTGTGCGCTGCTAAGCCCCTGCAGGTCTCATAAACAGAGGGTCAGGTCAGTTCCTTCTCCCCTTTGTCACGGAATGAGCAGGCCAAGCCAGAGCTTGCTTCGTTCGGCTCCTGGAGAAGCCTGCGGGTGAGCCTGCTGGAGCCATTCCTGCTGCTGGTTGCAGAGCAATAACTCCCCTGGACTCATGGGAGAGACCCTGGCGTGAGAGGAGAATCAGGCCCCATGATGAAGCCATTGCCTAGAACTGCAGAGCAAGACCCAGGCTGGGCCGGGATCAGACGAAGGTCCCATTGGCCTGTACCATGCACCGTCTGCTAAGCATTGCACTCGCAGGGGATACCCACCAGGGGTTGACTCAGCCAGCTGGAAGTGGGCAATGAACGTTTCCCCCGCTGACAGCGTATGTGCTAAAACAGCTGGAATGGCTGTTGGTCAGTGACCGGTGCTCAGCGCTGCCTTGGCACATTGCCCTGCCGCCGAGGGGGTGCCAGAATTTAAAGATCCCATTTTTCTCTGTCTGGCTCTGAATGCCGCACACTCTGCTGGGGATAAACATTAGCAGTAGGGCCCTAGCAGCCTTCCGCAGACTGAGAGGGTACGGCTCCGGCCCTAGCCTGTTTATGCCGCCTGTTGAGTGATCGTCCATTAAAATGTAAATGAGGGATGTGAACCTGAGCCTGACATAATGTGACAGATGAGGAACAACTAACGAACGTGTCAGCGGAGCGGATTAATAGCTAGGCAGAGTGGTGCTGTGATTACCCTGCTGCTCTAGCCAGGCTGCCTCAGCCACAGGCCCTCGTGGCGGGCTGGAGGAAAGGGCAACACTCGAGCTGGTGTTGACTGGGTGAAGCCAGAGCCCAGGGGTGCCCAGTCCCATGGTACCCAACCCACGGCAGTTTGACCAGTTCTGATGAGGTGTTCTGGGTGATGCTGCCTGCTAGCAGGACTGTGCTGCAGAGGAGAGGGTGAGACCCTTGAAAAGCCCTGGTGGTGGGAAAGAGACCAGACTTGGCTGTAATGGGTAGGAGTACGCTCAGGAGAGTGGAGGTGTAAAGTGGGCTCCTCCCAAGGCAGGTATCGTCCCTGAGCTCTCAAGGAGCTGCTTGCTTCATCGGGCACGAGGGAAACCAAGGTAAGATAACTGAGTCCCCACACGCTGCCCGCGGCTGTAGGTCAAGTCCCACCCTTGCAGTCTGGAGCATCACTTCCGTGATTGAAAATGTGTGTTCCTTTTGGATGAGGCATAAAACTCTGCTAGAAAAGGCCTGACAGAGCGAGCTGTTGCAGGTGGAATAAGCCGATGCTGGAGCAGCGTGAGTGTGTGTTTGTGTGTGAAAGAAAGAAAGAAAGAAAGAAAGAAAGAAAGAAAGAAAGAAAGAAAGAAAGAAAGAAAGAAAGAAAGAAAGAAAGAAAGAAAGAAAGAAAGAAAGAAAGAAAGAAAGGGGGAGGAGGGAGGGAGAGAGGGAAAGAGAGGGGAAGGAAGGAAATAAATCCCACTGGGGAGTCAGTGGGAACGACCACTCCAACCACTCCTTTTGGGAATGGAGGCTTGAGCGGCAGGCAAGTTCTCTGTCCATGCTGAGGCCACTTGCCTTGGGCTGAGAAAGCAGCCGAGTGACCAGAGCTGGTGAGCTCCAAGAGCCATGCAGGGCAGGACAGGTGTGGTGCAGCTCTGTGAAGAGGGCTTCGCTTGCTCTCTCTAAATCTGTCTTGAGCTCTTGCTCTGACTTTGCTCCATTTTTGTAGACGTGTTTTAGTGGGAGGCAAGTATTTCCGTAGTAGGGGTGGGTTGTTTTTCTTCTCATTTAAATCCCCCTTCCCCTGTCTGTTACTCGCATCGCTGAACAGATGGTAAAAGTGTCAGGAGCTCTTTGGATGTAAAGGCTGCGTCTAGACTGGCATGATTTTGTGGAAATACTTTTAACAGAAAAGATTTTCCGTTAAAAGTATTTCCGCAGAAGAGCGTCTAGATTGGCACGGATGCTTTTGCAGAAAAGCATCCGTGCCCAGCATAGACGTGCTTTTGCACAAGAAAGCCCCGATGGCCATTTTAGCCATCGGGCTTTCTTGTGCAAAAAATTAAGATGCCTGTCTACACTGGCCCTCTTGCGCAAGTATTCTTGGACAAGAGGGCTTATCCCTGAGCGGGAGCGTCGAAGTATTTGCGCAAGAAGCACTGAATGCTTACATTAGAACGTCAGTGCTCTTGCGCAAATTCAAGCGGCCAGTGTAGACAGCTGGCAAGTTTTTGCACAAAAGCGGCTGCTTTTGCACAAAATCTTGCCAGTCTAGACGCACCCAAAGAGTTTAAGATCTTACCTCGGTGATAGTGGAGGGTATCTTATTCTCCTGATGGGAGCGTGGCAAACAAGGTGACCTGAGGATGGAATTTATAGCCCCTATTACAGGCATAAATCAGGAGAAAGAATATTCTGGCATTTCTCTTGCAAACACGCAACATTCCCCTTTTACAGTTTGTGTGCAAAATAGCAAATACACATTTTTAAATTGTTTCACTAAAAAGATCTTGAATGCTGAACTGTTTGTACCAAATCTCAGTGGCGTTCATTAGTAGTTCTCTCTTTTTTAGATCCTTGAAGGCAGAAAGCTAGATAAATATGGCAAGGTTGATGTGTATCTGAAAGGGAGAAAAGGATAATGCTGCTTGTAGTGATAACAGAATTTAATTAAGGAATTTTAAAATGTCAGACCCTGTTTCTTCCCACTCTTTTTAATACCTTAGGGACAAATCCTTGGCAGGCCTTAATTGGTAAAACATGATAAAACCTTAGCGTGTATTTATTAAAGCAACAGCCTTCCTCTAGGCCAGAAGAGTTATTTGGAAACTTAAAAATCCAGGGCTAAATACTCACTTAAAATAAATTAGGGATTTTTATTTGACTATTTTGGAGTATTTTAGATGCCATGAAAGAAGGAAACCTACAGTGATTATCAATGGATGTATCAATAATAGAACTTCATCTTGCATATGCTCAACCATTGCATGGGGCTAAATTTGCACAAGGGGCTCAAGTGTCTACAGGATCAGGGGCTGCTTTTTAATAACAAGTTAAAGGTGTGTGTTAAATGGGGAGGATGGGTGCTGCAGCCACACATATCCGGACCCTGTTGCTTTTTTTCTTCTTTCTCTGACTAGGGAGTGAGGGGAAAGTGCCTAGCCTGCTGCATTCCTCTCACTCCCAGGGGAGGGGCAGAGGAATGCAGCAGGCTGTGCACTTTTCCCTTACTCCCTAGTCAGAGGAAGGAGGAAAAAAAGCAACAGGGACCTGGGACTGACTGAAGTCCCCCCCTGCCCTGACTCCTGAACTCCCACATCTCCCAGCTCTGATACTTACAGCCCCCACACCTCCAGCCCCCTGCCCTGAAATTGTGTCATGTCCGTGCTCTCTGTGGAATGATTCTACGTGTCCAAAGTTATTTCATGAATCGTAATAAAAACCTGGCCAGAGAGGAGCTGCTGAGCTTTGTTGCTTTCACTATCCAGAACTAGGCAGCATAGGCCCTGGCCAGAACCCCTGAAACTCCCTTGGCAGTCAGGGGGGCTGCAGGCTGACACTGTTACCATAACGGCCAATATCTGCATATACTAGTTAAGGTACCAGGAAGTTACAGCGGGGGAGGTCTAGGTTGGATATTAGGAAAAACTATTTCCCTGGGAGGGTGGGGAAGCCCTGGGATGGGTTCCTTAGGGAGGGGGTGGAATCTCCATCCCTCAAGGTTTTTAAGTCCTGGCTTGACAAAGCCCTGGCTGGGATGATTGAGTTGGGGTTGGTCCTGCCTCGGGCAGGGGGTTGAACTCAATGAGGGTATGTCTACACTACCCTCCTAATTCGAACTAGGAGGGTAATGTAGGCATACTGCACTTGCAAATGAAGCCTGGGATTTGAATTTCCCGGGCTTCATTTGCATAAACCGGGCGCCGCCATTTTTAAATCCCGGCTAGTTCGAACCCCGTGCCGCGCGGCTACACACGGCACGGAGTAGCTAGTTCGGATTAGGCTTCTAATCAGAACTAGCTGTACTCCTCGTGGAATAGGAAGCCTAATCCGAACTAGCTACTCCATGCCGCATGTAGCCGCGCGGCACGGGGTTCGAACTAGCCGGGATTTAAAAATGACGGCGCCCAGCTTATGCAAATGAAGCCCAGGAAATTCAAATCCCGGGCTTCATTTGCAAGTGCGGTATGCCTACATTACCCCGCTAGTTCGAACTAGCGGGGTAGTGTAGACATACCCTGACTTCCTGAGCTCTTTTCCAACCCTAGGATTCTATGAAATGGCAGTTGGGAATATTTGGTTGTGGTCCTGGGATTTGTAGGCCCAGTAAAGCTTGTTCTTATGTGCACTGCAATTCATATTCTGCAACGCAACTCATCGCATCTCTTAAAAGCAGAAGGATCTGGGTACATGGCTCATTATAGGACTGGGACCTTAGGTCCGCTACCTTTCTTAGGCTCTGCTCTGTGACTCTGTTGCTCTTCTACTTTCTTGCCAGAAAGAAGAGCAACTCCCTGAAAAGAACTCCTGTTATCAGCACGGTTTGACTGGGATTTTCAGAAGTGCCTCTGGGAACGTCTACACAGCAGTGTTATTTTGGAATAACTGACATTATTCCGAAATAACATCATGTGCGTCTCCACTTTAAGCCGTTATTTCAAAACAATGTAGAGCTGGAAGACTTCTTACTCCCGACTCCTGTAATCTTCATTTCAGGAGGAGTAAGGAAGCTGAAGGAAGAGTGTTCTTCCTTCAACTTCCTGCTGTGTAGACAGTGCCAAAAGCCAAATGTAGCTATTTCGACTTAAGCTACACAATTGACATAGCTGAGGTTGGGTAGCTTAATTCGACTGTAGCCCTGCTGTGTAGATGTACCCTCAAAGAGCTAGACACCTGAATCCCAGTGACTCTGAAACTCCCAGGGGGCTCTCCTGAAAGCCTCTTTCTGCTTGCTTGCCTTTGCCTTGCTACAACATAGATGCTGGTACTTTCACTATTTTAAAATGTATTAACACATGCTCCCCTCTGCCCTGAGCGCTTCCACTCCCATTTCTAGTTGGTATGTGTCACTCATGGTCAAAATACGAAAGCTTTACAAAGCCGGCCACGACAGGACGTCCCCAGCCTGGCCAGCCTGATCCCTTTCCCAGCAAACGCTTGGAGCTGAGGAAAGTTTGCAAAGCGCATCTGCTTGACCCCTACGGGGCAAGTTCCAGAGTCAAAGGCCATGTCCTCAAAACCTGCATTATAGTGCCATCCGTATCCAGGTGATTGCACATGAAATGAGACGAGAAACCCTGTAAAACTGGCAGGTGACGAGCAGAAATAAAGTCAATGAGCCCTGAGAAGGAGCTTCCTAATGTGGTGAGAGGGGCCACTTCCTGCAGGCTTGTTGTCAGCATACCAGAGAAGGAATTCACTAGCCCTGGGGGAGCAGGCACAGCCCCTGTGCGTGTATTCATTTGAAGTATCAGAGGGGTAGCCGTGTTAGTCTGAATCTACAAAAGCGACGAGGAGTCCTGTGGCACCTTATAGACTAACTGAAGTGTAGGAGCATAAGCTTTCGTGGGCAAAGACCCACTTCGTCAGATGCATGTAGTGGAAATTTCCAGAGGCAGGAATAATTTATTCCTGCATATTTATTCCTGCCTCTGGAAATTTCCACTACATGCATCTGACAAAGTGGGTCTTTGCCCACGAAAGCTTATGCTCCTACACTTCAGTTAGTCTATAAGGTGCCACAGGACTCCTCGTCGCTTATTCATATGAAAACGCCCTCTCTGCTTCAAGTGATCTGCTGAGGCCCTGCCACGGTGCTGACGAGAGGTGCAACACCAGATGGCATCACAGTCTGAAACGCTCTCCTAGTGCTTGTGGTAATGGCTTCATGCCCAAGCCCATAAAACGAGGAAACCAAGCCAAAAAGGAAACCTAAGGACTTGGGGGTGGCACATGGCTCAGGAAGCCTGTTAGCCAGGAGCTGCTAACGAATTAAACTGACAGTATCTCTGGCCTCTGGTAAGTACTGCCGCACTGTGAGCAGACACCCTCCGAGCTGAACTGCTTGGTGCATGATGGGTTCTTAGGCTCCTCTCCGTGTTCTCCCGTAGCAGCAAAGACCACTATGTCTGTCCATCCACATGCCCCTTCTCTCTTATTCTTTTAAAGTGGCTTTGCTTTATGGCTCCCCCAAATAGCAGGAGCTGCACTAGAAGCTCCCTCCAAAAGCTTACTGGCGCTGCGCGGAGGGAATGCACCGTTCCTTTCTTCTGCTGCAGTAACTGTACTGCCGGAGAACTCCCATGGGTACAAGTCCTATGGGGCCAGACAGTCTACTGGAGCAAGGGTCAGGCCGCTGCTAGCTCTGCTTTTAGGGCCTCATGGTTTTTGAAGCCTAATTCATGCACATTGCTGATCATTCTTCAGTACTCAAAAATCTGAGCAGTCTTGCTCTGCTGAGTTGGCCCGTTTTTTTCAGCTGACAAATAAATAGATTCTTCTTACAAGCCTCCATGTGAAGGGGACGTAGCTTTACGTGTGGGTGCAGTGTGTCTGTCAGAAGGAGTTCCCCTCCCTTTGGGCTCATTTGGTTGCAGAGATACCCTAGAGTGGGCATCTCACCCAAGGATCTGCCCGGCTGGGATGTTCCTCTGCCTAAAGACATGCGAAAGTTGGCTCCCAAGAAGGAGTGTTATGGGTTCTCTTTCTGGGGAGCAGAGAGGTTGCAGGTTGTTGGACCCACACCAAGAAGGGTAAAGTGGACAAGAGGCACTTTGAGCGTGTCTACACTGCAGAGTTTTCCGGAAAACTGGCCATTTTCCCAGAAAAACAATACTTAGGTCCACATTGCCACAGAAAGTTGAAAGAACGGAAGGGTTTTTCTGGTGGCGGTAAACCTCATTCTACGGGGAAGAAGCCTTTTTCTGAAAAAGATTTTTTGGAAAAAAGCGTGTGGGGACGCGGAAGAGAGTGTTTTTTCGAAAGAAGAGGCCTCCAGGAAAAAGCACAGGTGCCCTGATGGCCACTCCGTCCACAGTAATCACAACTGAAATGCGAGAGAGCGTCCAACCAATGTGGATGCTATCTTTCGAAAAAGCACATTGCTTTCTCATCACGCTCCTCCTGTGTGGATGCGCTCTTTCGAAAGAAGTTGTTCTAGAAGATCTCTTCTGGAAAAGCTTCTTCCGAAAGAAGCCTGTTGTCTAGACATAGCCCAGCTTGGATGCTGAAAGAGCCCAGCTAGTTAGCTAGGAGCCATGTTCACAGCCTCATCCCTAGTTCCTGCACGTTTATTTTGTGACAGAAAAATCTTTAGCGAAAGATACCGGTTACGGTTTGGTGTCTTTCTTAATAAACCTGCTTGGTGCAAATGAGACCTCCCTAGGATCTATAACACAATTGCTGGCTTTAGTTGCATGGCTACACGAGGAGGGCAAAATGCATCTGTTCTTGAGAGCACCGGTGAGCTTGCCCTGGTAACTCTCATATTTCCCCTTCCTCATTCCTCACTTTAGTGATTGGCTTCCGTGGGGCTGGTAGGGAATATTCCTATTAGCTGCCCTACTTACTGGACAATTATAGGCTAATTCCTTCTAATCCGTTAGCAGTTAAGTGGGTAGCTGGTGCTTTGTATGTGCAGGAGGCTGACTAGTCCATCTGGGGTTCTAAAGAGAAGTAGATCATATAGATTTAGAAACCTCAGTACTTGGGTACTCGTCGGGCATGCCTGGTTAAAAAGGGACGCTGGCAGCTCTGGTCGGCACTGCTGACTGGGCCATTGAAAGTCTGGTTGGCTCTGCACGGGGTCCTGGGGCTACCGCAGGCTCCTACCTACCCTGACACCACGTGGCCCCTGGAAGCAGCGACTAGGTCCCTGTGTCCCTTAGGTACAGACAGGGGTGATCAGGGAGGCTCCGCACATTGTTCTCACCCACTAGCCAACTCTGCAGCTCCCATTGGTCAGAAACTGAGACCAATAGGAGCTGGGGGGTGGGGAGCATGCTGAGCCTTCCAAGCCACAGGGATTTGGTGGCTGCCCCCTGGAAGTTGCAGTAAGCGCTCCTGGGACCCTGCACCCCCCACCTCAGCCCTGCCCCATCCCAGAGTCCCCTCCCTCCTAGAGCCTGCACCCCCTCATCCCAAATCCCTACCTCAGCCCAGAGCCCCCTCCTGCACTCCAAGCTCCTCATTTATGGCCGTACCTGGAGTCCTCGCTTCCAGCCCAGAGCCCTTATCCCCTCTCACCTCAACTACCTGCCAAGAGCTTCTTCCCACATGATAAACTCCTCATTCCCTCCCACAACCCAACCCCTTGCCCCAGCCTGGTGAAAGGGGGGGAGGGTGGGTGGGACTGAGTGACAGAGCAAGTAGGGGAGGGCCTCTTGGAATGGGTGGGACCTTGTGGAAGGGGTGGGGCAGAGCTGTGGGTTTTGTGTGGTCAGCAAGTCGGCAACACGAGTTGGAGGGTTTTGAGACAATCTGTCTCTCTGGGCTTCTTGGGTATGGCAGCTCAGGCACAGGCCATCCAGAGGGGTCCAACGTCACTGACATGCTTCTGACCCCTGTTCCGTTCTTTCCTTCCCTCTCCCACATTGCCACACGTCGGCATCCTTTTGTCTGCAAAAGAGGGTGGGAATTGCAGCCTATCGTGTAGATCCGGGCCAGCAACCGATGGCTTGCTGCGGGACCACATGTGGCTCTTCTGGCACCCTTTGGGAGCCCCCTCTAGGGTGTGCGCCTGCGTGGGCATGCACAAGAATTGTAACCCCGCCCACCTCCTTGTGCGGCAGCACTCACCTCCTTGCGCATGGAATTAAGCTGCTGCTGGTGGTGGTGATGGGCTTGGTGGGAGAGTGGGGAGCCAAGGCGGTGTGGCAGGCCGCTGTCCCAGTTCCAGCTCCAGTGGCCACTGTGTTGCCCAGCAGAGTCGCATGGCAGGCAGCTGCCCCATTGCCAGAGCTGGAGCCAAGCCACACGGGACAGCCGCTCGTCACACGGCCTTGCCTTGGGAGCAGTCAGACAGTCGCCATGCAGCCCTGGCCCCATCTTCAGCCTTTCCCCAGAATACACAGGGAGGCCGCAAACCCTTGCCACCCTCCCCACCCCCGGAATAGGGATGATAAGGACTAGTCAGTCGACTAGTCGATTCCCCGCCCCTTGCTGCCTCTATCAGATAGATAGAGGGGGCACGTCAAAGCAGCAGCTCCGCACAGCTGATCCCCAGCTGAGCCCGGGCTTCAACATTCAACATTCCGCCTTCAAAGGATGAAAATGGAAATTCAATCGACTACTTGACTAGTCAATTAACCGTTACTTAACATCCTTATCCTGGACATGCCAGGGGGACTGCAAACCATGGCCCAGAGGCCCCCACTCATCCCATGACATGCCAGGGGGCCAAAATTGGGGCCTGGCAGCTCCCCTTGTCCCCAGGACAAACTGGGAGGTCGTGAATTACGGCCTCGCAACCTCCTCACATCCAAGAGACACTGGAGGGAGCACAGAGGTCCCTCCCAACCCCAGGGGATGGCGGCGGGGCAGGTCAACCGGGAACTACAGCCCACCCAAGACACACCTGGAGAAGGCCAGAAACCACGGTGCCCCCAGAGGAGATGCCAGGGGCCAGAAACTGCCATCCTCTCCTTCCCCCAGAGGAGATGTCAGAGGGGTGCAGAAACTGCAGCTTCCCCCACGGAGCAGCACTATTTTTTCCACCGTGGGCAGCCCTGGTAAGCCCCACCCCTCCACCGACCTCCCAGTCCCCTGCCCTTAACCCTCCCCCCCCGCCCTGATTCCTACAACCCCTCTGCATTAAGCCCCACCTCATACTCAACCGTCTACCCTGCACCCCCCACCTTCCAGCCCCCTGCTCTCACTCCTGCACCCCCTCCCCCTGCCATGAGCCCCCCAGCCACTGCCCTGACTCCTGCACCCCCATCCCCTGCCCTAGCCCCCCAAGGCCTGTCCCAACTCCTGCAGCCCCCATTCCCTGTCCTGAACCTTCCCACACAACCAACCCCTTGCCCTGAGCCCCCCAACTCCAATGCCCCCCTCCGGCCTGAGCTCCCCCCACCCCACACAAACCCCTGCATCGTCTAAGTGCATTCTGACTCCTGCATTCTTATATGGCTCTTTGTTGACCTCTTGCTCTGAATGTTGATGTACTTCGGCTATTTGGTTTGACAAGTTTGCCTACCCCGATGCAGATGGGTTGCAATGTCTTTGGAGGGGCTGAATAGTCCAATCCAAGATTTGCATGATCCGTGGCAGTGGTTACAAATACGTTCCACTGACTGGGTGTCCATCGGCATCAGATACATTCTGAGTCTTTAAGAACGAGGCTGGCAGGCGTCCCCCGGCTGGGCAAAGGAGGGCTCTGGTTTTATTACACACATCTGCACTCCACAGAGGCCTGCCTAGAGTCTGACAAATGTTACAGTGCACTCAGATGGCTTGCAACTAAATCTTCCCGTTCAGATTCCAGCCCGCAGTGAGATGTGGGTACCAGCCAGCCTTAATCCTTCACTTCTGTGCTAACGAGCGCTGGCTCTAATCCTCCGAGTGACGCGTCCCCAGCCTTGCAGTGTCAGTTTTCAAACCCAGACTCAGAGCAGACAATAAAGATGCACACCATATGGCTGTGGAGTAGGGTGTATTTAGTTTGTAATAGTACCCCAGTATTTGGCAAATGCATCCATTGGAGTTGGGATAGGGGAAAGATTGCCAGCCCGTGAGAAATTTTGTTTTTTTTTCTCCCTGTAGCAAATCAAGCTGAAAAGTCAAAACTTCATGTCTTTTGTTGTTATCTTCTCCCACCCCCTTTGCCCTTAGATGATCAGTTCTTAACATTTTTTTAATCTGGACAGTCAAAACCTTTCCTATCTATTCTGACCTTTTCATTGTGTATAGAATCAATGTAATGCGTTTACCTTGGTATGAAGTAACTAAGAACATAAGAACGGCCAGACCGGGTCAGACCAAAGGTCCATCCAGCCATGTGTCCCGTCTTCCGACAGTGGCCAATGCCAGATGCCCCAGAGGGAGCGAACAGAACAGGGAATCATCATGTGATCCCTCCCCTGTCATCCATTCCCAGCTTCTGACAAACTAATTTTTCCAGAGTAATTTTTAATTTAACCGCCCCCTTCCCCAACCCCTCCCTTTTCATTTCAAAAACATTGAAACAGGACATTTTGACAATTTAAAAACGTATTTTCAAAACCTCAGTTTAATTGGCAGTTCAGATGCGGAAAACTGACATTTTCCAATGGGGAGAGAAATATTTCATGGGAAAATTCCTGACCCGTTCTGCCCTCCACCCTGATTCCTGGGCTGGCAGTGGGAATGTCCTTCACTGTATCTCTTCATTAGAATAGTGCCCAGCCTCCCTTAAATCACATGCACTTTGAACTGGCTGCAGGTTGCTTTTAAGATCCTGTGCCCATAGACTAGATCATGGGTCACAAAACACCTTTCAGGTCCCAAAGTCGGTTTGAGAGCCTTCCCATTGAAGTCAGTGGTGAATTGGATGCTGGTTACATGCTGACTAAGCAAAGGCAACCGCACTTGTCATTTATATGTAGAGCCCTTTAAACATTATTCTGGTTCTCTAGAGCTTTGGCTGGTGAGTGAGGGAGTGTGAGAAGTGACTTGGGGACTGTTCCCTCTTCACATCTTATTCTAGGCCATTCCAGAGCTCTGCAGAACTGCAGCCTGGACCTGCGTGCGTACTTTCTCCAACTGTTGTTCTCCAGTTCCCATGGTTAGAGTAGAGGCTGCAGCTGGCAGCATGGCTCTTTCTCTACTACTGGACTCTTCCCTCCTCCTGCTGGAGTAAGGGATGCTGTTCAGGAGCCATCTGAAGTGGAGCACCCATAGGTTGGTCCCTACCAAATTCATGGTCCATTCTGGTCAATTCCAGTCATGGGGTTTTAAAAATTGTAAATTTCATGATTTCATTTATTTCAATCTGAAATGTCCCAGAGTTGTAAGTGTGGGAATCCTGGCTCCTGCCCCAAAAAGGAGTGGTGGAGGGTTGCACTATTGCTAATCTTCTGCGTTGCTATGCCAGCTTGACAGCAGGACAGCTGGAGAGGCACAACTGCTAAGCAGGAGTCCAGTTTTGAAGGCAGACCCACTGCCGGAAGGGCAGCATGGGATGGGGTTGCCACCCTTACTACTGTGCTGCTGCCTGCAGAGCTGGGCCCTCCATCAGCAGCTGCCGCTCTCCTGCTGCCCAGCTCTGAAGGCAGCAGCGCAGAAGTAAGGGCGGCATGGTATTGGGTTGCCACCCTTACTTCTGTGTTGCTGCCTTCAGAACTGGGCACTTGGCCAACAGCTGCCATTCAGCCCTGAAGTGAGGGTGGCAATAAGACCCCCCCTAAAATAACCCCGTGACCCCCTGCAACTCCCTTTTGGGTCAGAATCCACAGCATCCAAAAGACCAGATTTCACAGGGAGAATGGAGATTTCATGGTGTGTGACACATTTTCATGGCTGTGAATTTGGTAGGGCCCTACACAGAAGCAACTGTAGCACTTGGTTTCTCTCTGCTCGAGGAGCGGATTGCCTTCAACTCTCTAATCTCTGCTCCACGCTGCCTGTGCTCGCACAACATTGCTCCAGCTCCTCTCATTTATTTCCCCAACAAGGCACTCACTAAACCATCAGAAAATCTAAGTAAGACTCCACAGCTCGGGACAAAATAAGGTGGACCTTGTCAGCTCATCCCACCCCAACAGAAAAGAGTCAGAAGCAGGAGATGCCATTAATATCTGGCTGCAGATGCGTAAATTTGGGGTTTCCTCAACATTGACGCTCTCCAGCTTAGCTAGAGATGCTCCTCAAATAAGGAGTGTGCCTCCCAATCCAGCCTGTCCAGAACCAAGCCTCTTTTGCTGCAGTGTGGGCCAATGGATCACTGGCTATTGAAAGTCTTGGATGACTGATTGTAGTTCTCTCCTTACTGCCGATCAGTCCCTTCTAGAGTCTGATCATTTTATACCTCACCACATTTTTTGCTACTCCTGCAGAGATTCATAATTGCAGGGCTGCTAGATGACCAGGCAAGGCATTGAGGGTGTGGTTTGATCCCATGGTGCACTGCCTGCTTCCTGGCACCAATCACTTGCTTATGTGCAAGCTTTAGGAGGGTTTTACCTCATCCAAATTAAGAAATAGTGACCTCCTCCCCATCAGAAGAGTTTGCACTACTTGGTAACAGGAGAAAAATTGACAGTAGCTGGTCAGCTCAGCACATGTCCTTTCTACTGGCCTGTGATGGGCACATGGATTAATAGATACAGTGAAACCAGGGCCGGCCCGCAACATTTTGGCACCTCAGATGGGGAGCTCAAATGATGTCCCCATGCTCCCTTGCTGCACTAGCAGCAGACACAATTTTCTACATTCTGTGTCCTAGTGGCCCCCCCCCCCCCCCCCAGTCTGGCACCTGAGGTGGCCGCCTCAGTTCGCCTCATGGTAAGGCCGGCCTCGAGTGAAATCTTTGTTATCCGGTACTCTGTTAACCAGAAAACGTTGTTAACCGGCATTGCCCCCAGCCACAATACTGCCTGGCTTGGTTTACCATGATTGGCTTAACAACTTTTTATTGAAGAAGTACTAATCACCTTTAACTCAAAATAGAAATGTGAGACCGACTGCCTCACACTACAAAACTACCAATATTAAAAACCTGAGTTTTATTATTATCGTCCATTGGTTTTTCCTTGTTGATGGGACCCTCAGATAACCGGAATTTTTAGATAACTGGAATGCCCTAATCCCCGAGCGTGCTGGATAACACAGGTTTTACTGTAGTTGCCAGCTAGTCCACCCATCCAGCGTTTCTCTGACTTCAAACTCTTTTACACGGTTGGGATTCACACCAAGACCTCATCCACTTGGCTTATCCACAAGACCTCATCCAGTCCTGGGAGAAGACAAGTACCTAACAGGGTGTTACAAGGACAAGGGAGAAAAATTGTTCTCCTCAGCCTCTGATGATCGGACAAGAAGCAATGGGCTTAAATTGCAGCAAGGGAGGTTTAGGTTGGACATTAGGAAAAACTTCCTAACTGTCAGGGTGGTTAAGCACTGGAATAAGTTACCTAGGGAGGTTGTGGAATCTCCAATACTGGAGATATTTAAGAGCAGGTTGGATAGACATCTCTCAGGGATGATCTAGAAAGATGGTGCTTGGTCATGCCATGAGGACAAGGGACTGGACTTGATGACCTATCTGTTCTAGGATTCTAGGATTCTACGATTCTAAAACTTCCTCCAGCTCTCTGGGCCTGAAAAACTGGTCAGCTCCAGCTCGTCTCTCCAGTTATTTCATTAGGTATGTAACAGCTTTCTGCCAAGGCAGGCTAGGTCCAGACACAGGTGGTTTAGGTACAGGGCAATACCACAACTCCAACCCATCACACACCACCCAGTTTCTATACATCTTTCCTTGCTATTAACATTTCGAGTTCTTCCACCTAACGACCAGCTGCTTCACAAACTGTGGAAGGCAAGTGTATCAGGTCGGAGACTTTCCACCAACTTTGTTTTGTTTGTTTCTGTCTCCCTTATTTATTCTAAACACATTCACCCTAGTTTCTGGGGCTCATTCAAGCACGTCTTGTCTTCACTGGGCCTGGGCCTGTCGGCTAGGCCAGCCCTACGTACATACGGCAGCAGAGCCTGCTCATCTTGCAAGAGAAAGCTCCCAGACGACAGAGAAGCTCCTTAGAGGGAAGGTTTAAATAATCTCAGAGAAGACAGCTGCTCGCTAATGCCACAGCTCAGCACTGGCTCCCTCCTCTCCAAACCACTGCTTTACTTGACATTTCCTGGTGATGTGCCCGTTAGGGTCATTAGGATAAATCCCCCCTATTAGAGATGGGCCAGTTGGAGTCGTTAAAACCAGACCATGGCCAGCTTATGTGGTCATAATATTGCCCTCATCTGAATGGAACTGGTGCTCAGCTGTGTGTCACATGCCCTATACTGCTAGAAGCGAGCTTGCGATCTTCAAGCAGGTTGATGGGAGTTGTGTCACTGTGGACAGCTGAGTGACTACAGTGTGTAGCCCCATCACAACAATGAGATCTTGGCTGGCTTTTGATTTGTCATAATCCACCTTGGAAATGTCCCTATCCCAGGCACAAAATCTGCTTACCTGGCCTCTGCCATGACAAGAAAACTGCTTCATGAAAATTGCCTCCGTTGTAACAAATTATTCACCCAACAGGAGACTGATGAAGCAGGGTTTTACAAGGCTCGGCTCGCACTCACATACTTACCTAGTTGTGTGTTTACTCAACAACTGGAATTTCCCTGCGTTTCTGCCAAAGCTCAGAAGTGCCACGCTTCTAGCAGAGACACCAGGGGACTAATTATTCGTAACTTTGGCTGAAATCACGGGCGCTCTGCAAACTTAGGGCTGCTCCTCTGAAGTGACCCTCTGGAGGTTTTCCCCGTCACTAATTCCACAGCCGAAGTTGTCTGAGGCTGCAGAACGCAGTGGAGAGTGTCGGGCTGCAGCTGTAACCTTGCTCCCAACGGGACGGCATGCCATTTACAGCTGTGCGAACTAAAGAGGTGTATTGTGGGACATAGCTCAGCCACTTAGGTCAGCGCTTCCTCTGCATGAAGTTGCCGGGCTTTGGCTTAGCTCCTGCTGGGTTGAATACAGGGTGAGTGTGCATGAGACAGTAAACAACACAATCCCCACCTGCTCGGGGGGAGATCTGTGGCTTCAGTCATGAGCCTGGATTGATTAGAGCGCTTAGCGCTGCTGCCCATCTGGTGTCGCAGTGTGCAGTCGGCTATTGCTCTGATCGTGTTCCTGCTGAAGTTCATTTAAAGACACATCGCTGCTTGAGTTAGGGGAAAGGCAGCTTATACACCGTCATGGTATTGCTGAGACCCAGCTGGTCCTGCGAAAACACCGCCTCAGCCTGTGAATTCATGAACCTGGGGGCGCAGGAAACTCAGACAGACTCCGCATGTGTCTTCAGACAGCTGTGGGGACTTGTCCCCCCGGGAGTCGAAAGTGACAGCCCAGGGAATTTTCAGTCCGAGAGAACTAGTTGGAATCCAGACTGGGAATAACATACGTCAGTTTACTAATGTGCATGGTTGCAGTTGCATTGCCCAGAAAGGAACCAATCCTACAAATGTTACTAATTAACAGCCTTGGTCCCCTGGCGCATTTCTTTGTCCTTAATCCTCTGCCTCCCATAGAGAGGGCTACAGCCTTGACAGTCGCTGTACTTCTGAGGGACCCAGTGGCCAACTCAGTGATGGATTTGTCACCAGCACATGGGCTGACTTCTCTCAGAAGAGAAAAAAGTTAGAACTCTCACAGAAAAAAAATAAATTAACCCCCCCCCCCCCCCCAATGTCCTTTATTGCTGCGGATGGTTCCTTTTAGCTCTATAGTTCATGGAGGATCTCAGTAGCTGAAAGACAGCACTTGGGGTGTAGTTTGTAAAGTCACATGTACATGAGGAAGGAAGAAAAATAGCTGCGTGCTTTTAAAACTGGCCAATGACAGACAATGAAACCCAATATAATTGCACCCGATGCTGTTCTGGAAGAATAAAAAAGCATTCGACCATGCTTCTGAAGCCATCAAAGCAGGAACACGGACTCAACAGATGTTTCAGATCCCAGAGGGACATTTCTGGAATCTTATTACACATCAATAAACTGAGGGTTAGGACCTCTAGGGTGGCATGAGTGAATGCCCTCTTTGCTGTCCCTTGGAGACGGATAACAAGCAAAAAGGCTACATGACCTGTATTTCTTTGTTCTCTGGAAAAAAAATTGGCAGGGGGGAGAGTGTCTAGAAATCTCACGAAACATCAGAACCATCATTTTGGAGAGTCACCCATCAGTGCTTGGGGTATTGTGTCATGCGTCCACTCGCCCTGAGGGGTCTCCCTTCATTGCCCTTGGTTTACATGATCCTGACTTATCTTCTGAGAGGTGCCCATGCTGCTCTAAAAGACGAGGAGCTGAGTTTCCTAAAACCAAGTGGCCTCTCTAGCAAGACTTCCCCACATCCCAGCCCTGCTCCTGAGGCCTTTTGAGTTCTGCTACTGGCCAGCGAGGGCCAAGTTGGACACCACCGTTTAAAACCAAAATACTGTTCCTAGCATGAAAAGCCTCGGGTGCCTGCTGGGAAGTTTCTGGAAGTGCCATGGAAACGAGGCGTTAAAGCTGTGCGTGGGATCACGCGAGGAAGACTTTTTTCTAAGGATGTCAAGTGAGGTAAGAATAGAAACCCCTCTCAATAGGCTTATGTCCTAAGTACTTCAGCTCAGGGCGAAGAGGGGTTTAACCCTTTGGAGTTCCAGTTTCCTCCCTGCATGGCTGCCTAGCGCTTGCCCTGCATGAGCAGTGGATGGAAGGGAGGTGGTTTGCATTTAAAAAATATTTTTGCTCTGTGTGATCCTCTGTGTAAGTGGCCTGAAGGACTTATGTCACCGACGCCGATTACATAGATAAAGGCTTCCTCTACGCTTGTCTTACAAATCTAGCTGTGGCTGTATATGAAGCAGGGCTGGATTAAGGGGGGGGGCTAGCCAGGCAGCTGCGCGCCCGAGGCCAGGGGCCATACGGCACCCCTTAGAGCTGCCATCAGGTGCCGTGCGCCTGATTGCAGCTGTAAAGTGCACAGCACGTTGGTGGGCGGGGCCACACATGCACCGTGCGTCCGGGGGCAGAGCCGTGCACGCGTCGCGTACCTGCTGCCCGGGCCGCAGGAATGGCTCGAGCCGGCCCTGATATGAAGATGGCTTTTTCCACACCTCACCCGCACGGGGCTCACAATCGCCCGCAGGTCTGAGTTCTGAGCTCTGGAGAGACCCGATCAAATATGGGAAGGCTGCTGGTTAGGAGCCCGCTTGCAGGAAGGGCAGTCTCCCTCAGGGCTGCTGTTCCGGCTTGGGCACTGCTGCGAGCGGAGCTGCGTCCCACCACCCTGTCCCCAGTGATACCGCATGAATGGTTAATGCTGGCTCCAAGGAGTCCCGGCTGTAAATGCTGCCGCGCCGCGTGCCTGGCCAGTCAGTTGCCCTAGAATCATAGAACACGAGAACTGGAAGGGACCTTGAGAGGTCGTCGAGTCCAGTCCCTGACCCATGATGTAGCACCTCTGGGCACTGCCAGCCCTGGCCTCTCCCCAGGCATTCACACGTGCCATAAAAGTGGGGCCCTGTCCTAACCATGAGGGATGGCCAGCAGCCTGGGGACTAAGGGGTTAACTCTGTCCTCTGTACCTAGCCAGGTATCTGCTCAGCCAGTAGTAATGTGGATAGGGATTTCAAACCGAGACAAAGGAATTTTTAACTTTTCCCTCCTTTGTCTCTGAGCCAGTTTGCTCTCTAGATACTGAGGGAGACAGAAGACATGTCTCTCTCCAAGAAAAAGACTCTTCAAAATGTGTAAGTAGGGTAAAGTCTAGATAAATCCATCAGGTTTTATTGTTTTCTGGTTTGGGAATTTGGATCTGATGTCTGTGCTGTTAGAAATGTTTTTTCTTCTCTTTTACAACTAAGTTTTGGCTCATGGGGGAATCCTCCGACAGTATATAAATTGGTGGCTCTTACCATCTAGCCATTCCAACTATGCTTGTAACTGGGGTATTGTCTTAATAATAAAAATTCTTTCTTTTTTTTTCTTTAACCTGGTATCGGTTCAGCTCTGTGTCCTGGAAAATCTGTCTGTGGGATCTGCATGCCTCTGACAGGGGGACAGCAGCCACAGACTGCAATTTGTATTTTCCCTTTTCTTTTCAAGCTCTTTGGAGAAAAGAGCTTGGGGAGCCCTGGGGTTGGTTTCAAGTGTCCACCCGTTTGTGGGTTCAACAGCACTTGATGGTGGCAGCGGATTCCCCAAAATCCTGGTATTAGGATTTTGGGGGGAGTTTTTGTACCAAATCCTGTAGAGATCAGGTCTTGAGGTTGCTTTTGCGGGCCCCCACTTCTGCATTCATCATGCCAGAGTGGGGAACAGCCTTGACAGGCCCGAAGGTGCTTGATGTGACACCCCATCTTTGTTGGGGGGGGTGAGCCCAGCCCTAACTCTTACCATGTGGCAGAACACCCCGCGGGGTACGGACACTTGGGTTACACAAAGATGAGGTCCGGTACTGCAAGCTCAGATGGTAGTGTAGATGGGGAGACCAGGCTGGAGATGAAAGGAGGCCTTACCCACCTGAGCCCTATGGTGTGTTCCCTACACAGCCCTCGACATGCCCACACAGAGCCCCCCCACACTGGCCTACACTGCTATTATTTGCTATTATTAGTGCTGCTGCTGGACTCGTTCCCTGCTACCTGTGACTACAGGCACCCTACACATTGATGCAAGCATAGGCGGAATCGTAGGTGTCGGGCATCTTTGATACTCCAGCAGAGTAGCAGCTGAGCACCTAAGTCCTTAATGTAGCTCCCTTCACAACAGCCCTGTGAGGCAGGGTAATGCTATTGTACCCATTATACAGATGGAGAGCTGAGGCCCAGAGAGCTGGGATTTGTGCAGTAGCCCAGTAGTATCTGATGGGGCTGGGAATTGAATCCAGTTCTCTCAAGTCCCAGACAGGTACCCTGACCACCGGGCAATTAACCCTTCAAAAAGCCCTCAACTTCCTTTAGGGTCCCTGCCTCTTGGTCTGATATGGCTGGTTTTCATCCATAGATTCCTGAGCACTCCACAAAGAAAGTTCCAATTCCTCAGGTGGGGAGCTTGAGATCCAGAAGGTGGGAGGGGAAAGTGACTTGCCCAAGGTCATCCGCTTATGTCAGTGGCAGAGCCAGCTGTTGACCCCTCCCCCCCCCCCAGGTGTCCTGACTCTAACTTGGTGCAGAATCCTCTGCCTCTCGGATGTGAGACAGCAGGCAGGATGTGGCTTGGGTGGCTGACCAACAGGCAGCCGCAAGGTGTCTGTGGCAAGCTCACGCCCATGAACATCCCCCCAGTGCCAGTCAGCAATCTCCCCGTAGTGCTGTGCCGGTTGTACTCGATCCTGCTAAGAACAGCTCTCCACATGGGGTGAGGTTGGGAGGCCAGTGCCCCATCCCAAGTGGTGGCCTTCCCCGGGGATGTGAACTCTGGACTTGAGGCAAAAAGACCATCCAACTCCCTCCTTTTAGAGAGTCACTTCTATCTATGGGTATGTCTAGACAACATCGCTCTTTCCAAAGAGGGATTTAAATGAGACAGATCGAAATTGCAAATGAAGCCGGGATTTGAATTTCCCGCTCTTCATTTCCATAATCGCGTCACGGCGTTCTTTCGAAAACGCTATTTCGAAAGTGAAACCGCGGTCTAGACACAGTTCTTTTGAAAAGAAAAGCCTTTTTCGAAAGATCCTGTACTCCTCAAAATATGAAAGAACGCCGTGACGCGATTATGCAAATGCAGCGCGGGACATTCAAATCCCGGATTCATTTGCAATTTCAATCTGTCTAATTTACATCCCTCTTTCGAAAGAGGGCTGTAGTCTAGACAGTGTAGCTATTCTGGAGCGCCCCTGAGCTGTGCATGAGCAGTAGAGGATATTGAATTGGTGCTGCTTCATATGCAATACAGTAGCTTAAGCAAAGGCTTGCTAGGGCCCCAGAGACGTTCTTAAGTAGAACTGACCCTTCTCACGCCTTTCTCCCCTCACCCCTCTGCTGCCACGGAAGAGGTGAGAGGCATAGTAGCCTCCCCAGCTAGGCCAGGGATGATGGGAATAAACAGGCTGGGTCCCTGCTCTATTGTAGGCACAAAAGTTTTGGCGCTGTCCCAAAAGGTGAGTGCAGCGACTCTGAAGGTGGAAGGTGACGTTTCTATCGGGAGGCTCCCCCGGGCTGGGACAGGCAGCTTTCTAGTTTAAAATAACGTTGTTTCCAGCTCTGAGCTCTGCCTGTCTCCATGCACTCAGGCTGCACTTTCCTCTCCCCGTGAGCTGTGCTTGGGCTGTGCTGGCTGGTGTCCTGAGCAGGCGTCTTTTGTGGACCTGTCAGCTCATCAGGGCTTGGCACTCTTGAATGGGTTGTGCTGGGGGAGAGAGGCTGCCAATTTAGACTGGAGGAAAAATAATCGGAGGATGGTTTGCTGCTGTGGGATTTTTTTCTTTCCCTCCCTCTTCTCCTTTTTCTACGGCTGGAGCACGTGTCCCCGAAATGCCATGACGGGATAGGGCAGAAGCCACAGCTTTCGGATTAGTGCGTAGGGAGGATTTAGGATTACAGGCGGCCATGTGTTGCTGGGTTTGGATTGTGTGTGGTTTCCCCTGGCCGGAGACAAACAGTCTTCCTCTTCGAAACGTGCCGATGGGAGACCTCAGAAGGTTCCTCTGAGCCTTGAAAGGGAGGAAGGTTTGAAGCCAGACTTGGACAAAGCCCCAAGCGACGGCTGTGGGAGCAGAAGGAGATGGGAAGAGAATGAAGAATTTGGGCACCTGGATGGACTCGCGGCGCAAGGCCAGGGTGTTTGCGAGGGGGAGTTGTGCTGAGCAGCATCTTCTGTGTTTATTCTGACAGACATTATTGTTCCTGGGTGCAGGAGACAGAGGCTGGTCCTCACATGAATGAAACTTCCAAGCAGGTTACAAATCCAGCATGCGTGAGGGATAAATTCACCTGTGCGTAAAATTGCAGTCGAAAGGGGGAAGGGTAGTGCAGACTCCCGACAGAGGAGGGCTTGTGTAATGGCATGCTGGCTTCCCAACAGCTGATGACTTTTGGAAAGGACACAAAACTGTGTTCAAGAGGTCTTTCTGTGTACCTTGAATGCATTCTTTCAAACGCTGCCTTGCCTCTGGGACCCTCGGAGCCCCTCGTGTTGCCTCTTTAAAACAGCAAACTTGGAAAACACCTTCCTAACGGCAAGATGAAAAGCCCCATCACATAGAATGACAACGGAGAGTATTTCAAAATTCAAAGTTTTGCAGCAGATGGGAAGAGTCTCAATTAAACCATGAAACTGCTGTAACAAAACAGCCTGAAGAAACATCGGACTCCTCCTTTCACTGATTAGCTTGAAGACATTTTTTTAACCTTTTTTTTTATGGTGTTGTACGGGAAATTGCACCCACAGAACATCAGCCTCTGCTGGGAGGGGGAGGGAGCAGCTGCCTGGAGCCCTTGCATACAATTCAGAGGCTCCGCTTTTGTCTCCAACATGGACACCTCCAAATCTCCCTTGCTTCAGAATAAGTTTTCGGTCGCCCGCTTGGCCGAGGAGTTTTTCTGGATTGGTGGCAGCATTGTGGCTACGCCGAAATGGAAAATGGGCCAAATTGGTAAGCCAGGGAATGTCAGAGTCCCTCCTGCTTAATTGCTCGAGATAATAGGGTCTTAAAGGCTTTCACATTTCAATCTTATTTAATGACAGCTTTGTCTAGCCATAGCTGGGGTGGGGAGAAGGCTGTTGGCACACATCCGCACAGCAGGATGCTCTTTTCTCTTTGCGTTGCTTTAGGAGCGCATGGCACCTCTCTAGTTTTGTGAAAGAGTCAATAGCATCTCAAGGATGTTTGGACTCAATTTCACTTTTACTTCCCTGACTGCTGGAATCAAATGTGTTCGCGGTAAAGCACACAGGCTTCTGAACACCCATCATTTGTGTTTGTCGTAGCTTTCCCCCGTCCCTCCAAAACATACAGTAAGTCGGTCGACGGAGCAGATTGGGTGTTAAAAAAGCCAGGTGACCTGTTCCTCCTGCCTTGTCTTTTTTCAAGCTGCCCGTTTTCAGCTCACGGAATCCTTCGCCCATGTCCATTGGAAGGGGCCCCTGGTGCCTTTTCCCAGATTCAGATCCCTGCCTGGGCTTTGAATTGTAAGTGCCGATGAGCCGTAGCCTAATCCTTTGACCTCAAGGTTGAAATTCTGCCCTGGATGAATGCTCTTGCTCGTTAGGGAATTAAAGGAGGACGTGTGGCTGGAAAGGGTCTCGTAAATGTTCTATCACATTACTGTACTGCACTGCAGCAGAGCCTCCTATTACATGGGTGCATTGTCACCTGATAACAAGTGGGTTTGCCCAGGCGTAACTGAGACTCTGTAGAAAGGGGGTTTGCCTACAGAGCCTTCTGTCATGTACAATAAAGATCCACTGCTTACAAGGAATCCTGGGTCGGGGTTTGCTTGAAAGCTGATCAGAGCTGCCTCTGCACTTGCCAGAAACACCAGGGTGAGCTGGGCACGCTGCTTCGGCATTGCCCCTGTCACCAGGGGGCTGACTGCATGCTCCAGCTGGATGCAGCAACTGTGGAATCACCAGCTTGCCCACAAATTAAGCTTTTTTCGATGTTATTGCTGGGTTTCCATTGTCTCTCCTCCCTTTAGCCTTTCTTCGTTAATGAGGGTGCACTTCAGGAATGGAGGCCATCCAGTACACTTGGCTTTGGATAGTACCACGTGTACAACCTTCCACGTGCAGGATTAAGCAGCCACAAACGCTATTTTGGGATGCTGGAGGTATCCCGAAATAGTGCCGCTGTCTAGACGTACCCTAAGAGAACAGCGACTAAATCCAATGTAGTCATAGGCTCCAATTCCGCACAGGGGGAGGCCGGTTTTACACAGCTGCAGTCCCATTGCCCTCAGAAACATTAGCTCCAATTTCCACTGGGCGGGCAGGATGCAGGGAGAGGAAGGAGGCCCATGCGTAATTCAGAACCTGGTGGGGAGGAGAATTGAGCTGGGATTGGAAATGAGACGTGAGTTAAGGAAGGCAGGAACATCAGAGCAGAAGGCTTGCGCCGCAAGGGTGAGGAATTGTGGAGAGACAAAGGAGACACGTTTATCCAGCACTGAGGGAGCAGGGAGACAGGCGTGCCAAGAGAAACCAGGCAGAAGGGAGCTGAAGACGTCGGAGGAAGGCAGTGGGTTTTTTTGGGCTGGGTCCTGTAACCAGGTTGTGCACACGGCTCTCAAGGCGGCCCTCTGGGCCTGGTGCAGCAGTGACCTGAGTCCCCACAGCTCTGCCACTGACTGTACCAGTCACTGCAACACAACCGCCCATTCTGTCGGAAATGGAATCTACCCAGCGAACCGCAGCCCGGGCATTGTGCAAAAGGAGAGTCCCCGCTCTGACTTCCCGCCGCAATGACAAGCATTTGCCCGGCATCTGTCCTCCACTTCCATTGGATCCAGAGCCTCAAAGACTCTAGGGCACAGGGGTTGCTTAAAATAACACATCCGTGTGTCGAATAGCTGGTGTAGCGACGAATGCCTGGCCATCGCGTAGGGGCCTCTGAGGCCGGCGGCAAAAGTCAGTCTCTGCAGCCAGATCATCAAGTGTCTGTAGTAGCACAACTCGGGGCGAACTTCTATGGGGCAGGCAGGAGAGGAACGCTGGGCCCTTCCCCTGAGCGCTATACGGTGAGTTGCCAGGAACGGGTAGCTCCCAGGAAGCCATCGTATCGCTTGTGGGCTGGCTTTTTAAGGGCCCCTGTTCTGTGGTCCTTCACTGGAACAGAATTCCCAGCCAAAGGAGACCACCAGGCTCTGAATTACACATGGGCATCCTTCCTCTCCCCTCACCCCGCCCCCCAGTGGAAATTGGCGCTAATGTCTCTGAGGGCAATGGGACTGCCGCTGTGTAAAACCAGCCTCCCCCTGTGGGGAATTGGAGCCTATGACTACATTGGATTTAGTCGCTGTTCTCTTAGGGTACGTCTAGACAGCGGCGCTATTTCAGGATACCTCTGGCATCCCGAAATAATGTTTTCCGTGTCTTAGCAGCACATCCATTATTTCAAAATGCAGTCAAAATAATGGGCTTGCTATTCCAACGTCCCAGTCAACCTCGTTCCACGAGGATTGAGGGTACGTCTACACAGCAACATTATTTCAAAATAACTTAGTCCGCATCTGCACAGCTGGAAGTTATTTCAAAATAGTGTCGAAATACTGTCACGCTGGAGGACTTCTCACTCTGACTCCTGTAACCCTCAGGGAGTAAGGGAAGTCAAAGGAAGAGCGCTCTATTTCCAAATAAGTGCAGTGCAGACATTCCTGATTTTGAAATAAGCTATTTCGAAATAAGTTATGCAATTGACAGAGCTCAAATTGTGTAGCTTATTTCGACCTACAGGTGGAGTGGAGACGCACCCTTACTGCCCACAAAACTTCCCACAATGGCACCCTCAAAATGGTACCACTTGTTAGCTGACCCCCGGGGTGACTTGCGCACTGGCTGTGTGAGGAGTTGAATAGTTCTTGGTTTGGTTTCTTCTTTTGAAGGAACAGGCTGACCCAGGAGGCATGGGCGTTAGACCATGCAGTGGCTGCTTGGGGCTGGCATGTATCACATGCTTTGAGATCCCTGAAAGGGAAATCTGACTCTTGTTAAGCTCGTGTTTTCTCTCCTTCTCTCTCTGTCTTCGCTACCCCCTGCAGGGTCCAGCTGAGCAGTTGTCAGGCAGGATACAAGAAAGAGGCACTTTGTAGGTTTCCAAGTCAGACTCTGTTAACAAAGCTGGGCTGAAAAGTTCAGCAGAGCTGTGGGATGCTGGGCATCCGACCTTCCTAGCACAGCCAGTCCCCTTCGCAAAGCTGCGTGAGGCATCTTGCAACCAGGCCACCTTCTGTTCCTGAACGTTCTGACAAACCTTATCTGAGGGGCAAAGATTCCCCTTTGCTCCCTTCCCTCTGCTTCTTTGCAGCCAGTACAGGTGTTCTCCCTTCCCCGCCCCCGAATGAAGAAGAATGCTATTGAAACAGCTCCTGAGAAAGGGAGGTCAGAGATGCATCAAGTCACAATCACAGAATTAGGGGCCTCGTCTCACATGTGGGGAGATCCTCAGGGGCGTTAGTAACGTCCTGTTATTCCCACCAAAACTCAGTGAGGGCCCATCTACACTGCACCCCAAGGTTGAAATACGATAGGCAGTTTGAGCTCCGCAAATTGTGTATCTTATTTCTACCTAAGTTCAAAACAGATTATATACGGCACCAGATTCCAAAATAAACTGCTATTCCAAAATGCCTCTTACTCCCCATGGAACGAGGGTTACAGGGACGTCAGAATAGCAAGCCCGTTATTACGAAATAGATTTTGAAATAACGGGCTGGTTCAAAAGATGTGGCATAGCTATTTCGAGAGCCCCCTGGTATCTTAAAATAGCGCCGCAGTCTAGACATACCTCTACTGCTCCTCTAGGGCTGCCACATCCTGCACCGTGGCAAGCTGAAACTTGCTTGGCAAGAGCCTTTTTCATCCCCGTTAGTGTACAGGAGTAGGGCCTGTGTCTAGTCCTCGCGCTGCTGCTGGCTGGCTTTTTGCCCTGTGGCAAACTGAGTCCTCTCTTTCTCTGCTTGGGGTTTTCAGTGTGTAAAATGGGACGGCCTCATTGGATCACAGGGGTACTGGGAAGCTGCATTAACATTTGCAGGAAAGTGCGCGGGGGTTAGTGACAGGGCAGAAAGAGCAGCTCAGGAAGCGAGCTGAGCTCTGTGCGAATATGAATATTTAGCCACCTCCTCCGTTACAGTTTAAAGATTTTTCCACCTTGGTAAATGTCCTTGGTGTAAATACCAGCATGGAGCTCCCTTCTGCACAGCTGCCTCATCTCCTCTAAAAATAATGAGTTGTCCTGTGGCACTTTAGAGACCGACACTAATATATATTATCATGAGCTTTTGTGGGCAAAAGAAGTGGAGTTTGCCCATGAAAGCTCATTGTGATTGTGTGTGTGTGTGTGTGTGTGTGTGTGCGTTAGTCTCTAAAGTGCAGCGGGACTACTCACTGTTTTTAAAGTTACAGGCTAACACAACTACTCCTCTGAGACTTTTTAACATCACCTCTAGACATTTGGAACTCTAGATCTTTGGAGGTGCCTAAGAAAGGCTTGTGTCTGTGTGTTTGGGCTCCCTTCCCCACCCCAGAAATTCCTCTGTTCTCTCTAGCACACCCCTTCTCTGCTACTCACAGGCCTCCTAAGCACACCCCTCCTTTCGAGTAGGAATTTGGCTCTCTCGCTTGTTCTCTTTCCCCTAAAGCATGAACGAGACACTTTCTTTGCCTGTCTATAGACACTTTCTTTGCCTGTCTTTCCCCTTTGCCTGTCTATAAAATTCAGACGGCAAAGCAAGACCGAGAAATTCCCAGGCAGGCTGAAGTGGTGCTTCAGTATGAACTCTGGGCTTGACATGCAAACAGTAATTGCATGTGTGCAGTGAGCCATCAGACGGGAGTGGTGCGTTATTTCAAATCAGAGAGAATTGCCGGCAGCATTGTGTACGGTGGGGGGATTTGGCGAGCAGTCCCGCAGAAGGAGCGAGTGACCCTCTCCGAAAGAGCCATTGGTTGGATACATTTTAAAATAATCACAACTGGAGTGATCTCCAGCTCGGTAACCATATAGCTCGAGTTTCCGGAATGGCATCAAGGCGATGCAACCATTGTTCCGCATGCGTTTATCTGAACTTCTGTTGGGAGATACCTTTCAGTGCTGCCTGTCCCTTCTGCAAGGGAGCCTGTTTGCCTGCTCCCCTGTCTCTTCTCCTCGGGCTGTAATAGGAACCTTTATGCTTATTGTAATCTGAGACCAAATCGGGAAAGTGAATCTCCCCGAAGCATTGTAGCATGGCACTGTAGTGAATCCCAGTAAGATCTGGGCTGTGCACTACACTGCATGTCTGTATAAGTGGGAACTATAGTGTGACCGCACGGACTGACGTTGCTCATGCATGCTCTGATTAAGGTCTAGAGACCAGCTTTTAAATACAAGGGATTATGTTGCCTGTGTCATTTATAAATAAACAGACACTTCCACCCAAATATACTTCTTTAAAGTGAACAAACAAGCCCACAAGACGTAAAGTCGAAATTCTCTAGACGTATTGACGATTTGTCTACTCAAAGTAATTGATAGTGGCCCAAGAAAGTGATTTGACGTTGTCTGGTTTTTCGTTTTTAGCTTGCAGGGTTTAGGCACCTCTGGATGCTCTGCTGATGTGGAATTTGTAGACTCCCTTGGTACTTGTCTCATGGGACTGTTTACCAGTTGAAAGATGGGGCCTGAATCATCAAATTCACACCTGCCCGCTTGGGGGGTTTGAATCACGTGGGGTGTCTGACTCTCCCTTGCAGTGAGAATGCTCCAAATGCTGTACGAAGGCGGGTGAGCATTGTGGTTCCCCCCATTTTCTGATGGGGTGGGAGCAGTTGAAACAAGATGTCGTAGAATTTAGTGGCTTGCTAAGGTCAGGCAGGAAATCAAGGGCAGGAAGAGAATTTGGATCTTCTGCCTCCCCGTCATGCAGGCCACTGTGCAGGTCGGGTGGAAGGACTTCCGGGCCCTAATGGGAGGTTAATTATGAAAAGTTTCCTGATATCTTGCCATAATTACACTTGCTTAGCACTCCTGCAGGCCCCTCCTAATTTCTATTCATTCGATTCGAGCAGCCTTCACTATGACTGCAGATCAAGTGGAAATGATCGGTGTGAGTATCATTCTTGGGGCTCCATCCCCCTCCTCAGAAAACATTTTGGTATAAAATATAACCTGTCAGATGACAGCTAAGCGACTGACTCTGACAAGAACGGGGATACATTGCGGCACTCCCTCTTCATGCCCCACGGGAAAGAGTTGGCTACAGCCTCCATCAGCACAGTATCCGAGTGTGGTGTGGGGAACACGCTGTCTCCAGTACGCCCCAAAAGAGGGTGTTTTGAGCCATCCGAAAGAAGGAGAAAAGCTCTAGCAACTCATTTGTGGTTCACTGACTCTTGAGTTAATCCACAGAAGCGAGGAGAAGAAAAGCTGATAATCCATTTTGGCTTTCCAGAGTATTAATGGTCTAACCTAAAAGAGCCTAAATCTCTTTTTTTTTCTCCCTCTCTCCCACCCTTGAATCTTGGCTTCTTTGAGTCAAAGTCAAAACATGACCATTGGACAAAACTCTTATTACAGGAGCTCCTGCACCAATTGGGCCAGCTGTGGGAGTAGATATTCAAATACGCAAGAGCAGTTATGCTCCAGCTTAACCTGACTTTCAGTGGCAATTAGGCACTTAACACCTAGCTTCCTTTTGTTGCCTCTGGAAATCCATTCCATGAATAACAAATAAAAGTACAGGTTGAGCCTCTCTAGTCCGGCATTCTCTGGTCTGGCAACATGCGTGGTCCGGCTTGATTTTAGTTAGCCGGACGTCCACTTATCATGCGTGTGGCCAAGTTTCCTGCAGTCCCATAAAGTTTATTTACAGCCACCGGTCCCAGCTGTCAGTGTTCTGTGCTGTTATTTAGCCCTATTTTAACCATAAATGTCATCTTAGGAGCTCAGCAAACAGTGGAAGGGTTGGTAATGCTGCTAGACAACATTGACCTCCCATGGTTTGGTATATTCTCTGGTTCAGCACCTGTCAGGTCCCGAGGTGCCAGACTAGAGAGGTTCAATCTGTATTGCACAAGTACAGTACAGCAAGATAGCCCCCCCCCATGACGTTGGATGGCCTGTGTTATATTGATAGAGGTACCTTTACTTCTGCATTGGATGCAACATTTGTAGAATTTTCTTAACTTGGAAAGAATCACAGCTTTGAGAAGCAGACAGACAGACGAACAGAAAGGAATTTCATCGGCAACATTATTTTGACAATTCACATTCTCTGGGGTATCCGAGCACCTTCCAGTTAGGGCATCAAGCTACATGACTAACATCTGTTCTGTTCTGTTCTCCTTCCCTCCCCCATCTCCCAGAGGAGAAGCGTGTGCAGTTGAGCAGACTTATTTTGTTTTATGGTTTGGATTTTTTTAAATGATGCATGACACACATGGCTCTGTCTCAAAACAGGACTATGCAGCACTTTAAAGACTAACGAGATGGTTTATTAGGTGATGAGCTTTCATGGGCCAGACCCACTTCCACAGATCTAATAGTGGAAGAAAATTGTCACAACCATATATACCAAAGGATACAATTTAAAAAAAAGTGAACACATATGAAAAAGACAAATCAAATTTCAGAACAGAAGGGGAATGGGGGGAAAGGTAAATGTCTGTGAGCTAATGATATTAGAGGTGTTAACTGGGGAAGCTATCTTTGTAATTGGTAAGATAATTAATGTCTTTGTTTAAACTTAGGCGTAAAGTGTTGAATTTAAGCATGAATGTCAGTTCAGAGGATTCTCTTTCCCCCTTCTGTTCTGAAATTTGATTTGTCCTTTTCATATGTGTTCACTTTTTTTTTAATTGTATCCTTTGGTATATATGGTTGTGACAATTTTCTTCCACTATTTGATCTGAGGAAGTGGGTCTGGCCCACGAAAGCTCATCACCTAATAAGCCATCTTGTTAGTTTTTAAAGTGCTACCCAGTCCCGTTTTTTGTTTCAGCTACACCAGACTAATATGGCTACATTTCTATCACTATTGCTCTGTCTGTGAGAGGAGGCGGGGCAAGGAACTGTGCCTGGCACTGAGGGGAAGGAGGAGAGGTTTGGATTCTTCGTCCCCAGGGTCTATGGATTTGGGCCGGCTCCCGAGAAAGCTCTGTCTCCTACCCCAATGAGCTTTATTTCCCCTTACCGTGGAAAATCCCAGTGTGTGTTGATCACAATCTTCACCCTGGGGCTTTAGTTGATCTTTTAGATATCTTGGGCCCAGGCTGTGAGCACCTTGATTAAACATTCTTAGAGAAACTAGCCTCTGCTGCCTTTTGCTATCAGGCTGTCACAGCTGTAAGCAGCCCACGTTTAATGATCCTCTTTAGAGCCGTTCAGCAGCAGACGGGAACGTTTTATTGTCTGCTGGAGTTCAGAGCTCAGAGCTGTAACCGGAACATTCAAAGAAAGGCAACTGCATCTTTATCGCCCCCCTTTCTAAGTACTAGCCCTGAAGCTGGCGCATTAGAAACTCACCCCATCGCAGATTTAGCCGCTGCTTCATTACTGCTGGTTTTATGAACCAATCTGCCTCACTTTTCTCTACTAACTTACCTCAGATGGCCCATGAACATGGAGTGAGTCTGAGAATATTAGCATCTCATTCCCAGCCATGCCAAGAGTGATGCATTTAGGGATTTTTTTAAAACCTTACAAAAGTATATGATGCATAATAGGGATGTTAAAATGAAGGGGGTTTTGTAAACATGTAACCACTGAAATTTTTGGCAGTTACACTTTTACACATGGGGGAAATATGGGAAGGCAGATGTCTTCTGTCTGCCCTTCCCCCGACTGCTGCCTCTGATGTAGAGGCAGCACTGTGGGGGAGGGGGAGGCATGCAGCTCTGTGTGAGCAGGGAGCTCGCATTTAAACCAGCTCCTTGCATTTACAGGCTCCTGCCTGCCCCTCCTCATTGCTGCTTCTGTATCAGAGGCGGCAGCAGCATAGGGTGGGGGGGAAGGTGGCTTCCCAGGAGCAGGTGCTTGCAGGGAGCCTGCTTAAAAGCTGGATCCCTGTGAGCACCCGCTTCCTCTTCCTCCTCCCCACCCCATGCTGCTGCCTCTGATACAGAGGCAGCAGCGTGGAGGGAGGGCCTTATGTATAACTGTGAAGGTTAACTGATTAGCCCAGGCTCGTTGGTTAACCGTTTAAATGTGTCCCTAATGCGTAATAAGAATGAGCGGGGTGACAATATCATTACTGTGGTGCGCTGCAAACCGATGCCAAACTCTAGTAATAATCACATCAAACTGACTCGCAGCTTTTGCTGTGCAGTCAGTTCCTAGCAAAGGGCTGCAGGAAGGGCAGTGATACAGCTAAGTTTGTTGTTTGCGCCTTTGAAGAGCAGCATCTTGAGGGAGGCGGGGACCTGTTTTGGAATGCCTTGTTCAGCTGTGCGGCTCTCTGGCTGTTGTACAAAGCACTTGACATCATGCAGAAGGTAACTGCAGCCTCTTTCCTAAGAATGTAGCCTCTGAGGCTGGCTCCATCTTAGCAGATGGCCCTTTTTGATAAATAAATATGTAAATAAATAAATAAATGAATTGCATCCAGTGTGTGTTTCTAATAACCTTTGTGCAGTTAATTTTTAATGCCTCCCCTCCACAGTGAAAAAACAGTTTAGTTCTAAAGCAATTTGTACGCTAAGGGCTTTTGTGAATTATTTATAGTGTTCCAGAATATTTGCTGTATGCTGCGTGGCCAAGTTGGGTAATTAATTTTTTTCCCCTTTAGTTAATTGGGCTCTGGGTAGGCAGGATGCTAATTCAGCCACTTTGCAGGAAGTGAATTTATTTCTAACGGGAGGATGCTGCTGCCCAAAGCTTCTGACTTGGCACTGAGAAATGGGAGGGAGCTGAGTTGACAAAAGAGACAATTGGAAGTTTAAGGGTCAGCTGTTCAGCGGGTGTAAGTCCATGTAGCTCCCCTGGGGTAACAATTACACCAATTTTACATCTGTGGTTAATTTGATCTAAAGGGTGAAACTCCCCCTACTCAGAGTTAGCAGGAGGCTTAGATGTCGTAACAGTCAACCAAAGTCCTGCTTGGTCCATGTGCAGACCTCCTGTGCGGGAGCGGATTCCACCTTAGATGTGTAGGAGGAGCTTTTCACAGACATGGCAGGGAGCTGTTGGCCAGAAGAGACCCATGTGATCATGTGGTCTAACTCCCTGCACTATCGAGGCCAGAGAACCTCCCGCGTTGGCTTCCTGGGGAGTTGGGCGCCTCACTGTGCATTGTGCCTTTCCCCAATGTCCGGCCTGATGGCAACTTTACAAACAAAGTGGGACGGGAAGATCCCGTGTCTAATGTGGCTGCCTTTCATTTCTCTCTGCAGTGGAAAGATGTATGAGCTCCATGCAAGCTGGCACCCAGATGATCAAACTCCGCGGCAGTTCCAAAGGGCTAGTCCGGTTCTATTACCTCGATGAGCACAAGTCGTGTATTCGCTGGAGACCATCGCGCAAGAATGAGAAAGCCAAAAGTGAGTGCCGGCCGCTGGGCCTTTCTGCTGAGTACGAAAGGTTTGCATTGGCGCTGAGCAGCCACCATGAGGCAGTGGGGCCGACAGCCACAGCGGGCCCCAGGGCAAGGTGTGGGGGGGGAGCTGGCTCTGGGCCCCCAGAGGGGGCGGGGCCTCAGGCGGAAGGAGCAGGGCCAGGGCAGCCAGCCCTCAGCGTCGCCTGGACTGCAGTGCCAGCCCCTCCCCCCACCCTTCACAGCCCTGTGGAGCAGGTGGTGCCACAGAGCGCACGGTGCCGCACTCTGGCGGCAAATTAAAGGGGCCCAGGACTCTGGCCGCTGCTATTGTGGCAGCAGCTGGAGCCCTGGGCCCCTTAGAATTGTCAGACCCCAAGGCACTTGCTCCTTTACCCTCCTTCCCCCCTCAGTTGGCAGGCCTGCCGCGAGGGGTTTGATAACATGGAAGGTGACCAAGGCAAATGCTGTGGCTGGATAGGCAGGACTTGTGTGTGACTGGTACGAACCCTGCTGCTAGCTGAGGGCCACGCTAACCTGACAGACTTAGAGATGAGCTCCCAGGAAATCCTGTGTGGATAACCCCAGGTTCAGGGGGGTGCCTGCAGGTGGAGGTTTGGGTTCTCTATAAACGAGCGTGCGAGAAGGAAGCGTTGCTCCTCTCCTCATTCCTATCCCATGCAGCACAGCCAGCTAGGCGTACTGAGGGTGGAGGCCATGTTTCCCTGAAGCACCTGTCACTGCTGGAGATGGGCTCCAAGGTCTCATGGACCAGTTACCTGATGAACCCAGGGGGCAGCGCTTGTAGGGTTTATCATGCACCAGAAAGGTAGGGATTATAGGTTGCAAATAAAGACCCCCAATCCTGCAAGCGAGTCTGTGTAGACAAGACCACGTTAGAGACAATCAGGAGCCATTCAGATCCCGGGATCTGCCTTTGCAGGTGCATTCTTCTGGCCGTCTGTGCTGATATTTGTCTGCATGCAGTGTCATGGGGGTGTATTATGGCCATGTTGAGAGGCTCCCCACTGAAATCAGGGCTCCACTGTGCTAGATGCTGGAGAGAGGGGCTTGTGATCGAAACAGACCAGAGGGGCGAAAGGTGGGAGGGGAAGCAGAGGGGACTTGGCCAACGTCTCCCCGTTGGTCAGTGCAGAGTCATTCATAGAGCCCAGCTCTCCTCCGTCCTAGACCAATGCCCGGCCCACTGGCTTATGTTGGATCTCATTTTTGCTCCCCCCCCCCCAACATCTTCCTGTGATCTAAGGATGGGAGCGGGGTCAGGACTTTTCTTCCCTAACCTGGAGCCACCTGTCACTGGGAGGAGCAGGGAGACAATGAACTTGTTGGACCAAATTAACCTTATTGTTGCCCCTTTCAAAGCTAAAAATAGGAGTGTAAATGTTGGCACCATCTGTGGCCCTGCGTGTGGCCTGTTGGATGGTGTGTAACGATGCACAGGGAGGGTACTTTACCTTAGGGAAGTGCTTGCATAGTGGCTAGGGACATCGTGAATTAGCCCTTGGAAGATCTAGGTCGATCCCCAGGTTCTGCAATAGGGCTGTTTTGTGACCTCTCGCAAGTCACTTAATCTTTCCCTGATTTTGTTTTCCATCTGTGAAATGGGAATAATAATCCTCCCTACGTCTGGTTTGGCATTGATTTTTTTTCAAAAACGCCCATTGCTCCCTGGTGAGCTCCACGGGCGGTAGATGAGCACTTTGAAAATATGGCCACTGACGTGCTCATGTAGCACCAGGCACAGTGAAGCAGCAGTCTGAGCTGGGGCCTCTGGTGTCGACTGGAATACAGATGACTAATATTAATGCCCCAGAATGAATATTTAATAGTGAACTTCACCTCTACAGAAATCTAGCTCTAGACTTTTCCTTCTGCCTCCTGTTGCCTTGGCGCCATGTTCAGAGCCAGCTTTGGAAACTGCACACCAAAGACCTAACCATTCCTTTACATGCATGAGTTAGAATTGCTTGCCTGGGTGTTTAAGCAGAGATGATAACCCTAAGAGATATAACACACACACGTCTTCTCAAACTAAGCGGTAACCGTTTGTTACTTTACCTGAATGGCAGCTGGTTAAAGACGTGTAGGGAATTGGTATTTTCAAAGTCTGTATCTCCTTGTAATGGAGTGGCTCCCGTGAGCGCCCCCATTTGGCTGAGTGCATGTGCCTGCACTGCCTTCAGTCTTCAGCCTTTTCGGCCACTCAGCCCTCCAGCCGAGTCACACAGCCTTGTGTGAGATCACGATTCCTTCCGGGGTAGATACTTTATCAGGCCCTCTCTAGTCTCTCCGTTTCTTTCTTCACTCAGGAGACAGTGCTGCCTCCAGCACCTTTCCTCCTAGGGATAGTTTCTTGCCCCTGGCTCCGGACTTTACCTCAGTTTATCATAGTTTCACAACAGCTCTCCACGGGGAGCTGTCCATTGTACCAGCCTTTTCCCTCCAGGTCTGGGCCTGACCTTCTCCCTTCCAGGTCTGGGCTGCAACTGAGCTGCCCCTTGTCCTGCAGTTCCTTTTGTAGACCCTCCTGGCCCCTGATTGGCTGGTTCCTCCACAGCCACTCTAGCCTCCTAGAGGACTTGTTGATGGCCTTTTTCTGAGGCAGGGTGTGGCAGGTTCACAGGGCTTCCAGCAGGTGGCCTCAGAGCCTGGTCCACCTCGTCGCACTCCTTGATGAGGGTTTTTTTAATTTTGTGTTGCACGGCCCAGTAAAACTACAAGCATTAGTGCACCAAGCCACCTAGATAGTGTCCAACGAGTTACATTTCTGTCCCATTTTAAAAACAACCACACATAACAAAGTATCTTAGGGATACTAAAGGCTGCTTTTGGCATTGACCTTGTTCTTGGTGTGAGTTGTGCCATCAGCGTAGCTAGATCATAAACCAGATGTCAAGTCTTTTTGCATTTCCTCTTCTGACATTTGCTTGATCTATTTGAGCACTTTATCCGTTTCTCACTGCTCCACACCCCCTTGCTAAATAACAGTAACCCCCAAGGCAGGGATATAACCAAACACAAATGCAGTGCTTTTTGCGTAGTTTAATTTCAAATGAAGAAAATCTGCCCAAGACTGTAGTCTGTGTTGGATTTTAAATGTTCTCAGTATGTCAGCTTGAGCTAAACTGCTTTCCCTCTAGAAACGGTTAATGATGCAGTCTGGATTTTTGCCCTGCTGCAACACTTTTCCTTTTTTAAATCTTTAAACTTCTGGCATGTGGGGATCTGTGTAATATATACTCAGTGGCTGCACAGTACACATACCCTAGCAAACAGATGTCTGCTTCTAGGGAGAGCCATACTTCTGGTAATCTCAGGAGGACACTGTAATCTGCAAAATTACATTCCGCACTGGGTTTATTTTATTGTTAAAATTTCTCTTCTTGATGCTCCGGATCTAGGATCTTTAGAAGGGAAACAAATGGTTCAAATAATTATAGAAGGCGCTAGCTCTGAGTGGATGTGGATGCTACACGCTGTTTCATTAAACCAACAGACATTCTTTAATGTATGAAGATTTGTATATTCAAGGGGAAGAGGAATGAGGTTGACAAATGTTACCAATATCTTGGTAATTTACACCCAAACCTACATGCAGGCAGGAGCCGGGTAGCTAGAGATGTAAATCATCAGTTGGACTAGGTCCTAAAAAGGGAAGAATTAGTTCCTGAGTAAATGATGCTCGGATATAGGAATGGCAGTGTGGTTCAGTGGCTAGTCTAAGAACCAGGATATCTGAGTTCTTATCCTGCCACTGTTGTTGTGTGACCTTGGTCAAGTTACTTCATCTCTCTCTTTTTTTTAATCTCCTTTTGCCTTTCTTGCAAAGTCTGACTTGTTGTGTGTGTACAGTGCCTCGCCCCAGGGATATGAGCCGAGGGCTCTAAGCACTAGGATAGATACTGATACTGTGGTTAGTCAGCGCCAAGAAGATTTAGAGGGCGGTTGAGGACAGACCAGAAACTGCCTCTTCTATTGCTGCCGCTGTCCCTTGTTGGCTGAGCTTGCAAAGGCCGTAACCCAGCTCAGTGGCATTTCTCTGCCTGTAATATAGGAGAGGCAGAGTGGCTGTGGTAATATCGTTTGTTGCACCACCTGCTGTTGGGGGCAGAGACAAGCTTTTGAGCCACTCCTGGTTCTTCTTCAGGTCAGGGAAAGGTCTTGGAGCATCACAGCAAAACACACGGGGAGCAGACATTCGGTACTGGCATTTTCCTGAGATGGGGGAACACCTTTCCTAGGCCTGAAGAAGAGCGCTGGGCTTAGCCACACTGCTCAGCTTGTGCAGCTGCGCTGTTGGAGCACGTATTGAAGACACCACGATGCAGAGGGGGGAGGTTCTCCCATTGGGGCAGACCCGGCTTCCCGTCCAGCTAGAGCTATCTGCACCAGGAGTTCGGCCAATAGAATTGTGGCGCTCAGGGGTGTGTCTTGTCCACACCCCTGAGTGATGTCATTTTACTGCCAGAAGTTGGTAGCGTAGACCAAGCGTGTCTCGCGCCAACAGCAGTCAGTCCTATAAAAGATGCTGCCTCACCCGCCCTGCTGGCTAGGCGTGACCTGGCTACCAGAGCACTGCCTGGATCTGTAACATCGCAGCCCTTCCGAGCCTCACGGCCTGCTCCAGGGATCTGTGGCCAAAACCCTCCTGATTTGGAGGAAGGGGGAGAAATGGGAGCAGTGAGCTCCAGCCTCCAGCATCTCTGCAGTGGCTTTTGTAGCTCAGGCAACTAGTGGACGGGTGCCCATTAACAGCCCTCCGCGTAAGACCCCATCTCGTCGCCACTCATCCTCCCACAGAGGGCAGCGTGCTGACACGCAAACGACTCAGGCCACAGTGCAGCGTGACTGCCCCTGCATTTCCCCAGCAGCCCAGCAAGCAGAAATGTCCAAGGTTAACAGGTGGGGGCTGGAGCAGCTCCCTGCCTGCCGGGGGCACCGGGCTGCTCCAGCCCCCCGGGGGACCCATCATGGAAGGGGCTACTCCAGTCATCAAGAACAGTCCTTGTGATGCACGTAGGCCCGTCACAGACAGGGCTGGGCTGGAGCAGCCCCTGCCTGTGGTGAGGATCCCCCCCGCTTCCCCTTTAATGGGTTAATCAGTTAAATATGATCTTTAACCGGCTAACCAATTAAACAGGATGTTCCATCCCTGCCAGCAGGGGCCCCCACTCGCAGGTTTCCCGCTCCCCGGCCATCCCTTCTCTTGGGTGGAGACATGCGTCTCTCCCTTCTCACCGGGCTATCTCCAGGCGTATCTGTTCCCTGCCCGCACGGCGGGGTGCCCAGCGGAGACAGGCTGCCCACGCAGGCCTGCCTGTGTTTTCTTCAGCGACGGCCAACAGGCTGACGTGCCCACAGCTCGAGACACCTCCCCTCCTCCCGTGCTGGTTGTGCCGGCCCATTTGATTCTGAAGGGAAAAGCACCACGGAGAAGACACATCAGAATACTAAAAGAAACTCCCTGCACATTGGCGATCGCCCCGAGCCCGACACTGGCTCTGCTAGGAGCAGTCTGTCCGCTCTCCATCCACAGGCTTTCCTCTGTGCTCACCAGTTGATCACAGCTTTGGCTCGGGAGAAGCCAACCGTTTAACGAACCTTCAGCCAACCGTTTAACGAGTCCTCAGTAGGCCTGGTCCTTCCAGCCATTCCTTGAGAACCGTGGCACTCCGTGAAGCAGGGGGTCCTGTCCGTTTGCTGCCCGGGGAAGAAGAGCCTGAGTCCCGTGACAACCAGGCTGTTTATCCAAAGATCCTTTCTTGGTCGGGTGCCTGGAGAAGGCGGTTTGAGACCAGGGGTGGTTTCGAAGGGGCTGATAGCCAGAGGGGTTTCCCCCTCGAGGAGCAGCGCGCAATGGCACATACACAATTGTGCCTCTGGTACCATGGACCCCGAAGGTACTAAACCTCGTTCCCAAGAGGCTTCACTTCATTGAGTAGTGGGGTGCTAAGCAGCGGCGCCTGGCGCTGTCCGCACCCTCCGGAAGGCACTGACTGAGCACGGTGGGGGCTGGCCTGGCTTCTCCTCATTTTCAAAGAACGAAAAGTTTGGCCGCAGGCGCCCATGTGGGAGCCGAGTCTGAGTCGCCTCACTGCCTTGCACCTGGGTTGGGTTGTAAGGAAGAGGGTAGGTGGCCTGCAGTCTCACAGGCGCTCCCTGGGTGTCTGTCCAGGGGCCTGCCCTCCTGCTGGGGTAACCTAGGGCAGATTCTGGGGTGCTCTGAGTTACCCTCCGCTTCCCTAGGCCTCTGTCTGGTGCGAGCCCCAGTCTGGGCTCCACTTGGGTGCTGAGCATCCTCGGCAGAGCAACAGGCCTGGTGGGGGACGGATCTAATTTCAACATCGGCAGTGTGCAGAGCCGCCTTTCCTCCTCCATGGCCCCTTCTCCCAGCACTGAGCTTCTTGGCCAGGTTCCCCAGCTCATGCTGCATCGTAAGTGACCCCGCAGTAAGGGAGAGGGGCGCGCAGGAAACAAATGTCCAGGATACAAGAGCTGAACAGAAGCCGCTCTCGGTTTGATGGTGCTGGGACCGTCGTTTACCCATTACTGACAGCACGGAGGATGGGAAGAGCCGGTTCTGGCGAGGATTGGGGGCTGGCTGCTTTGTGGCGTTAGTTTGCATGGCCCCCTCAGAAAGGAGGCCTTCTGGCCAAAAGCCAAACCCTTCCCTGTTGCCCTGGTGTAGATCTGGAGTTACTCTGGGTTTATGCTGGTGTAATCAAGAGCAAAGATTGCTCCTGAGTTATACTGAGAGTTCCTGCCTTTGAGGTGCTCAACAGACACAATGGGGTTCAGGACTCGGGCTCGGAGACACTAGGCTAATATCACCTCCATAAATGACTGACCCAAGGGAGCGGGTGCCTCTTTCTCCCGCAGCCAGGTGCAGCTCAGCCAGCCCCTCTGCAATGACACGTCGGGGTTCCCCCGACTCTGGACCCCTGTAGCAGCAAGAGCAGACTCTCCAGCCATTAGAACAGAGGGTTTATTGCTTCTGCAGAATACAGCAGAGCACAGACGTGACGGGCGTACAGGAGTCAGGGCCAGGATGCCTCCGACCCCTGGGGTTAGGGTCCATCACCCCTAGCCCCTCAGCCCTCAGCTTAGGCTGTTCCCTTCATGTTTCCCAGCCAGGGACTGACCCTTCCCCCATCTCTCACTTCTTTTGTTCCATCCCTTCCCTTAATCGGTAGAACTGGTCCGGTCACTGTCATGGGGGCCCTCAAGACGCCCCCCGCTGGGCAGTGCTCACAGACAGAGGCCAGAAGGGGTCATCCACAGCCCAAGCACAGCAACCAGCTAGGTACTGACACAACATCACAGCCACAAAGAGGACAGAATATGGTATTCGAGGGGACCCCCCTTGCTAACACTGAACACACTGGCAGCAGAAAACGCCACGTGCTGTTGAAGATGCAGGCAGGAGGGAGTCTGTGCTTGCATTTCTCAGTGTGGGGAAACTAGCTTTTTAAGAGCAGCTGTTCCAGGGGGAGATTCTCCTGAGGCTTTGGCTCATCAGAAATATCAGCTTTTAATGGGAAGAGTGTTCTGAAATCTGGAAAGGAGTTTTACCCAACTCTCTAGTGTCCGAGTCCTCGGATATTAACTACATGCTGCAGTAATTGGAGGTAATGTTGGTGGGTGAGGAGGGGCGATTTAATCCACCATGCTGCTGCATTGCACCTCAAGAGAGGAGATGGAGCCTAGATCTGACCTTTGGGGAAGCCTTCACCTAAACTTTCCAGCGTGGGTCTAGCTCTATGAAGGACAGGAATGAAAAAATCCCATTTGGTGCGGCTGAGTAGCAAGGCTGGCTGTGTTTGGGTAGATCAGCATAAACAGCATCCAGCTGCATTTCATGATAAACAATGAAACGTTGTGTGTGCTTAGCAATCCTGTCTATTTCCATATGCCTGTGTAAATGCTGGTGAAGATATGGGGGTGGGGGGTTGCTGGCTTTCAGAGAAAATGTGTAGGCTCCCATTACAATGGATTGTGTGTAGGGAAACAATTGTAATGTGCAAACGGTTCAGTTTTGTTCCTAGCTGGAGGGAACAGAAAACCAAATATATCTACAAAGAGTAGCGGGGAAAGAGTGGCAAGGAACTGAATGTCAATTCAGACGCGTTACAAAAGCTTAAAGGAAAGACATGTGCGTGCTAGGAAATGAACTGTGGGTATAAGGCCTGTATTAATATGCAGATTGCCTCCTGCCCCTTCGCCTTCTCAGACTAAAATAAGATCTGGCTGCTTGTCTGGGCTCATTTTATGGTAGCGCCTTTATTTTTTCCCCAGTGGCAAAACTCTCTCATTTGTTAAGTCCCTGGCCAAGTGGTGATGCTCAGCCGGGAGGATGCGGGGGATGGGGGTGATGTCGTTATTGTTTGACAAAGTAAAGGACCCTTTCCCCTCCAAGAGGCTGCTTGTGAGCGGCTCACCCAAATGGTCTTCTCCTGGCCACCTCTAACGCGGCCTTCCGCCTCTCTTGTTCTTCCAGTTTCCATTGACTCCATCCAGGAGGTGTGCGAGGGGAAGCAGTCGGAGATCTTCCAGCGCTATGCCGACGGGAGCTTCGACCCCAACTGCTGCTTCAGCATCTACTACGGAGACCACATGGAGTCCCTGGACCTGGTGTCCTCGACCGGGGAGGAGGCCCGCACCTGGATCACAGGGCTCAAGTACCTGATGGCAGGGATCAGTGATGAAGACAGCCTGTCAAAGCGGCAGAGGACGAGAGACCAGTATCCTTCCGAGCTGGGGGGAGGTGTCTGGAGGGTGGCATGGGGGCGGGGTGGCATCACTCCTAAAGGAATTTGTGGAGCTGTCCTTAGTGCTTATTTCACTAGCAGCAAGTGCAAGGCACGTGGGGCTCCGGCCACACGCTCCTGTTCCCAGAAGGCCCACACATCTGAGTACGGGATGCAGCGTTTCAGCCCAGAAGAGATTTTCCCTTGCTGTGCTCTCCCCTTTGGACCCCTCCTTCAGTCCAGCCCAGCTGCCCTGTTTTCTGTCTCTCTTCCACGCACATCCTGAGAGAGCCAGGGGTGATTTTCAAAGGCCCAGATTATGGCACCGCTCCCCATGACGTTCAGAGGGAGATGGGTTTCTTTGGGTCTTTGACAATACCCTTGGCAGTAGTTCTCTGCCTGCTGAGTTGAGACTAGCACACGAGTGGGAGGAGCTAAGGGTGGATGGACATCTGTGGGGCTCTACCACAAGTTGTCATCATGGAGGGAACTCTCACCAGCTGACACTTTGCAAGAGGATGAGAGGCCTGTGCTAGGCATCTGCAGAAGGGAGAGGGGTTTTAAAAAATCAAGGGCCGCATTCTGCCTTCGGAAGACCGATGCCTTATCCATCTCACCAGGGACAGAATCCAACCCTAAGTTTATACTTGTTCAGAGCTTAAAATAAAGTCTCATTGTGTATGTGTGGGGAAATAGCCAGCGCTGCTGCTGAGGTTTGCATGTGGAGGATTTTAATAGGCATCATTTTAAGCTCATGCACAGACAGACCACAATCCTCTCTCCCACACCTGAATGTCAGGATGCATGGCCGGAATGGCATCAAACCCCAAATTAGGCAGCACCGTCCTGGCTCAGGGCTACTGCTGAGATGCTAAATGCCCCTTCTAAATGCTGGGCTATTGTAGGGTGTCTACTGCGGTCACCACAGAAAAACAGCGTTTGCTGCTAGCGATTGCAGAGACGCCCTCATTTTCTGTCCCTGTCCTCCGAATAGGACACATTGTAGGCCAACTATTGTCTCTTTGGTGATGGCCACAGGATATGTAAGATTATTAACTGTGGCAGGTAGGAAGCCTTTGCTAGCCCACCTGCTTGTTAGATCCTGTTCTGGAGAGGGAAGTCTGCTCCCAATACTGTTGCACATAGCCAGGGAATGTCCTAGTGCTGGTGAGAGGAAAAGGTGATTGGGGTCCCTATAGGAAACAGTGGCCAAGCAATATTAGGCCGAGCCAGTGTGAGCTCCTGGTCTGGGAAAGAGATGCTGGAACAAAGTTTGTAAGAACTCGTTAGCCTTCGGGAATGCCGCTGAGCACTGCATGTCTTTCCGGGACCAGTAGCGTGTTTCACGCGCGTCGGCAAGAAAGGGTGCTGGGAGCCTGTTGAACATGCGTGGATGGTGCCTGCGGTGCACTTGCATGGTTTGAATTGTGAGGGGTGGTACCTTGTTCCAGCAGTCAGGACTCCCAGGGACAATAGAGCTGCTCTATTGTCTTTCTAGTTAAGCTAGCTATTAAGAAAACCTTGCTAATGATGAGTGCAGTCAAGCTCTGGAACAGGCTCCAAGGGAAGCAATGGAATCCCTGTCGATGAAGGTTTTAAAACAGGTGGGACAGACACTTATCAGGGATGTTCTAGGCGTACTGGAGCCTGCCTGAGCACAGGGGGTCAGACTCGATGTGCTCAAGAGTTCCCCCCAACCCTTGTTCCTGTGATATTTTTTAATGTGAGGTTTATAGCCTTGGCAGAGAGGGCAAGGCCGATACCAGATCTGCACTAGACCTGGAAGGTCGTCTTAAGGTACACATCATCAGCAACGTAAATTTCGGAGCTGGAGTTGACATACTGTAAGCCGAGCTTGGTGCCGTCTTCACAACAGGAGGCCTATAGGAGCAAACACTCCCATCAGCTTCCCTTGCAACTGAGAAGTACAGGTGCTGGTCAGAGCTGCCCTCAGTGGTTGATTTACGGGTCTTAACTAGACCTGCTAAATCAAATGCCAGAAGAGCGATCTCTGGCACAGCCCGAGTGTAGACTGTTGTGCTACATTTGTGCCACTTCAGTGCTTAGGGTAGATCTTTCCTACAGTGACGGGGTTTGTTTTTTTCAGCAATGCAGTAAATGCACCACCTTGAGAGGTGGTAGCTAGGTCAATGGAAGAAGAGTCTTCCATTGACCTAGTTATGTCTATGCTGAGGGTTTAGAGCAGCTTAACTGTGTCTTTCCCTTGATGCTCCCTTGCCTTTCTTAACTCCAACTAAATGTGGTTGAAGCAAACCTTTGATGAGGCCGATAAGAACGGTGACGGCAGTTTGAGTATTAATGAGGTGCTCCAGCTGATGCACAAACTGAATGTGAACCTTCCCCGGCAGAAAGTCAAGCAAATGTTTAAGGTAAGAAGTGAAAATGATGGTTTCTAAGAGAGAAAGGGCTGAGCTGCAAAGCCCTAATGCACAACACAACCAGGCTACGTCTACACTGGCCCCTTTTCCGGAAGGGGCATGGTAATTTTTGAGATCGTAATAGGGAAATCCGCGGGGGATTTAAATATCCCCCGCGGCATTTAAATAAAAATGTCCGCCGCTTTTTTCCGGCTTTTAGAAAAGCCGGAAAAGAGCGTCTACACTGGCCCCGATCCTCCGGAAAAAGCGCCCTTTTCCGGAGGATCTTATTCCTACTTCGAAGTAGCGCTGAACCGATCAGCTGTTTGTCAGCTCAGCGCGCTAGTCTGGACGCTCCGCGGTCGACATCAAAGGCATTTGTCGACCTCCCCCGTAAACCTCATCCCACGATGCATACCGGGGAGGTCGACAAATGCCTTTGATGTCAACCGCGAAGCGTCCATACTAGTGCGCTGAGCTGACAAACAGCTGATCGGCTCAGCGCAGCAGCCATTTAAATTTAAATGAAGCAGCGATTATTTAAATCGCCACTTCATTTTCCTATGCCGGGTAGCCTAATCTACATGCCTCTGTCACCAGAGGCATGGAGTCTAGACATACCCTAAGTGCAGGTGAGACCAACACCTGTCAGAGATGGTCTAGATGGTGCTTGGTCCTGCCATGAATGGACTTGATGACCTCTCGAGATTCTTTCCAGTTCTGTAATTCCACTAACTGCAGAAGTAAGGAACTCATTGGGCCCACTCATGGAGGACAGTGATAGTCTGTGAGAGAAAGGGTATCAACATTTGACCAGTCTTGTTATAAACCTGGTCTTCTTTGACAATTGATTGCCCTTGACCATTTCCAGACATGAAGCGAAATGGACATTCTTCCACTTGCAGTGGACCGCTCCTTTGGTGACTATATGGACTGTCTCCATGAATCATGTGTTCTATCCAGAAGTCAGCTGCTACCTCTCACCAACTAGTTTCTGTTACCAGAACTATCTCTCTACAGTACTGGGGATGCCTTTCCTAAGCTGGAAAGGGAGACATGACTCTTACGGAACACAGCAGGAGGGAAAAGCAGACACTAATTTAAAGATCCTATGAACTGACTGAGAAATATCTTAAATAGCAGAACTTGGATTTAATCATAGAATCATAGAACACTAGAACTGGAAGGGACCTCGAGAGGTCATCGAGTCCAGTCCCCTGTCCTCACGGCAGGACTAAGCACCATCTATATCATCCCTGATAGATGTCTGTCTAACCTGCTCTTAAATATCTCCAGTGATGGAGATCCCACAACCTCCCTAGGCAATTTATTCCAGTGTTTAACCATCCTGACCATTAGGAAGTTTTTCCTAATGTCCAACTGCAACCTCCCTTTCTGCAATTCAAGCCCGTTGCTTCTTGTCCTATCATCAGAGGTCAAGGAGAACAATTTTCGCCCTTCCTCCCTGTGACACCCTTTTAGATCCCTGAAAACCACTATCATGTCCCCTCTCGGTCTTCTCTTTTCTAAACTAAACAAACCCAATTCTTTAAATCTTCCCTCATAGGTCATGGTTTCTAGCCCATTCATCATTTTTGTTGTTCTTCTCTGGACCCTCTCCAATTTCTCCACATCTTTCTTGAAATGTGGTGCCCAGAACTGGATACAATACCCCAACAGAGACCTAATCAGCACAGTGCAGAGCGGACGAACAACTTCTCATGTCTGGCTCACAACACTTAGGTCCAGTGACTTTAAAAGCTACCCACTCCAAGGGAGCTAGGTTCCATTGACCTGACCTGTAGCCAGATCCCCATTTCACTAACCTAACTGCCCTAATTTTCAGTGGTTGCTAATGGCTCAGAGCTGTTGCTAACTAGGATGAGGTGACTCGAGCATGATGCCAGGTGCTGTTGGCAAACAGGGAAGTCGCTGTGTTGCTGTGGTCGTGGGGTGATTGCTGTGTGGGTCAGTGGTGTTGTGGCTTAACCTGCCTTCTCTGCCTCTCCCATGCCTCCCCCTTCACTGGCGTTAAGCTTGGCCTAGTACTAGGTCACATGAGTCGCTGGTTCATTATCTTCCTCTCCGCTCCAGGGATCTCTTCGCATTTCCCCCTTTCTTCAGAGTGCTCTGGCTGTTCTTTCCAACGCTGCCCTAACCTCCCTGCCAGATCTCCACTGAGTCCTTGTCTTCCTCGCCCCCCTTTGCACAGCACTGTGAAAGGCACTGCTTCCAGCCGTACACTGCCGGACATCAGGTAACCTGCCTCACCTTTCTCCTCCCTACATGCTGGGTGCTTCGCCCTGAGTAGGCAGAGGAGAAGGAAAAGTTCTGTGGGCTTGGAGCCACACGCTGGTTAAATGTCCACTTGACCTGGGCGAAAATGCTCCTGCAGCTTCTAAGAGGAGTGAAACATGAGGGGAAGGAATTAATTGGCTGTAGGAGAGGGGAGTGAGAGAGATGGAGACTGTGACTGGCTTGATCCAGCATGATAACTGGGTGTCTAAACTGTTGCATTTTTATGCTGCTGTTAATCTGCCCTTAAGCTGCCAGGCAGCAAACCCCAAAAGCCACCCCAGGACCTTCTTTTTGTATATGCAAGATGTGGCGGGAAGGGATTAGTCTCCTGAGGGGCTGACTTGTGGCCCACAGTTTGATTGGCGGTGAACTCTGTGGGCACCTACGTGGTGTGGTGGTGAACCTGGTAAGCAAGTTTTTAATTAAAATTCAGTCTGGGGAAGATGGTGAATGTAGAAAGATGGGAATTTTTTGTTTTAGCTGTGACATTAGTTGGGGGGGAACAGCTCTCGGAATCCCACATTTAATATCTGCTCTCTCTTTCGGTTGGGCTGGGCCGGCTCTGACCATCACTGTGCATCAGTCTGGTTTGTACACTATGGACCAAATCCAGTCCGGAAGCAGTCGCTTCGTGATATTTTTTTTTCCTTTTAAAAGCCCCAAAGCATGGGAAGACATTCACAGAAAATGTAGCTTCCATCCTAACGAGTCCTCACCGTGCAGCCGGCTGCTGGCAGAACAAAAGCAGCCAGGAAACCTGTCTACGGGAAGATCTTTGTTCTTTGGACTGAGGCGTTGCTGATCTCGGGGGCTGTATCTTGCGTGTTTTGTTTCAGAGCAGCTTGGCTGGTAAGATGCAGCGAGTTCCTCTGAAAATTCTCTATTGAAGGAAGGACATTGGTAAGGGGCATGTGTTTTAGCATCAGACCCTCCGCTGGTGTAACTGCCGTCGCTCCATTAATGTCAACTGAGGATCTGGCCTCTGAAGTTTTCACAAGGAAGAACTTAGCCAGTCATGTCTTCCATTCAGGGGCGGCCCATGAGCCTAGGCAAACTAGGCAGTTGCCTAGGGTGCCGCTGGCCCGGGCGTCCGATGACGACGTAACGGCCATTGACGGCCGTGCAGGCGGGGATGCTGATCGCGCCTCTGCCTAGGGCGCCAACTGCCGCAGCCGGCCTCAGGCTGCTCCTGCTTCCATTATCCAGCAGCATTGTAAAAACTGGCTTCTTACAGTCTGGTCTGGTGGCGCACTTCTCCGCAGAGAAGCGTAAAGTCTGGTTCTTTCATATCCAAAGACAACCGCTGGCAAAAAAGTGTATAAGTCCATTCAGTATCAGATGACTTGATGGAAAATGTACCAGAGTTTCCTGTTGGAGAAGCCAGACATTTGCTAGATGTGGTTGTTTATGTAGATGGGAGTGGGCAATAATTTTTTTGGGGGGGAGGGGGCACAATGAATTTTGTACGTGGTCAGGGCCAGCTCCACCCTCAGAAGGGGAGGGGCCTGGAGTAGCAGGGGCGGGTCTGGGGCTAGCCTTCCGGGGGGTTGTGTGGGGCTGGAGTTGACTGGGGAGGCTTTGAATGAAAAACAGCAAAGGGCTCGCAGCTCCCAGCCCCACCGATACCGCGTTGCCTGGCAGCTGTCTGGGGCTGCTGGGGCTATTTAAAAGGCTCACAGCTCTGGTCCCTGCTGGGGTAGCCCCGCAACCGGGAGCCATTTGAATAGGATCCTGCTGCCTGAGCCACTGCCTGGAAATTTGGTGGCAAGGACAGTGGGATATAATAGAAAGTGGCCAGATGCAGTCTGAGGGCTGGATCCAAGTGTTAGGTGGGCCGGATCCAGCCCCCGGGCCGCATCTTGCCCAGCCCTGGTGTTGATAGCTGTGTTCTCTGCAGTGGTCACTCTTGACCTACCAGTGACTGGAATTCAGAGCAACGAACATGGTGACCTGCGACAGTCTGTTTCTGTTGAAGTCAAGCAGCGTAGTGTGTCTGCAGATCTCTCCTCTGTCGTGCTGACACTGCTCCGCATGGCACACACGTCGGTGGCTCTGCAGGTAGCTGCTCCCTGGCAGTTAGTTCTGCTGGTGTCATGGGCCTACTGTCTTGTCTGATTGAACCGGGGAGCATTGAAGATACATCTCTGCCTCCACACCTATGACCAGAAAGCTGATTTTGCAGGGGAGCCTGATGGGCAGCAAGTCAGCCTGCTGGTTTTATAACAGGCAAACAACTGCAGCCATCACTGTATGCCAGGTGCCCTGGAAACCTGCTGCCAGTAGCAGAGTTTTAAAGACACGGCCTTGCTGAGGAGATGGAAGGAAAGAACGTTTAAAAAAAACCCGTAAGTGGTGGGATTTCCGAGGAAGTTATGTGCTCAGTCCCCAGTAGTGTTGTCTGGAATTTGGGGCTCCTCTGAAAACCAGCCTAAATCCCCCCGTTTTAGATGCTGACATGGCTCCTGCAATAGTAGCATCTGAGCACTTCCCTCTTGAATGTCGTTACTCTCGAAGTATCCAGGAGGTAGGGCAGGGCTATTAGCTTCATTTTACAGTTAGGGAAACTGAGGCAAGCTAAGTTACTTACCCGGGATCACATGGGAAATCTGTAGCAGAGCAGGGGATGGAACCAAAGTCTCCCAAGGCACTGATTAGGGCTGTAATCACAGGACCATCCTTCTTCTCTTGCCGTTTGCCGAGTTAGTAGCTCCAGCTCCTGTACAAACTTGTACAGCTCTTGTACCGACTGCAGTCACTTTAAGACTTAATGGCTGAAGATTTCTCCCAAAGTCCATCCCTTCATCTTCCCAGGGTTTTTCTCTCAAGTTTTCTGGATTCTCTGCATTTGTGTGGGTCCAACAGAACTGGGATGAATCTGCCTTGACATGAGGGATGTGAATGGTTAACCGGTTAACGAGTGGGCCCGGCCCGGCCGAGCAGCCCCCAACCGGAGCAGCCCCCAACCTGTCTGTGGCAGGCCTCGCCCCCCACAAGCCCACATTAAAGCAGTTAACCGGTTAAACAATAACCATTAACCGGTCAACTGATTGAACTGGCTTTTACATCCTGCTTGACATAATGGGCCTCTCCTCGTGCTCTGTCGGTGGACTAACAAGCAGTCTTTGGAGTCACCACCCATGTTAACCTGCCTTGGATCTGTATGCGCAATCACCTGGGCTAAGGCTATTCCAAAGCTGCAGCCAGGGAAAAGCAGCGGAGGCCCACACAGTCTGAACAGCTGCCAGATTCCTTTGAAATCCTCGTGTGGTTGGGACCATGCCGGGAGACCTTCCCGGGCTGAGCTCTGAGGCTTTGTATCTCAGTGGGGAAGAACCCCCAAATGACCTTCCCGTAACCGTTCTGGAGTAGGCAGTGCCAACCCCTCCTGCAGCGTTCCCTGGTAGATTTTGTAGGGACTTCTATAATTACATCCCTGGGGGTGCAATGTGTCCCCGTGCAGAGGGCTAGACATGGCTTAAATCCTCTTTCCAGGGCTCACGTGGTGCATAGGTTCACTGGGCTGAGGTTTTGAATGGAAGGCACAAGGGCAAATGGATTCACTGCTAATAGCAATGACAACGGGCTGGCCAATTGCCCTGAGGTGGGAACAGGGTTCAGAAGGAAGGGTCCAGCCTAGATTTTTCCTAGCTCTCTATGGGTATGTCTACACTACCCTCCTAGTTCGAACTAGCGGGGTAATGTAGGCATACCGCACTTGCAAATGAAGCCTGGGATTTGAATTTCCCGGGCTTCATTTGCATAAGCGGGAAGCCGCCATTTTTAAATCCCTGCTGGTTCGAACCCCGTGCAGCGCGGCTACACGGGGCTCGAACTAGGTAGTTCGGACTAGGGTGCCTATTCCGAACTACCGGTACACCTCATTTCACGAGGAGTAACGGTAGTTCGGAATAGGAACCTAGTCCGAACTACCTAGTTCGAGCCCCGTGTAGCCGCGCTGCACGGGGTTCGAACAAGCCGGCATTTAAAAATGGCGGCTCCCCACTTATGCAAATGAAGCCCGGGAAATTCAAATCCCGGGCTTCATTTGCAAGTGCGGTATGCCTACATTACCCCGCTAGTTCGAACTAGGAGGGTAGTGTAGACATACCCTTCGAATCTCTCTTGTCCGGGAGAGTGCTCAGCGCCCCTTCCTGAGTGGCTGGTATTGTTACTTCTAGCCACTCCTTTGGAAGCTGGCTCCTTTGGCAGCGGGGTAGCTGCTGAGGTGAGCCCCCAGAAATAAAGTCCATCAATCTCTTTTACAGACATCCTAGCTGGAACCACAACACGCTTCCCCAGCCGGCTTTCCTAGCCCTCCCCCCAGCGGCAGGTCTCAGAGCTCTTCCATCCGGTGCCTGTGCAAAGTTAACCCCTTGCTTACTGGGAAGCAGCCTAACCCCCTGCGCCTGCCACAAGTGCGTAGATTTTCTGGCCTCTGGTTATGCTTTGTGCCGTGAGTTTTCTAGGAAACCAGGAAGGGAGACAATGGCCCTTTTTAAATGATCCGGCTTGGTTCTGGGGTGAAAAGACGACGCCTCTGAATTCTTCCCTCTTCCTTGTGACTGTGGGAGAGGAATTATTCTGGTGCCTCCGGGCAGAAAATATTTTTAGCTTGCGACTCTTTCTGCTGTGTTTTCTTCATCCTGCTGACAGCTGATGCTGAAGCCTGCTCTGCTGTCTCTGGTGTCCAATGCAGATTCCTCTGCGGAGCTACACTGGTCGGATGTGCTCAACTGGAGCATGGAAAACAGACTGGCTCTGTGGCTGGCAGCAGCGCAGGGCTGGGGGAAGGGATGGAGAAGCTATTGCAGAGGCTGAGAAACCTCCCGCTGCAAAATGCAAGTTACCCTGGCACCTATGTGGGGTATATGGACCTATAGTATCAGTGTCTCTGCTGTCCCATGGGCATAGATGTTGCTGCACTGAGAAGAGCTCACAGCTGAAAGATGGAAAAAGCAGGCAGCAGCTGCATATAGGGATGTCTCTTCAACCGTAAGCCTCACACGTCTACCAAGTTTGTCTGCCTCCCTGAATAAAGACTTGGTGAATAAAATAGGAGGGATTTCAAAATGATAGCCTGAGACTTCTTTTCCCAAAGGTGCCCTCGAGATTTGGGCTCTCTCTTCCCCTGGTGAGCTTTGATCATCACAGCCCCGACCTTTTATCACCGGTGGTGCTGTTTCAGATGAATTAAATGCACTTGGGGATGGAAAGTTAGTGCAGGTTAAATCTCTCTAGTCTGGCACTCTCTGGTCCGGCATCATCCATGGTCCAGCTTGATTTCAGTTAGCCACATGTCTACTTATTGTGCATGTGGTCACATTTCCCGCAGTCCCAAAACGTTTGTTTACAGCCACTGGGCCTGGCTCTCAGGGTGTGTCTAGACTACATGCCTCCTTCGACGGAGGCATGTAGATTAGCCAGATCGGAAGAGGGAAATGAAGCCGCGATTAAAATAATCGCGGCTTCATTTAAATTTAAATGGCTGCCCCGATCTGCCGATCAGCTGTTTGTCGGCAGATCGGGGGAGTCTGGACGCGATGCCCCGACAAAGAAGCCTTTCTTCATCGACACAGGTAAGCCTGGTTTCACGAGGCTTACCTGTGTCGATGAAGAAAGGCTTCTTTGTCGGGGCATCGCGTCCAGACTCCCCCGATCTGCCGACAAACAGCTGATCGGCAGATCGGGGCAGCCATTTAAATTTAAATGAAGCCGCGATTATTTTAATCGCGGCTTCATTTCCCTCTTCCGATCTGGCTAATCTACATGCCTCCGTCGAAGGAGGCATGTAGTCTAGACACACCCTCAGTGTTCTGTGCTATTATGTAGCTCTAATTGACCCCGGTACGTCTTCTAAGAGCCCAGCAAGCAGTGTAATGCTGCTAGACAATATTGACCTCCTGTGGTCTGGCAAATTCTCTCGTTTGGCACCAGTCAGGTCCCAAGGATGCCAGAATAGATTCAGCCTATAGGTGTGTTCCAGGACTTGTGCATTAGAATCATAGAACACTGGAACTGGAAGGGTGATAGAAATGTAGCCATGTTAGTCTGGTGTAGCTGAAACAAAAAACAGGACTATGTAGCAGTTTAAAGACTAACAAGATGGTTTATTAGGTGATGAGCTTTTGTGGGCCAGACCCACTTCCTCAGATCAAATAGTGGAAGAAAATTGTCACAACCATATATACCGTCCTTTTCATATGTGTTCATTTTTTTAATTGTATCCTTTGGCATATATGGTTGTGACAATTTTCTTCCACTATTTGATCTGAGGAAGTGGGTCTGGCCCACAAAAGCTCATCACCTAATAAACCATCTTGTTAGTCTTTAAAGTGCTACATAGTCCTGTTTTTAGTTAGAACTGGAAGGGACCTTGAGAGGTCATCGAGTCCAGTCCCCCGCCCTCTCAGCAGGACAAAGAACCATCTAGATCACCCCTGATAGATGTCTGTCTAACCTGCTCTTGAATATCTCCAGTGATGAAGATTCCACAACCCCCCTAGGCAATTTATTCCAGTGTTTAACCACCCTGACAGTTAGGAAGTGCCACGTCCGGGCTCACAGCGCTGCGCGGGATACTTCTCCTCTTAGAAGTAAGCGTAAACGGCATGGAAACATCTTAAACCGTTTCCAACACAAGCCCCTCCGTCGAACGCCAGTGACAGCAAGGGCTGACGTGTGGAGTCGTGTCATTCTCTGCTCGCTGCCCTGCTACCACAGCGAAGGGAGAATTCTTTGACCTCTCAAAATCCCAGGCCAGCGGGAGGGGAGGAAGGTGAGGGCCATTTCCACAGGCGTGCATGCTGCTGTGTTGGGTAACTGCCTGTGAGCTCGGGGCCTGAGTTCGTGTCAAGCAGGGCTCATTCTGCTCCCCTGAAATGCATGTGACCAACATCCTGCTCCCCCTGCACTTCAGGGGGCAGTGCTGCTTCTTGGGCAGAGCACTGGCCTGTGGGGCTGCAGATCTGGGTTCTGTGTCTGGACCTGTCACTGGCCTGCTGGATGACCTTGGGCAATCGTTTCCCTGCCTGGTGCCTCAGTTTCCCCATTTGTAAAGCGTGGGGGGGGGGGGGAAGGTGATACTAGCCTCCTTTGTGCGGTGCTCTCAGCTCTCCGGAGGAAAAGTGCTGCGGGAGTGCATTCCAGCGGGGTGTTGTGTGGTATGAGGTAAAGAAATTCTTCTCCCCAGTGCAGCCTCCTGAGACACCCTCAGCGTTTTCATGCCTCTAACCCCATGGGGCCTGAATTCCTCCTGAGCATCTTTACGCTTGGGCTTCAAGCGAGTGTGGTAGGCACATGCACACGCTTGTCTAGTTACCCCGGCTTTAGCCAAAAGCCCCAGACGCGGCAGTGCACTGGCTCCCACTTGGGAGCAGGCTAAGAAGCTTTGTAGAAATGTCCGCACACAGAACAAGAGGCCCTGTCAGAAGCTGGTTGGAGAACAAAGGCTCTTCCCTCCCATGGCCGTGGGAGGATAATACTCAAACATCTATTAACATGCACTCCTCCTGGCAGCACTGTAATCCGCTGCTACCTGTGTTATTAGCCCCTGTGCACCAGCTACGTCTGCTCCACTGAGAATCCCGCCCTTTCGTCAGTTGTCCTGGACTGTAATGAGGCTTTTGGATGGGGTGGGCAGGCCCTGTGTCTGCACAGGCAGAACGCTTTAATAATGTTTTAATAACACTTCTTTGCAATGCCAGCAAATACCACCCTCACGAAGGCAGCCCTGTGGAAAATGAAATTTCAAAACTCATTAAAATTAGTGGATTAAAGAGAGTCGCTTTCTAGAGCAAATCATTTGGATTGACGGGAGCCAAAGAGTAGAGACGGGTAAAACCTCTGGGCCCAGAGGATGGGTTTCGGCAAGTCGTGTGCTAGGCTCTTGTCTTAAGAGTTTCAGATGAATGACAATAATTGTGTAGGCCAGGCACTCGAGAAATCCGGGAAGGGAGAAAAGAATGGATGTGTCTTTTCCCATATGAAAGTGTATAAATGAGAGAGCAGCCTGGTCTGAAGTGCAGATATAATTGGTGCTCTGTGCTATAAAGCTCCTGATATTAAGCAGCCTTGAATTGCCTAATCAAAGTAGAAATCTCAGTCTTGGCTAATGAAAGAGCTGAACAGAATGTTGTTTAAACTAACATTGTTCATCATGCGTGGGGTTGGAAGGCTCTCCCTTTGGGTTTAATTTTTCTAATGAATATCCTTTTGCTGACTCTGCTGAAAGCCTGTTTTTATTAAAGGAGCGTATTTTAATTGTACCCAGGACTTCCTTTGCAAAGGAGATGAATGTCATGGATTTGTCATTCCTTCCCTTGTTCATTCATGGCAGTGGTAGGGAAGAGGGCAGTTTTATTATTATCAAGGTTTTGCTCTCAACTACGTTCAGACTTGTTTTGCTGGACTCCTTTAATAAGTTCAGTGTCTCTGAACTGATTGACCTGTTTTGCATTAGTGCCTGATTCTATTAACCATTTCGGAGCCTACCCAAAAGTTGTCTTCAGTTACTACAAATCTACAGTTGGTAAAGTATCAGGCTGCTAAATAGAAATTAAACATCCAGGGTATCCAAGGCTTAGACAGTGTGTGTGGATTCCTCAGGGTCTGAGAATAGACTAGGCAGCTGGTAATATTTCACTGATAATGTGTTGAGAGTGTCTGTCTAGGTAAGTAAACGATTTTCAGTTTCGCCGTGTTCTTAGAGAATTAGCTGTGGATAGGGACTTCACCCTGGTACTCCTGAGTGGAATTTGTGCTGTTAGTTCAATGCTGCTGTCCATGGTCTTGGTGTGTTATGTTCCCTAAGGCTTTTCCGAGCTAAGTAATAAAACTACATCCTTCCTGGCCCCAGGCCAAGGGACTGTGGTGAAGAGGTATTATTTGGACTGTACAAGAAGCCTGAAACTTTCCGTTTCTGATCTGTAATGTGCTTAGTCATCTCTCTTCCAAAAATGTGCAAAGCAGCCGGCTGACAACTCAATTGTTGGAAAACAAAGTGCAGGAGGTGGAAGGAGTTCAGCATTAAAACAGGTCGGCAGGATCTTCAGTCCTGACACTGTGTGAGAACTTGATAATGCAGCAGTTTAGTTCCAAAGGACACTGTCTGAAAGGGATGGATAAGATCCGTCTGGCGTAACTAGGGCCCTACCAAATGTACAGTCCATTTTGGTCAATTTCATAGTCAAATGGGATTTTTAAAATCATACACGAGGGCTACGTCTACACTGGCAGCTTCTTGCGCAAGAACTCTTCCACAAGAGAGCGTCTACACTGGCATGTGCTTTTGCGCAAGACCATCCGTGCCAGTGTAGACTCTCTCTTGCACAAGAAAGCTCTGATGGCCATTTTAACCATAGGGGCTTCTTGCACAAGAAATTCATGTTGCCTGTCTACACTGGCCTCTTCTGGAAGAGCTCTTGCGCAAGAGGGCTTCTTCCTGACAGGGAGCGTCAGAGTTCTCGCACAAGAAGCCCTGACTTTCTACAGTACAATGTCAGTTTACTTGTGCAAAAACGCGCGGCCAGTGTAGACAGGCAGCATGTTTTTGTGCAAGAGCGGCTGTTTTCGCACAAGAACGCGCCAGTGTAGACACAGCCTTAAGGATTTCAGCTATTTAAATCTGAAATGCCAGTGTTGTAATTGTAGGGGTCCTGACCCAAAAAGGAGTTGTGCAGGGGTCACAAGGTTATTGTAGGGTCATTTATGGTACTGCGACCCTTACTTCTGCACTGTTGCTGGTGGTGACGCTGCCTTCTGAGCGGGGCAGCTGGAGAGCAGCGGGTGCTGGCCGGGAGCCCAGCTCTGAAGGCAGAGCTGTCTACAGCAGCCGTGCAGAAGGATAGCATGGTATGGTATTGCCACTGTTACTTCTGTGCTGCTGCCTGCACAGCTGGGTCCTCCATCAGCAGCTGTCACCCTAGCCACCCAGCTCTGCATTTCTAAGCTTACTTCTGTGCTGCTGCTAACAGGGTGCTGCCTTCAGAGCTAGGTACCTGGCCAGCAGCTGCTGCTGTCCGGTAGCCCAGCTCTGTCCTATCAAGATAATTATTGAACAATTTTGATTCTCATTTCAAAGTTGCTTTTTCAGACTTGCAACAAGATACACTTCTCATTTTGTCTACCCAGTGGGTGGATTCTCAATCTGCACTGAAAGGCACATACATAAGAACAGTTAGGGTGTCTGGTTGGATCGTGTGTTGTTCTGCCTGCCAGCTGCCATACTGCTAGCTGCAATTTCTCCTAGTCAGAAATGGAGGTGTTGTAACCAAAGGGTACGGCCACACTGCGGTGAGGAGGTGTGTAGGTGTTCCCAAGTTAGCTTAGATCTAGCTAGATGAAGTTGCTGGGAGATGTTCTTTGGACTGAGATTTTCCAGAACGGTGTTTTTCGTGGGGACCATGCTCAGAAAACTAAGAGCCAAGTTTGGATTTTTGAATATTTTTAAGCTTTTGATCGGTTCGGGTATGTCTACAGTACAAAGTTAATTCGAACTAACAGATGTTAGTTCGAATTAACTTTGATAGGGGCTACACATGCAAACCGCTAGTTCGAACTTAATTCGAAGTAGCGGAGCGCTTAATTCAAACTAGGTAAACCTCATTCTACGAGGACTAACGCCTAGTTCAAATTAACTAGTTCGAATTAAGGGGTGTGTAGCCACTTAATTGGAACTAGTGGGAGGCTAGCCCTCCCCAGCTTTCCCTGGTGGCCACTCTGGGCACCACCAGGGAAACTCGTCTGCCCCCCCTCCCGGCCCAGGAGCCCTTAAAGGGGCACGGGCTGGCTACGGTGCCCGTGCCAGGTGGAAGCCTGCCAGCACCCAGCCAGCAGACCCTGCCCCTGGCATGGCTCGAGCCGGCCACCCGCTGCTACCCAGCCCTCCGCCTCTTCCCGGGACCAGGCTGGCGGCTCCCAGGAGCCTGCCCGGGTCCGCAAGAGGCGGGCGCCCGCCTGGTCTAGTGCAGACATCGTGGACCTCATCCACGACCTCCACACTAGGCACCGGAAAGTGGCCGTCTAGGGCAGGAGAGCTGCCAGCCTGGCCACCCAGGAGCAGGTTGGCATGAAAATCAAGGTGGTCCACTGAGACCCCCGACCCTGAGCCCTGAGCTTACAATGCCCGTACTGGGTCAGACCAAAGGTCCGTCTAGCCAAGTAGCCTGTCTGCCGACAGCGGCCAACACTAGGTACCCTGGAGGGGATGGACCGAAGACAATGACCAAGCCATTTGTCTCGTGCCATCCCTCTCCAGCCTTCCACAAACAGAGGCCAGGGACACCACTCCTACCCTCTGGCTAATACCACTCCATGGACCCAACCTCCATGACTTTATCTCACTTCTCTTTAAACTCTGTTCTAGTTCTAGCCTTCACAGCCTCCTGCAGCAAGGAGTTCCACAGGTTGACTATTTGCTTTGTGAAGAAGAACTTTTTGTTGTTAGTTTGAAGCCTGATACCTATTCATTTCATTTGGTGTCCTCTAGTCCTTATATTATGGGAACTAATGAAGAACTTTTCTTTATGCACCCTCTCCACACCACTCATGCTTTTATAGACCTCTATCATATCCCCCCTCAGTCTCCTCTTTTCTAAGCTGAAAAGTCCCAGTCTCTTTAGCCTCTCTTCATATGGGACCTGTTCCAAACCCCTGATCATTTTAGTTGCCCTCCCCTCTCCCACCCTCTCTCTTCCCCTTGCCCACCTTCTTTTCCCAGTCTCCCAGAGTTTTGTTCAATAAAGAGAGTTTCTATTTTTGAACACACGTGTCCTTTATTTTGTACATGAGGAAGGGGGGCTAGGGAGGGGTAAGTGGAAGGAGGTGAGGGAGGAATGGGGTACGAGCCCCCGATGGGGAGGACTGGGCTGACTCTACGGGCTCCTCGGGGTGGAAACTGTCTTGAAGCCCTTTGATTGACCCCCCCTCCAGATGGCAGCCTGCGGCAAGTGCAGCCGGGCTGATGGCCGAGTGCTGTGATGTGCCGAGTGTGGGCACTCAGGGCACTCCAAGCCAGGACTGCTTTGCAAGCGGGGAACCCCTGAGAACTGTCTGTCCAGGGTGGGGATCGGGTCCCTTTAAGCACAGCCCTCGGCTAGCCTGAGACAGCAGCTCCACACTCTAAGTCCTAATCTGATGCCCTGCCGGCACTGCTTCCGGCCAGCCTTAACCTCAGTTCAGGGTCCACTCAGTGTGGACATGCTAGTTCGAATTAGCAAAACGCTAATTCGAACTAGTTTTTAAGTCTGGATGCGCTAATTTGAATTAGCTTAGTTCGAATTAACTAATTCGAACTAAGTTAGTTCGAATTAGTGCTGTAGTGTAGACATACCCTTCTGGTCTGTGATTTTTTTTTTGTAGGGGGGGAGAGGAGGTTCAGGCAGATATTTAAGCATTTTCCCTTCCTACATTTCTGAGTTCATCTGTGGCTGCAAGTGGTCCTGATTTTTACAGTGACTGCTGCAAAAATGAGCCATGGCTGACTTGGATCTGTTGTTCTGCAAACTTATTCAGCAGCCATCTTATCTTTCCCCTGGCATAATCCACAGGCGTGCCTTATTAGAGACTTCAGACCCGGTTCCTGAGGGTCCCCAGATACAATCAGATCATGTGTTGCCAGACAATGCGACTGAGTCCTAAGGCCTTCAAGCAGCTCTTCATCATTACAATTTACTGGTTAGGGGGTTGTTTTTCCTCCTCTCCTCTTCATCACGGCAGCTCAGCTTTCACTGAAACTTCAGTGTCGGTGAGGTAGACTCTAGATTGAATCCCCAGCTGCTTTCAGCTTGCTCTCGCTGTTCAGGAGATCTCTGTCCGTTCCGGATGGTTGGCTTTTTTTCATTATACCCCAGAGTCCTTCTCTGCCATTGTATTGACTTCACTCCGCCTTATCTGCCCTACTTTTTAGACCAAGCTCTGTTTGCATAGTTCATATGGCTGCATTGAATGAAGTATTTTCCCTTCCATCTGCCCATCATAGACTGTTCAGAATTCATTTGTAGGGAGGGATTACCTGGCGGAAGGGTGGACCGTTTGTTCCGAATAATTTCTGCCCTTGGTATTGCTTAGCCCAGCAGCTCTGGGAGATTTGATTAGTCCTTTTCGCTAGGCACAAAACCGCGTGGCACATATCAGCTGTTCTTTCTCTTGAGAGGCTTGATGGCCACACGAGAGCCCTCCCCTCCACTGAGTTTGTGGGGTGAGGGGTCTTTCACAGCTAGCTCCCATTAGCTGACATGCAAGTTAACAGCTGTATTTACATTTCAAAAAAGAGCTAGGTAAATTCATGGCAGTTAGGTCCATCAGTGGTGATTAGCCAGGATGGGTGGGAATGGTGTCCCTAACCTCTGTTTGTTAGAAGCTGGGAATGGGTGACAGGGGAGGGATCACGTGATGATTCCTTGTTCTGTTCATTCCCTCTGGAGCACCTGGTATTGGTCCTCTTGGCAGATAGGACACTGGGCTAGATGGACCTTTAATCTGACCCAGTCTGGCCGTTCTTGTGTATCTGAGCCACTTCTAAGGGTGGGTGGGTGGCCTCGGAGGGGTAGTGGTACAATACTCACCCACCAAATTTCTCCCTGTGCTTTCTTTAGGCTTGCAGTTTGTGGCAGGTAGAAATCTGAGAACTTTACTGGACAGCGACCTGCCTGCAGTCCCAAATCTGGTGCATAGCCCCCTGCGTAATGGGGCTTTGTATATTCTGCATCTCACAAACGCAGGTGCAGTTTTTGCCGTTTGTGATTTGTCTATCAAAAAAAATAACCAGTTAAAAATTAGCCCTCGTGCAAACGGTCCCTCTTCCTCCCCCTGAAAAATCAATCAGAAAATCATCAAGACTCTTACCTAGGGGACACAGAGCTGGATTTTGTTTAGTTCTGATCATGGTTGTTTCCCTGACTCCATAAGCATCCCTGGGGCTCGCTTTACCCGTCTGTGGAACTGCTGGCTGTAATTTATCTACTTACCATGTTCTTGGGAGGCTTAATGCCTGGAAAGTGCCTTTGAGGCTGCTGGCTGGAAGGAGCGGTAGAGGTGCATTGCTGGTGGCAGTCCAGGTGCCAAATTTCTTGCCTGTAATTTTCTACACTTATCCTATCATGCTCCCCTCTCATTTTAGGATACATTTGCACAGGGGCTCTCAAACTCCATTGCACCACGACTCCTCTCTGACCACAAAAAATACTACAAACCCCAGAGGGTTCAAATCCAAGTAGCCCTGGAGAAAATGGTGTCAAGACTCATTTTTGGGTCATGCCCCACAATTTGAGAACGGCTGCGTTAGTCCCCAAAGCTTGGGTTCCCTTTAGCATGGAGTAAGAGGATGGAAGTGACGGAGAGGACCAACCCTGGCAATCCTTCTTGGGGCTGATGGGTGACAGGAATGAGAGCTGATCTATAGTCCAGAGGACATCACAAAGCGTTATCGCACAGGCGGCCGGTGTCATTAGCACAAATGAACACTAATGGAGCGTGAGGGCGAGGTGATGGCAAAGTGAAAATGGAATCAGATTTTTGCACTTAAAGGAGTTAGAGGTGTAAAACAACTCTTAATAGCTCAGTGATCCAGTTAAGACACAATGTGAAATTGCTAATCCAAATTGATTTTTTGTTGTTGTATTGTTGAAGCTGCATTCCAACAGGCTCCGATATAATGGCCTCTGCTAATATTTGAACTTCATCCAACTTTAAAACCCTGTGAAGAATCCTACTGTGTTTGGGTCTCAAAGGGGAAAAGTACTTGCCCCCTTTGAAACATCCGTGAATAATCGGGGACAACGTAATGGAGAGAATTGAGTTGTGTTCTGTGGTGTGAGGTTTTTAATGGATATTTTATTTCATGGGACATTTTCGCACTCCTGTAGCTCTGTGTATTTCTAATTGATTAATAACTGTTTTTAAGTCTCGGGCTGTGTCTAGACTACGGGGATTTTCCAGGATACTGGAGGCATCTTGGAAAAACTCCGCCACATCCAGGGAACGCGACTGCTCTTTGTCTTTTTTTTGTGTGGAAGAGCAGACGTGCTCTTTCGAAAGCCCTGTCTTCCTCTTCCCATGAGGAAGAAGGGCTCTTCCAAAAGAGGAGGCTTTTCCGAAATTCGGCCCAGTGTTGATGGGCCAAATTTCGGAAAAGCTTCTTTCGGAAAAACTATCAGAGAAAGGTACGCAAATTGCAGAGCACAATTTGCATACCTTTTTCCGATAGATCATTGAGTAGTCTTGTGGCACCTTAGAGACTAACAAATATAGTATGTCAGGAGCTTTTGGGGTTAAAACCCACTTCTGTGGAAGACTTGGAGTGGAGCTGGGTTTTTAAGTTGTGTTGTTCACAAAGAATGCCAAGGGAGAAACATGCTGAATGACTGAACAGCCTCTCTGGAGATGGGGGAGAGGCATGACTCACTGTCTCAGTGGATAATGGGCTGAATCCTGCCACTAGACAGAAGAGGCAGAGCCTCATGGTTAAGGCACTGGCCTGGGATGCAGAGGATCCTCTCCTGAGCTCTTCAGTAAAATGGGGAAGGTATTTCCTGTTACAGATTTTGTCTGGCCTGTTTAGATTCTAAGCCACCCCTGGGTAGGGAGGGACGGTCTCTTGTATCATGGGTTTGCACAGCACCTAGCATTATGGGTCCGTGAACTCTGCTGGGACCTGTAGGCCGGCACTACTGTCATACAGAATGCATGTCAGTGGCCTCCAGCTACGGACACACTCAGGGTATGTCGACACTGGGAAGGTTTGGCGCTGAAAGTGCTGTCAACATGTAAAGTCGCCAAAAGTGAAAACTGGTCAGACCTCTCTTTGTTGACATTTCATGGCCACATTGCTAGCTCCCCTGTCGACAGAGCGAAGCAATGTGGGTGAGCATTCCACAGTGCAGTGTAGTGGGAAGGCAGAGCTGAGCCCTGTCCTTGGAATTCCCTCATAGCTCTGTGACCTGTCCGTGCTAAGGAATGTCAAGGCAGCACAGCAGTTTCTCCAGCCTTCCTCCTGCAGCAACTGTCTGCCTGCCGCTGTGTTCCTAGCAGGGCAGAGCAGGAGCATGCCAATTATTTGTTCTTTGTTTGTTCCTCAAAGGGAGCAGCTCACTTAGCTGTCAAATACTTCCCAGAGCTTTGAAAGGGGAGGGGTGCATTCCTGCAGGGCAGCAGAGATCACAAAACATTGAGCACATTGATTGAGGCAGGCATTTTGGGATACTGGTGGAAGCCAATTCTCTTAACAAAACAAACAGCAGAGTCCACACTGGCTCTTTGTTGACAATAAAGAGAGGGCTGGACAATAAAGAGAAGTCTCTTGCAGGGCTGGAAGTTGTTTGTTGCCAAAACTGGGTGTTTTTTCCAACAAAAGTCACCTTGCAATGAAAACGCTCTCACTCCTTTGCTGCCAAAAGGCAGTTTTGGGCATCAAAACATGCCAGTGTAGATAAGGCCTCACTCAGTTGCTGGTGCTCTGAGGACACAGTGATAGACATCTGGCTGACCTCACTGCTGCCCTGCTCATGCATCAAAGGGAAGGTCTTGTGCCTGGTAGGCTGGTGCAGTGGGGCAGAGTTGAGAACCGCTGAAATGCATGTACTTGTTAGCCTGGATGCAGTGTGTTTTGCCGCTCCTAAGTTTCCTCTGTGGGACCCTATTAAATTAAAGTGTGTGTGTGTGTAGGTACCGCTGCTCTATTAATTCACAGGTGAACTCCTGCGTGAGGGGCTTCTGGATGGGATGGTGTTGTTTCTAGTGACCTTCTCAACAGCTGCATGTCCTCTCCCCTATCCTGCATTACACAGTGCCCTGCCTCATTGCCATGGATGGGAAACCTCTCAGATGAGGGGGGGCTAGTGGATGCCGGTGCCTCTGGGAAAGCAAGCCCTGGGAGCTCACACTGATGCATGTTTGTAGGAAGGTTAAACGGGGTGGGTGTGGGGGTTACAAGCCATTCGTGAGGCCAGTTGCAGCCCAGGGAACCGATCTTCCTGAGCCGAGCAGTACGCGGTGAGACTGCATTCAGGTGAAAACCCACTTTGTGCTACAATGCGAGGGTTTGCGCGGTTCAGTTGTGGTTGCAGTTTCTTTCTCAACTCCCTCGGGTGTAATGATCTTGCTGCAGACCAGGGCACCCTAATGGCTCTGTGTGGTTGTTTCTTGCAGGAGGCGGACACGGACGATAACCAGGGCACGCTGGGCTTCGACGAGTTCTGCGCCTTCTACAAGATGATGTCGACGCGGCGCGATCTGTACCTGCTCATGCTCACCTACAGCAACCACAAGGACTACCTGGATGCTGACGACCTGAAGCGCTTCCTTGAGATTGAGCAAAAGGTGGGCTGCGCAGACCCCTGGTTACTCTCCCTTAGAAAAGCTACAATGTTCCAACCTTCCATTCAGAGGTGACCTTTTAATGTTTCCCTCATGGCTTCATCCCAAGGTGGATTGAAAGCCTATCAAACCGTGACATTTTATGCAATAACAAGGTTACCTGCCAAGGTCTTGGAGCTTGTCCAAACCTTGTGCACAGAAACTTAAAGCCTGTTGCCACTCAGTATGATGTATCTTGCTGAGATCTTGGTTTGGAGGTCTTAAAGTGGAAAGAGGACTCTGTTAAGCTAGTGCTGGCTCATTTTCTTTTTACGTACAGCACCCTTGAGAGGGGTGAATGATTGGCCTACTCATTTAGGGCACGCAGGAGAAATGAATACTCTCCATAAGCCAGGAGAGCAAAGATGGGCTAACCATCTAATTTAGCATGGAAGATGGATTGTGTTTTATTCCTGCAGAGCTCACCAGGTATGTTGATTTCTTAATGATCATAATTTGCACGCCCCACCTAATCTTCAAATTGGATGTCATTGTACACAGCATACTCTGCATGCAGGGGACAGCTTGTGGGTTGAGTGCTAAGTGGCGCTTTCTCGTTTTTTAATTTAAATTCATTTTTAAAGCAATACTAATGGAGTGCTTCAGGTGCACACAGCAGAGCATGGGCATGACTCCTCATGGCAGAGGGAATAATCCAAGCAAGATTTAATTCTTGCCCTGTGTTTGATTCAAGGCCTCTCCCTAATACTGTTTTATGTAAATACAGCGATTGTAAAAGAGAAGGACAAATAGAACTGGCTGAAACTGGGCAGGTACTATAGAAACATGCCGTTCATATGTCTGACTATGTATCACAAGGTGTCCCCTTCTGATTAGGACAAATTCCATACGGGCTAGAGAAATGAGTTGCTGTCCACCTCAGACACTGAATTCAGCTTCCCCATTTCCAGTGACTTTTGGAGGCTATGTCTAGACTGCAGAGCTTTTCCAGGATGCTGGATTCTGAGATAACCGTTTACGAAAAAGCGGACGTGTTCTTTCAGCATCCCTGTATTCCTCTTGGTGAGAGGATAAGGAATGTTCCGAAAGAGGAGGCTTGTTTCTGAAATTTGGTCCTGTATAGATGGACCAAATTTTGTAAAAGCCTCATTCGGGGAAAAAAGCGGAAAAAGCTATGTAAATTGCGACTTTTCCCGGCAGAGTAGACATAGCCTAAATGAAGACTTAGTTTCGTGCTGATGACTGTAATAATGTTGTGGAACGAGCAATAATTGTCACCGTAGGAGCATAGAATCATAGAATAGAATCCTAGGGCTGGAAGAGACCTCAGGAGGTCTTCGAGTCCAGCCCCCTGCTCAAAGCAGGACCAACCCCAAGTCAATCATCCCAGCCAGGGCTTTGTCAAGACGGGACTTAAAAACCTCGAGGGGTGGAGATCCACCCTCTCCTGAAGGAACCCTTCCAGTGCTTCCCCACCCTCCTCTGCAATATCATACCTACCAGTTGCTTTGGTGGCCACTGCCTCACAAGTGTGGTTGACAATGGCTTTTACTCCACTAGATACTCATTACTGAAAAAATAAAGGGCTGGCTTTATGACTAAGCATTACCGTTACGAAGGCTTCTGACCAGCTCTGACTGCGCCGTGGGATGAATGTTTAATTTGTTTCAAGTAGAGCATTTCTGAGACATGATTGGAAAGTTGAAGTAGCTACCTACGCATGGCCACTCCAATCCAGCAGTAGGTGGGGCATTCAGGCAGTCGGATGTCCTAGACAAAAGCAATTGAATTTGTAACATGACTGCTGGTCCCACTTCAACCCTGGTGTGACGGTTTCCTGAAAGCTCCTTATTCCCTCCCTGTCTCCCTAATGCAGATCCTTCTGCGGTAGCTTCCTTCCTTCCCTGTACTCGTTCCTTTAGAAGAATCCTGAGGCCATATGGCTAGATGGAGACATTTGACTCTTAACAGTAGGAGACACAAGGGAGCAGGGGAGAGGCTATATCTTTTATTGGGCCAGGGAGAGAGTTGGTGAGAGAGAAGCTTTCAAGATCCAGAGAGCTCTTCAGGATTGGGAAGAGTACTGAGTATCAGGTGGAACAAATTTAGCACAAGTAGCTAATACATGTTTCAAGGGACCAGTCCAGGCGAAGCAACCTGTTAACATCTCTCCAGTGAACGCCTTCCCCTTCCCAGCATGAGGTTCCTGATCCAATGGTGCTGTCTTTTGTGCTCTCAGTGTCTTTGCTGCATGGCCTTGGGCAGGTCACTTAATTACCCTCAGTTTGGGGTTGGGCCTGCTGCCCAGAGCTATCGAGAGGAGTTGCTGCTGCGGTGGGAAGTGCTTTGAAGATGGAAAGAGCTAATTCTCTGGTCCTTCTCTTGCCACCATAGTGGGTATTAGACGCCACTTGCTGTGATGTCCGGTCATCTGATTTGGAACAGTAGAAGAGTTCATGAGCGACTAGAACTAGAAGTGGTTCTCTTCAAATAGAATTTTATTCTTGGCCAATACCGAATGCTGTCCTGACCTTTCATAGGTCTTCAGAAACGTTAACTCCAGGGCTTATAGGCTTTACGAGTCAAGTGTTGAATGTTGCCTAGATGCCCTCATCATAGTTATTTTATGGGGTGTCAGTTAAATGGCAGCCAACTCATCTCCATGCACTCGGTGACAGTAGCTGGTACTTACAGTGGAATTAATTATTTGTTCCTTGGAGGCAAGGGCTCAGCAAGGAGGCTGGCATTTGTTATGCAAGGTAGTCACATCTATCCATCAGCCACTGCTGCGGATTGAAGACGCTGGCTCTCTTTCCTGACAGCTCTGTACTGCTTTTGTGAGACAGACACAAATTGAGGTGTCGCATGTTTTTGTTTTCTCATGGCTCAAGCTAAGCATCTTCCACGCATCCGTACTGACGTGTACACAAGCACATTGATCGATGCCATCTTCTGCATCACAATTCAACTGTACTCACCTTGCTGGGAACACTCATCTGTCAGTTAAGTGATCATCTTGGTTATGGGCAGCATCAGTGGGTTGATCATTTTAAAATAAGCTCTGAATGACGAAAAATATAAATGTTTTCTGAGGCCTTGTGTCTAGTAAATGGAAGATCGCCGCTGTCGCAATTGATCTTCTGGAGTTTGATTTAGCGAGTCTAGTTAAGACTCGCTAAGTTGAACTCAGAGGGCACCTCTGTTGGCATCCGATACTTCTGCTTTTGTGAGGAGTAAAGGAAGCCGACTTGAGAGTTTTCTCCCATCGGCCTCCTGCTGTGGGGACACCATCAAGCTCGCCTTAAGGTCAACTGACTCCAGTTATGTAGCTGGAGGTCCGTACGTTAAGCCAAGCTTCCAAGTCTAGTGTAGACCTTGCCTGAAAGATAAAATCACCACTCCCTTGGCGGCCATAGGAGCTGGACAAAGGGCACTGCACAGTAGGGCATCTCTCCCTGCAAACACCTGTATGTGCCGATGACTGCCGCAAAGAGCTGGCATGCCCTGCCGGAGGTGCCAGCTACACAGACTTTGTGACCCACTCCTCTGTTGCTTAGTGTGAATGGTCCTTACTCGTACCTGGGCCTTGCCACTTTTTCTCACCAGGTTCTGAGTGGCTCCTAACGCGTAGCTGTCCGAACCCTTCGGCCTGCCAGGCTGTGGGCTGAGTCTCTTCTGGGAAAGTTCAAGCCCATTGCAGTGACGAAGCTGCTGATCCTTTCAAGTCGACTGGCAAAGGGGGAGAGATGTAGTCAGTGCCCCTAGCAGTGGGGGCAGGGAGACCAACGGAAGGAACAGGAAATGAATGCCCATTTTGCGCTGCTTCAGTGAAGGGGCAGTGGGGAGGCACCTGGCAGAAGCTGAAGGAAACATGCTCTTGGATCAGCGAGACCCCAGAGGTGGATGAGTTTGGTAGCGCTTAGGTAAAACCAATCCAAAGAGCCCGGAAATTCAGAACGTACGGAGAGAGGGATTCCCGTGGAATCATTTCAAGATTTCACTAAGGCTGAGAATTTGTCATCGTTTGGTTTCTCTCTTCCCCAAGTCGACATCCTCTGTGGAAAGGGAGCATTTCAGCTGCCCCTTGTCCCATCCCGACCCACCAGATATAATCCCCGAGATCTCTCCTGTCCCTCTGCCTGTTAGGACAAGGCTGGGATGTTTCTGGTCATAGGTGGCACGGGGAGGCAGCAAACTGGTAACTTGGCCAGGACTACTTTTTTCTCAGTGGAATTTGGGAAGTCGATGGGGTGGGGAAGACAAGGTGATGGGCAGCAATGGTGAAGTCAGCATGAGAACACCTAATCCGGGCTATCTCTGTCCAGGTGCCTCTGCTTTTTGTACTGGAATAGAGTCTCAAGAGTCCCTGGCAAAGGAAATAAATGAATACATCTCCCTCCCCTTTGTGCCTGTTGTCTCCCAAAACAACTTCCGCTGTTTCTGTTTCACTGGGCCTATTGATCCTCTTCATGCTGAGAGAGGAAAATTAACTCCGGCCACAAGACTCGATCTGCTCAGCTGATCACTGATGCCGAGAGCAAAAACCGCTCAGGCTCTCCTCTTGAATTCCACGGGGATAGAGCGAGCAGGTGTTGTAGACTTAGGTTTGAGCCTTGTCAAAACCACAACAAAAGCCTGCTGCAGCATTGCTGCGCAGGGAAAGGCCTTGCTATGGCAGCGGGACTAGAAGTCTCATGAAAACCAACAGGTAGGGAGAAAGTGAATAAGGAAAAAGTTATTTACATATTCCCATAACATAAGAACTAGGGGTCACCAAATGAAATTAATGGATAGCAGGTTTAAAACAAACAAAAGGAAGTTTTTCTTCATGCAGTGCATAGTCAACCTGTGGAACTCCTTGCCAGAGGATGTTGTGAAGACCAGGGTTCAAAAAAAAAACTAGATAAATTCATGGAGGTTAGGTCTATCAATACTTATTAGCCATGATGGGTAGAAATGGTGTCCCTAGCCTCTGTTTGTCAGAAGCTGGGAATGAACAACAGGAGAGGAGTCCTGTGGTACCTTATAGACTAACTGAAGTGTTGGAGCATAAGCTTTTGTGGGCAGAGACCCACTTCGTCAGGCCACAGGACTCCTCGCCGCTTTTGCAAGATTCAGACTAACATGGCTACCCCTCTGATACTTAACAACAGGAGAGGGTCACTTGATAATTCCCTGTTCTGTTCATTACCTCTGGGGCACTTGGCATTGGCCACTGTGGGAAGACAGGACACTGGGCTAGATGGACCTTTGGTCTGACCCATTCTGGCCGTTCTTATTTGCTTCTGTTCTTATCTTACCTTTGCTGGGCATGGCCAAAAATGTAAATGCTGCTAGCACGGTTTTCTGGTGGGGAGACTTTTGGCCTGTTGTGTCTCAGCCCGGCTTCACCAGGACAGTCGGTGGAGGGACAATACTTTTTCCACCCTCCTTGAGCTGTTGTGCTTTGAACCTCACCACAAGAAGGCTCTGCTCCGTGACCCAAAGTATTGAGTTCCTGTTGCCCAAACGGCCAGCACAATTAGCTCCTTGTCAGCAGGCTCCACAGAGGGCATGAAGACAGAAAGATCCGATCCCTCTGAAGTCCCCTTGCCAGTGGTTTCTCCAGGTCAGGATTGCCATGGCTGTTTGTGCACTTCGAAAGATGCCTGTCCTGCCACTGCCAGGCAGCAGCTCTTCTTTGGCTGAATGAAGAATGTCCATCTCCAGGCATCTTCCGTGAGACCTTAACTCGGCGTCCCTGTCGTTCTAGGCTTTCCTTTGGTTTTACGGGTGTAGTTTTGAGAGTCTGCTTGTCTTTTTCCTTGGGGCAACTCCATTTGGCTGTGTATGTGCAGCCCCTCGCACGGTGACCCTGACTTGTAGCAATCCTGGTGACAGCAGTGGTGAATCAATGGCCACCCAGCTCTGTTTACAGAATGCAGGGCTCTATCATTCTTTTAACATAAACAAAGCTGACCGGAAATGACCTAACTTTTAATTGCCAACGTCTCTGAACATGCAGAATTTGTTCTCTGCACACAACTTGAGGACCAGAATGGAATCCTACCATTGATCAAAGTAATGGGTGACCAAGGAAGGCTTCTAATAATCTCCCATCCTTCTGATACCTTGACAAATATTATAATTCATTCGTCTCGCCACTGGAGTTCTGTTTCATTGCATGCCTCTAAAGTGAAAACCTTTTGACAACACAAATTAATCCTGCAGCCAAAAGGCCCTATTGGGCCGTAGCAAAACATGTGCTGTTTGAGTGCCCTGTGGGCTTAAAAACACTAAACAAAAATTGACCTACAAAGCAGAAATCGGGCTCTGTGTGTTATTGTGAGTGATCAGGCAGTGGCCAATGGGACAATAACTTTTCACTGAGCAGCCTGATTCTGATCTGACCTGACACTGAGTGGCAGGAGTGGGAATTTTAGTGGGCAGCTGAAAAATTGTAGTGCTAGTGTGGAAAATACAGCCAGCTCTCCAACGGCGTGGAGAGAACAGAACAAGGGGAGCAGCGGACGGTTATTTCGCTAATGAGATGCTCTCTGCTTTATGTTTTGTTCCCTTTCTAGATGACAAATGTGACCAAGGAGTACTGCCTGGAAATTATCAACCAGTTTGAACCGTGTCCGGAGAACAAGAAGCAGGGAGCACTGGGAATTGACGGTAGGTTGGCTCTTCCTGCTGTTATGGAAAATGCCCCATGGCTGGTGTGAAGTTGAGCCATGTTTGAGTGCGGGACGATGTCACTTTGCATGGGGAGATGCTGTATGTGCTTTGCTGTTACAGTTACTGACGTGGCTTGGGATTTTCAAAGGAGCCTAAGGGAGTTAGACACCTGGAGGGAGGCGGCATCTGTCATTTCAGATCAATGGGTGTTGGGTGTCTGTCTGGGCCTTTGAAAGTCTCTCTGCAGGTCCTACAGGTTGGACCTCCCTGGTCTGGTACCCAGGACCTGACCGGTACCGGACAAGGGAGTTTGCTGGACCAGAGGAAGGCTGGGAGGGCCTGCTGGGCTCTCTCTCTAGCCATCTGGCACCGCTGCGCCCAACCCCCGGGCTGTGATAGCTCTGCACGCTCTGTGGCCCTGGGAGCTCCAGCTCCCCCAGGCTCCACTGCCCCACTGGCCCAGCCAGCTGGCTCCACTCCCAGCCTCTGGCAGCCTCTGCCGCTGGGGTTCTTCAATCCAGCGACATTCGTGGTCCTACCAGACCCCGGATGTTGCTGGCCCAGAGAGTTCCGGACCACAGAGGTTCACCCCGCATTGAAATGCAGTGTGATTAGGCCCTTCACTCCTCTAGGCATCGGGGACAATCCCAGGCAAAGTGCTAATCTCCCCCCGCCCAGCAGCCCCGTGGTGTGAGCACGTCTTGAAATGTTCAGTGGGGCTGATCAATAATGCCCCCAAGACCTCTGCTCTCAGTCGGCCTGGAGCTGAGGGGTGCTCACTGAGCCCCAGGTGCTGCTGAACAAGACTTCCATGGGGACTGGGCGGTACATGGTGCTTTGAAGCCTGAGTCTGAATCCCTTACTCAGTATAATGGCCCCTTCTCCACAGTGGTCCCATCAACGCCAAGAGCGTGGAAGAAGTCTAGTTAGGCCCTGGAAATGGTGGTTGGTTATACATTGTACGGGACGGGCTTGAGCTGCGTGCGTCATTTTAATAAACGTGGCCTCCACTTGTGTGGCTGTGCCGAACGGAAGCCGAATGGCCACGTATGAATTGATACAGTCTGTTTTTCTACCCGACTAGACAAGGTAGTTTCCAATATCTGGAGTCCCCTCTTTGATGACAGATGGACCCCGTATCTCCCCTGCTCTGGGGATTGACAGCTCTGTTTCCCTGTGCCTTGTGTTCTCTTCTACACTAGAGCAAAGGGAACGCTCCATGTGTGGGAGTGGGAACGGAGAATCTGGTCCATCAGGCTGGCTTCCTTGCGTTTGGACATTAGCCGGATCCTATCAGAGATCTTGAGATGTAGTGTGATTATCTATCTGCCTTCCTGCATAGCAGATTCATTCCTGCATTGAGCCCAGGTTGTCTGGGTGAGGGAGAACATCTGACTTTATGTTTTAACTTCACTTCTCTTCCACATTGAACTCAAAGTGGCGTGAGCGGGGACTCCACTGCAATCTGTCGCTGTGCTCCAAAAACAGATTGCACAGATATTAGCTCTATGGTATTGCATGTTCGGTTCTATAAGCATTGCGTACGGAGAAGTCAAGCCTATCAGCAACAGTACTTACATATAACAGGCAAAGCGTATATTGCGGGGTGACCTTGACAAGAGGCACACAACTACATTACTCACGGCTGCTTGCGCTGCGGAGAGAAAATTTCGGAGCACAGTTGTTATTCTACCATGAAATTGAAGCCTAACACAGGACCCAGTAGGTTGGGCCTCGTTTGAGAAGTTATTGCAGAGGAGCTCGGTATGATTCCCGTGTCTGTCTTTTATAGAGCTGCATTGTCTTAGGGGTGGAAAAAATCAATGCTCTTGTGCTCAGGGCACAAAACAGGGAGTCAGATTTAGGTTCTGCTCTGAGATCCTAGGAAACTAAGTCTCAGAGGGTATGTCTACACTACCCTCCTAGTTCGAACTAGGAGGGTAATGTAGGCATACCGCACTTGCAAATGAAGCCCGGGATTTGAATTTCCCGGGCTTCATTTGCATGAAGCCGTCCGGCGCCATTTTTAAATGCCGGCTAGTTCGAACCCCGTGCCGCGCGGCTACACTAATCCGAACTAGCTACTCCATGCCACGTGTAGCCACGCGGCACAGGGTTCAAACTAGCCAGTATTTAAAAATGGCGCTGGCCGGCTTCATGCAAATGAAGCCTGGGAAATTCAAATCCCGGGCTTCATTTGCAACTGCGGATGACTACATTACCCCCGCTAGTTCGAACTAGCGGGGTAATGTAGACATACCCTTAGAGACTAACAAACCAATTACCAAGGGAGACAGCTGAACTGGCGTCCTTTGCAAGTTCAACACAATCCACTTAGGGTTGAATAAGGATCTCAACTGGTTCACACATTACAAAGGCAATTTCCCCTCTTTGGATATTCACATCTTCAGACCAAGTACCGTGAAAGACCCACTTCCACCCTGACTTGATTGGCCTCGTTCACACAAGCAACTTCTTCCTTATATAGATCCCTGCTTCTGTAACTCCCACTCCAATACCTCTGATGAAGTGGGGTTTACCCATGACACAAATAAATCTACTAATGCACTAATAAATCTGTTATTCTCTAAGGCGCCGCAGGACTCCTTGTTGTCATCTGGGACTGTGGGTTTAGATCAGTCTGCAACAGTGTACCCACCTGCAAATGGGACTTTGAGTCTTCCTAGGAGGCTGTAAAGCTTGGCTTTGCTACCCTCTTACAAAGCACTGTGAGATCCTGGCCCTGCAGAAGCACACAGAGCATTGCCCTTGGCTGTTGTTGGGATCTGAAAATCACGTGCGAGTGCTTTGGGGAGCTGCAGGGGTTTATGACAAAACATGCTGTCGTACCCCACCACTGCTTATTGATAGTTGGCTGCAGTTCTCAGATCCTCCTTGGTATTGACCAAGCATTTGGCCTGTCAGAAGCTGCTGAGAGAGTGAGTAAGTCTGGGAAATGTCTTGTCTGGGCTGCAGATCAAGGAAATATACCAGCCGCTGTCTTCAAATGTGCCAAAGATTGACAAGCCGTAGGCATCCAGGCCTCTTGTGGGCATGGGGAGCAGGTATTGCAATTGTTTTTGCTGGTCTGCACATCTCATGTACCCATGTCTTATCCTCTGCCTTGGTTTTGAGAGGCTGGGTGCACCTAATCAACTAGTTAATATATTTTGGGGCTGGGGAGGAGGTTGAGAACACACCTTACAAATTGCCCATTTTCAGCACAATCTAGCAATAGCCATGCCTGAGAGGAATGTGTGAGCTCCAGGAGTTATTCTTCATTAGGCTGACGGAGGGATAGAGGAGACAAAGCCCCGCTCTACTGCTCAGGCAGCATCCGAAGAGGGCCATGTAGCGCTGGTTTTTCCCAAGCGTTCTCCCTCTTATTCCACAGCCTCTTTTAAATTGGCATCTTCTTCAGGGAAAAGTTCATGTGTCCATGTCTAGCGAGCCCTGTGTCCTCCACATGGCTCCTCCCACAGAGACTTGTATTATCTGATAACTTCCTTAGACTGCCGAACGCTGCTGCAGATTGAATGTTTCTAGTCTGGCAACATCCCTGGTCCGGCATGATTTGAGTTAGCCGGACGTCAACTTATCATGGGCGTGGCCAAGGTTCCAGCGGTCCCATAAAATTTGTTTACAGCCCCCAGTCCCGGCTCTCAGTGTTCTGGGCTGTTATTTAGCTCTAATTTACCCCTGAATGTCTCTTAAGAGCCCAGCAAGCAGGGGAAGGGTTGGTGATGCTGCCAGACAATATTGACCTCCTGTGATCCGGCAAATTCTCTGGTTCAGCACCGGTCAGGTCCCGAGGGCGACAACCTAGAGAGCGACGAGGAGTCCTGTGGCACCTTATAGACTAACTGAAGTGTAGGAGCATAAGCTTTCGTGGGCAAAGACCCACTTCAGTTAGTCTATAAGGTGCCACAGGACTCCTCGTCGCTTTTGCAGATTCAGACTAACACGGCTACCCCTCTGAACCTAGAGAGGTTCAGCCTGTGCATTGTGACGTAGTGGGGTGTGCTGTACACACTGGTGGCCCTGAGCCCGCTATGGCATTCCCTGCTTGCTGTGTTGTGCTGTGGGTGACCCCTACTGGCCTGTGTATGTAAGCACTGCCCAGCGGGGGTCTCCCTGAGGACAAGCCATAGCTAGCAGCTTCTCACCTGGCCAGGGGGAAGGGGTTTGAACAAAGGAAGGGGTGTGGCTACCCGGGGGATGAGTGTTGTGTGGTTTGGAGAAGGGGCAGTCTGAGCATAGGGAAGCATGGAGGAGGCAGACTAAACCCAGTCTAGGGGGTTCAGGGGCCTGTGAACCCCTTCCCCCCAAGGGAACTAGGGCTGTCGGCCTATCCTATGCCTACATCGAGCCTATGCTGTGCAGTATCTTTGAAAAGCAGTAAACTCATTTTTACTCTTCTGGCTGGCGGAGAGTTACATCTGGTTGCAGACGGGGTGCAGGGTCGGGGGGCTCCCCGTCACGCCGTCACCGCTTCATGTATGTATTCTAGTGCAGAGTGGTTCTTATCATGGCTTTTTGTTACCTAGACATTAGCTTTCTCGTGCCCTCTACCTAGGCTAAGAGGGCTAAGCTAGAGAGGCTGAATTGTATCAGCACTGAAGACAGAAGACCACTGTTTGCCCCCACAAGCAATACGGCCACACACAATGCAGTGCAAGTTCCCTGCCACTGCCTTGGAGGGCCTGTTAGCTCCTGCGGTTCTCTGATTGCCACGTAAGGCCCTCGTTTGTGTCCTCCGTAGCGGATGCTTCTTCTCACGTGGCACCTGACTGCTAGGAACCGGCCTGAGATGATCCTAATTTAAGAGGATCAGTGTTTGCTCTTGAGCAAAATAACCCCCCTTGTGTGGCAGGAGGCTTTCCTCTTGGGGGAATGGAGCCAAGGTCTCGGGGTCTGTTTCACACTGCCAGCCGCCCCCCGAGGCCATCCTTTCTCTTCATGCCGGAGCCGACTGACACAGTTAGTGTTAGCTCATTATGGCAATTTCAGCACTAAACTTCAGCAAGTGTACGAAACAAGCAACGGGGCCAGTTCACAGGGTGCCCAATTAGCGAAACGCAGGCCCGCTCCTTCGGCAGTCGCATCTATCTTCCAGAATGAGGGCATGATTAATTTGCTCTGAGCAGCTGGTAGTATTTTTGCTCGTCTGCAATGCATCCTATTGATTTTTCATCCTGGCTGATCTTGTTCGGGTAGCCGCCTGCTTTTACGCAAGCTATGGGAATGGGTTGCTGGAGGGGGTGTGCCAATCAGGGTTTATTCCGTTCTCCTACAAGATGGCCTGACACTGCTGGGTCTTGGTGTTGGCTAGAGGAGTCGTGAGCCTGCCGATTTGAAAGTGACTCCCTACTAGAATGCGTCCCCCATAGGCTGCCAAATAGGGTGAAATACGTGGGGGAAGTAGGGTGGCTAGAGCTATTACTGGGCCTGATTGCTTGTTTCCAGGCGAGACGTTTGATGGAAAGGGAAAATGCCACAGTGCGGACATGATGCTTAGTGACATGAATGCAAACAAAGAGCATAGCCACAGTTGGGTCTGAGGTGGGCCATGCCCCACCCACTTTCCCCATGTCCATCCCCTGCAGCCCACCCGGGGAACCAAAGGGGAAGGGGCCGGGCCTTGCTCCCCTCTGCTCTGGCTGGGCAGCGGAGCAGGGGCTTATGTCCCCTCGCCCCTCCTGACTCGCTTTCCCTGTCCCCCAATTCTTGCCCACCCACCCAAATTGGGGCCCACTCAACTGGGCCCTTCTGGCTATGCCACGGATGCAAACCAAGAGCATAACGATTTCAACTAGGCCAGTCCCTGGCCAGCAAAGCATATCGACCTTTTTCTCAATGAAAATCAGGAGTCAGTTTATCTGCACAGATCCACAACGGAGCGATTCAATCTAATCCTAATTAGTCACCAGTTGTTTGGCTTTCGACATGGACTAACCCAGTTACTCAAATGGAAACGTCCCTCTTGCATTTATAGGAATTAAACCACTTGGGCTCCTATAGAAATTCTTTAACATATAGAATGTTAATAGATCATGAGAACCACTGGTCTAGATGGTGGCTGGAAAGTCTCTATAAAATGGATACTCTTTTCCATTACATCCTATAGAACTCTTCCCTAAGAGGAGGGTGACCTAGCTTAGGTTTTGAACCTTCATTGTATGTCCTCTAGAATTGTATGGAAAGGGAAGCCACAGCTGAAAGCAACTAACAGTCTCTGTTAGGAGTGTTGTTACATTTTTGCAGGTTTGCGTGGGAATTTGCCGACTTTGCTTTGAACATGACACTTTTGATGTCTAAGAGGGCATACTGGGATTTTCCTTGCTGGAAAAACATAAAATCCCACAGAGACATCTGAAAAATTGAGCTTTGCCCATTGTGGCAATTCGGTTTTTCCCATTTGTTACCGGCATTATTCCCAGCAAGGAGGCATCGGAGCTAGAGTTTGCAAGTTCGATTTTTTTTTACACAAGTGTTTGCGTCCAGCCCGGCCCTTTTCTGGGCAGGCAGGATTGGCTGGCTTTGCGTGTGTCTATGTAACTCCCAATATGCCCTGTTAGGATTGAGGAGCTGTGTAGGAAGCCCTGGTTTACCCAGCACTTAGTGCATACTCATGGGATTAGTCACCTGCTTAAAATTAAGCCAGGGTTTATGAGCCAGGCGTTGGTCCAGGGCCTACCCAGAGTTTTGAGGCTGTCCAGAGCTCTCAGTGTGGATTATTCAGCTCTTAATTACCAAAGTTCTGGTTGTAGCCTGTGTTTAGCAGCTCAGTTTAATTCGTGCACTTAACGCTCAAAGTCAGAATCTGAATGAGGCGAGAACTATCATAATGGAGATAGTTTTGCAGCAGTTCATCCCCAAGTTAATTTTCCCTGCAGCTCGAAGGCCAGTTTTGGGAAGCTGATTCAGATGATTGCTTCTTTGTGTTTTCGTTTCCTGGGCAGTCTTCTAGCTCTGTGACAGATTGATGTATTGTTTCACTAGAAACGAGTGTGTTAATGTATTCAGGAGGTGGCAGCATCTTTATGGAGTCACCACTTTGCTTATGGACTAATAAGAGAGATGTCAGGAGAATGATTCATGGCAAAGCTGAGATTTCAGGGAATTAAGGCGTCAGCATGGTGGACCCAGTTGCAAATAAGGAAATTGCAGCGTTTCAGTGGGGGTGAGCAAAGGGGAGTTGTAGGGCACTTGGGATAGAAGGTGTGGTTTTTAATGATCGCCTCTCCTGTAAAGGCTCTGTGTGTGTGTGTGTGTGCATACAGGCACAAGCATTGGGGTGTGGGGTAACAGTTCATCAATGAGGAGACAAACTCATCATCTCTGCTCCTCCCATCTCTTTCTCTCTCTGCTTTGCCCCAGTTCTCAAAAGGAACAGTCTAAAAATGGCTCGCTGGATCATGGTGCAGAGTCCTCCAACATGAGCTTTGGGAAGCTAATTCCTCAGGTGGCATATCTGTGCAGAGCCCAGCTGACAAGAGGCATGGGGCCAAATCCGTGGTCATGCAAGCTTGATAAAGATACAGACAATAATGCGCGACTCGTCTCTGTCGGCACGCATGTGTGGAAACGTGATGGCCTGTTAAAACGGGGAATTAAAATGTCTGCAGGAGCCAGGCAAGCGGCCCCGGCACTGAAGGGCAGACCTAGTACCAATGCCCAGCCATCCCAAGTGGGTTGGGCGGGGAGCTGAGGCTTTCTCAGGAAGACTCCCGTGGGAGTTGGAGGAAAGAGAAGAATCCTTTCACATTGTCTCTGGCTGTGGCTTGTCTGCACGGATCACAGTCTCTCCTGCCCACACCCCCTTTAACTGGATAATCAATTAAACATAATGTTTCTGCATAGGGCCCCAGAAATCCTAAGGATGGCCCTGCCAGCAGCTAATAAGAAAGAGGCCCTCAAATCCTGCCTCTTTGTGGCGTGAACCCACGCTGCATTTGCTAAGTTAGTGGGGTGAGGTTTGGTCCAGACAGTCTCATGTAACACCTCCTCATGGCATGCAACACTCTTCCCCAGCATCTAACTCCTGATTGGAGGGCTTGTGACTGTGCCGTGTCCCCCAGAGACGGGGACAAGACTCTTGTCCCATCTCACTGATAAGCAAAGGTCTCCAGAGGCTTCCATCTGCTCCACCCTTGGCCAGCCTCTGAGGCCACGTCTCCACTTGCTGTGCCAGAGATTGAGCTTCTGGCGTTCGATTTAGCGGGTCTAGTTGAGACCCGCTAAATCGAACGCTGACGGCTGCAGTTGGCGCCGGTACGCCTCGCAGTTGTGGGAAGTTAATGGGAGTATTTGCTCTTGTCGGCCTCCCACTGTGAAGATGGCACCAAGCTTGGTTTAAGGTAAACTGACTTCAGGTATGTATTTTACCTAGCAGGAGTTACGTACCTTAACCCAACTTTCCGGGTCTAGTGTAGACCTGGCCTAATAAAATGACCCTGAATCATCAAATCTAGGCAGTAACCCTGTGCAGCAGAAGGCAGTGCAGGAGAGCGTAGCAGACATCCAAGAGATATTCCAGACACTTTTTCCTTTAACAGGGCTTTCTCAAAACTCAGTATCAGATGCTAATAGAGTCATAGTTTTTTGAGTTCTGTCTTTGCTGGGGCTTAGGGTTGGTTTGTTTTTAATGCAGACCTTCAAGGTGAATGTAAAGATGCCTTTAAGGACTGGTTGCTGGGAAGATTACAGCAACAAAGTAGATAAAGCTGTCACCGCCCAAGTACAGACACAAAGTCAAACAGCAGCACTGTTGGGAAAATTGGGATGTAGCTCGAGCAGGCAGCATCAGAGCTGAAAAGATACAAATGCCATCACTGAAAAGTAAGTAAAAGGAGTATTAGACAGGTTGATGGAAGGTGTATGTAGGGCCTGAGCCTGTATTTATGAGCTGTGGTTGTTAAGAGCCACTATTTGTAGTTTTATAGGGAGTTCACAAGAAAGCATCTGCTGCCCTGGATGGAACACTAACATTTCTGAGCGTGCCAAATAAGTTTCAGATTCTTAATACATTACTGTTCTAAGGGTTTCTGTAACTCTGACTTGTCTTGCCTCCTCTCACTGCCAAATGTGACATCTGGGTCAGCTTTTCTAGCCTAATTAACTCTCCGTAGAGCTGGCTTGGAGGGCATTAGTCCGTTGTGCCATATACCGTCCATAGAAAACATTAATTGTCGAAAGTCAGCCATGGAGATAACTCGCTTGTTCGGTAGGGATTAGGATTAGCCTCACAAATGGAATCTGGACACAGTCTGTCATGAATGATGAGCAGAATCTGTGAGCTATCGCATACAAGCCTTAATGAACCTGCTCTGAAATAACACTATGGCATACGGCCAGATTGCTTTCACATGGCCTCCGGTTCTGTTGCCCAGCTACCTGTGCCACACGGGCAGCCTGTCCCATCGCTGCTGTTGTGATTTATTCCCTACATTTTCGTAGCACCAAGATGCTAGGTCCCTATGATGCTAGGTGTTGTGCAAACTAAGGATGTTAAAGACTAGTCGACTATCTGATAAGCATTTGCTTATCGGATAGTCTTTTGACTAGTCGACTAGTCTAAATCCCCCCCTGCTGCCTCTTTGGGATAGAGGCAGCAAAGGGGGGGAAGGGTACTTCAAAGTGTACCCCTTTGAAGTCACTTTGAGACCCCAAGGTGGCCGTTGCACAGCTGATCCATGGATCATCTGTGCGGTGGGCTGCCCCTTTTAAAATGCTGCTTCTGCGCAATTCAAAAGGAACTCCCCAGCTGATCCCTGGCTCCTCGCGGCATTTCCCTGGAGCCCAGGATCAGCTGGGGACTCCCTTTGTCTCGTTGGGTTCAGACCTGTATGCCCAGTAATTCCCATCAGAGCACTGTTGCATGGCAAAGGCAAGTAAGGGTTTCACCAAGCCACCATGCAGGAAAAGAACCGGAGCATTTTGATCTTGCGTCTATAATTCCCATCAGCTCAGCTACTGACATCACAAGGAGTTCTCCTGCGCGGGGGGGTTAGTATTCCCCAGTCAGGGGACTGAAATGACTTGGTGTTGCCATTTAGGGGCTGTTGGCCTGGTGGATTTACACATGTGGATTTGCAGGGAGGCAAAACTGAATTAATGGCTGCCAAAGTGGTCAGTGACCGAGGTTTAGACTGCGTATTTCTAAAGCATGTTTGCAGCTGCTCTTTGATTGCAGATTTAGAACCATGAGATGAGGGGTTCTTGGCTTCCAAGTTTCTTTGCTTGCTGTTTCTTGAACCTCAGTGAGCCTACTAGGCATGGGAAAAGTCCAAAACTTCCGTCCTGCAAAAGCAGAACTCACCACTACCCTCTTGAGAGTTGGCGTACCGACTGTTCAGCAGCAGACAGGCTGCAGAGGTGTTCGTGCCAGACCAGTGTGCATTGGGAAAAGAAAGATGTACAGAAGGGGGAGTTGATGCGGAGTGATCCGTGATTCACATTCTGTTAACACGTAGAAGAGACGACTCTGATGCTGGACTGTCTGTTTTTCCTACAGGCTTCACCAATTACACCCGGAGCCCATCGGGGGACATCTTCAACCCAGAACACCACCAGGTGAACCAGGACATGACCCAGCCTTTGAGTCACTACTTCATCACCTCGTCCCACAACACCTACCTCATGGGGGATCAGCTGATGTCTCAGTCCAGGGTGGACATGTATGCCTGGGTGCTGCAGGCAGGCTGCCGCTGTGTGGAAGGTAAAGACAGACGGGAGTCGCTATGAGCGAATCAGAAGGCTCCGTAGATGGCGTGTCCCGTCTTTTAGGGAAAGGATCATGATTTATCTTCACAGGGCAAAGTCGGGGGGGGGGGGGGGGAGGTTGAGCACCAGGTGCATTTCCTGAACGAGCAAAGGCAAAACAGGGCTTCTCTGACCCAGTATTTGTGGCCTCCTCGCTGACACGTTTTCCATGGCACAGGAATAAAGAAGAGACTTGAGGGCAGGGTTCTTGTTTATACTTGTAAAAATTAGGACTCCGTCTTTAAGGCAGAAGGCAGTTCCCGGTGGCGATTCTATGCTGGTTCTCCCTTAGCGGTGTAGGGCCTATGGCACATGGCTGGGCCATTCTGATTCCATCTACTAAAGGGCATCAGTGAACTAATGTACGAGGCTGAGATCTGCAGCTGTTTTGCTGAGGGGGGAGGGAATCCCGGCTATGGAAAAGAGGGTCACACTATGAATACCTAGCACCCCCCCCCCATGGGTCTGATATTTGTTGTTGAGAAGTCAATCGTGGAGTCTGTTAGCTGAAAGAATCCTCCAGGGAGCAGTACCCGTGTTGTCCCTGTCCCCAAAGTCTTGCCCAGTATCATGGGAGGTGGGTGAAGGCAGGCCCTGCCCCCAGCTCCGCCCCTTCTGCCTAGACCCCGCCCCCCACGGGAGCCAAGTCCCCTCTCAGCACCATGGGGAGGACAGGCAGGTGGTGCGTGGTCCCAACCTCCCTAGTCCCAGAGCATGGGGAGGGCGGGTGGCCCCAACCTTCCTGGCCTAGCACACTCTGCCCTCAGTACGCCATAGTCATTCTGGGGGCGGAGTCTGGGTGGGGTCAGGCTGGCGGTTTGGGAAAGCAGTGCCTTCGCTCGCCTATTATACCCGCCACCCCTGCCCAGCGTAGACGGTCACAGCCTCCAGACAGAGGCCTGTGGGCATGATAACACCTTCTCAGGGGCTGTGGAAATGCGCCTGGCAGGAGTGTAAGGCTAGGGAGAACCCACAGGAGGGACAGGCTGCTTAGATCTTGGCTTTGCTGCTCTCTTGAGGGGCTCTGCTGAGAATCTGCCCTGTTCTAACACTGAGCCCAGATGGGATTTTGGTGCTTTACTAGCTGTCCCCAGGAAGGTATTCCTCTGTGCTCGCCGAAGAACATGTTCCACTTCGGGCTCTCTCAGCAGGAGGGCCCTAGGTCTTCGGTTCACAACAGAATCCCCAGGCAACCAAGGAAACCACTCAGTGACCTGTAGGAGAGACACGAGCAGGGGAGGCAAGTCTGTGCTGTTTTGAGACCGTGCGGGGGCTGGGTAATTCAGGGGCGTTGCAGATTCTCAGTGCCTCTCACAGAGGCTTGGCCCTAAGTCATTCCTGGAAGGATGACACTTCTGGAATGGGGAGTTAGGCTGTTTGGCAAGATGTGCCCAGTATCAGGAAAATCTCCTTTCAATGTGCGTGAGCCTGGCTGTGAATTCTCTGTTCTAACGGGGTGGCTAAACGTACTGACCCGCCAAGCCGCATACAGCAACCTTCAGAATTTGGAGAGCAGGGTCGTGCCTGCCAGGGGTCAGGGGTTCACCTCGCTCCTGTTGAAGCCCCAAGCCCTGACAGGAGCGCCCCTTGGGATGAAAGCCCCAAGAAGCCCCTGGCAGCTGGGCAGAAGCTCCTGTTCCACCCTGCTGCTGCGAGGCTGAGGTCCCAAGCTCTCTCCTCTCTGTCTGGTAGGTGAAGGGGGGCGTGGGGGGCTGGCAAGCAGCAATTCAACTACAGAAGAGCTGCCACCATGGTTTGGCCACCCTGGGTTTTAGTCTATGACCCTTAAGTCTAAAGATCATAGACTCATAGAACATTAGAACTGGAAGGGACCTTGTGAGGTCATCAGATCCAGTCCCCTGCCCTCACGGCAGGACCAAGCACCATCTAGACCATCCCTGAGAGATGTCTCCACTGATGGAGATTCCACAACCTCCCTAGGCAACTTATTCCAGGGCTTAACTACCCTGATAGGAAGTTTTTCCTAAATTCTATCTTAAACCTCCCTTGGTGCAATTCAAGCCCATTGCTTCTTGTTCTAACCTCAGAGGCCAAGGAGAACAATTTTTCTCCCTCCTCCTTGTAACACCCTTTTAGGTTCTTGAAAACTGCTCTCATGTCCCCTCTCAGTCTTCACTTTTCCGAACTAAACAAACCCAATTCTTTCAGTCTCCCCTCCTAGCTCATGTTCTCTAGACCTTTAATCATTTTTTATTAATTGATGAATGGTACCTTTGTTTCCCCTCTACAGTTGACTGCTGGGATGGACCAGATGGTGAGCCCATTGTCCACCATGGATACACCCTCACCTCCAAGATCCTCTTCAAAGATGTGATTGAAACCATCAACAAATACGCCTTCATCAAGAACGAGTAGGTACCCGGCCAGCTGAGAGCTCCCTTGGGATACCCTGGCTGCGAGGACCTAGGGAGATAAACTGGACTCCCTGTTTAGACAGCCTGTGTGAAAGGCAGGATCCAGTGCGGACTGGGTTCTGCACGAGCCAGATGCGCCTGCATGTGCTTGATTCTTCCTGCAGTGAATAATTCATGCACGGGAGGAATGATGAGGCAGAAACACCTGTTGGTCTGAGTTGCCCTGCTCTGCTCATTCCTTCTAAAGCCCCTGACACTAGCTGCTGTCGGAAGACAACACACTGGGCTAAGGGAGCCGGGGGGAGCAAAATTTAACTGGATCCTGTGGGGTTTGCCACATTCTCAAAAAGATCTCTTGGCATTGGAAAAGGTTCAGAAAAGGGCAACAAAAACGTTTAGGGGTTTGGAACGGGTCCCATATGAAGAGAGATTAAAAAGACTGGGACTTCTCAGCTTAGAAAAGGATAGGATAGAGGTCTATAAAATCATGACTGGTGCAGAAAAAAGTGAATAAGAAAAAGTTATTTACTTATTCCCATAATATAAGAACTAGGGGTCACCAAATGAAATGAATAGGCAGCAGGTTTAAAACAAACAAAAGGAAGTTTTTCTTCACTCAATGCATAGTCAGCCTGTAGAACTCCTTGCCAGAGGAGGTGGTGAAGGCTAGGACTTTAACAAGGTTCAAAAAAGAGCTAGAGAGATTCATGGTGGTTAGGTCCATCAATGGCTATTGGCCAGGCTGGGTAGGAATGGTGTCCCCAGCTTCTATTTGTCTGGAAATGGGTGACAGGAGAAGGATCACGTGAGGATTACCTGTTGTGTTCCCTCCCTCTGGGGCAGCTGGCATTGGTCACCGTGGGCAGACAGGACACTGGGCTAGATGGACCTTTGGCCTGACCCAGTCTGGCCGTTCTTATGTTCTTATGGATTTAATAGCCGCGGACTCTAACATGGTTTGACAGTGAGAGTACCCTGCTTTTTTATGTGCCAGTGGTACCAGCTCTGCTGGCTGGCAGTTGGCTGCACCCCAAAAGATGGGTAGGAAATTTGTCAGCAGGCGTATTTGTTGATGGCTAGACGAGGGGTGGGCTAAATACAGCCCACGGGCCGGATACGAGCTGGCTGACATTTCTGTTGAGCCTGCGATGACTCCCGGCAGCTGTGAATCCAGAGCCGCACGTGGCTCTTTGGCTTCCCCCTTACGATTGCCAAGATGCTTTAAGTCCTGCAGCACAGCGGGGCGCCCAGGCACTTTGCCCTCCTGACGTGGCCCCACAGTGTTCCCACGAGCAGCCAGCTGCTTCTTGCATGTCTCTGTGCAGGAGGGGGAGCTGGGTCCATGCGTTTCCCCTGTCTCTAGTGCTGGCCTCCCATTGGCTGGAAATCAGACAATGGGAGCTGTGGGAGCGGTGCCAGGGGCATGGGCAATGCACAGAGACCCACTTCCGCTCCTCCTCCCCAACGGGCATACGGAGACATGCCAGCAGCAGCTTTCCACTTCCGGGAGCAACATGGGGACCCGGCACGCAGGCAGTCTGCTTGAGTCCTGCTGTGCCACCAGCCAGGAGCCGCCTGTGATAATCCTCTCCCAGCCAGAGCCTGCATCTCACACCCAACTCTGTGCCCCAGGTCAGAACCCCATCCTGTACCCCTCTCCCAGACCCCGCACCGCCTCCTGCACCCCAGTTCTCTGTCCCAGCCCTGAGCTCCCTCCTGCATCCTGCAACCCCCTCCCAGACCCCGCACCGCCTCCTGCACCCCAGTCCTCTGTCCCAGCCCTGAGCTCCCTCCTGCATCCTGCAACCCCCTCCCAGACCCCGCACCGCCTCCTGCACCCCAGTCCTCTGTCCCAGCCCAGAGCTCAATCCAATTGGTGGATTGACTCCACTGCAGAAACTATTGCCCACCCCGAGCTAGCCAGAAGCCGTCGCCCGAACCCGGGTCCATTCAACGGAATGGGTTCGGTCTGAGTCCCGTGTGTGGCAGGAGTCTGGAGAACCACCACCTGACTTCACACGCACCCCCTGCTCTTAAAGTGATGCATGGGGGTGCTCTGTATGGACGTGGAGACAAACGGGCAGAGCAGCCGGCCTCGCGTCTCCAGAAAGAGTGCTAGGAAAGGGGGGGAGCAATGCCTATGGGAGGGATCTGGGGTTTTTCTCTTACCTTGAATCTTGGTTGGACGAAGCAGTGTGCCTGTTGAAGAGCGCTGGGGTCAGGGTGCAGCGGCGGCTGCTTCTCTGAGCTGTGTTGCTCATGTCCATTCCACGGCCGTGGGCACAGATCGTCGGAGAGTTTTCCCTCAGTGGTACCTGTCGGGCTGGCAGGGAGCCCCCTGGAGTGGCGCCTGCATATGCACGTGTATAATCCCCTGCTGGCCTGCCACCCCCTCAGTCCCCACTTACCGTAAGCCCCCCATCCCAGTGGTTTGTCTCCACGGCTGACAGGATGACGGGTATGCCAGCGTTCGTGGAGATCAGCTTCTAGGCGGTGGATGTTCCCAGTCACGTCCCATGTTACCAATGGCAAATCTTTGCCTTTCCCTGGGGGGGCGTGCTGTACCTGGGTAGAGCGCTCCCGGCGGAGAAGGATCCTGCAGATACCAGCCCTTATGCCACCCTTTTTTAGAATGGGCCGGAGGGTGCTGATTCCATTTGGGAGGGTTCAGAACCCGTTTTCAGGCCGCACTGGCATGGCAGCCAGACCTTTCTAACACGCCTGTAAAATCAGAGTTGCGTCGATGCTCACTCTGATCAAAACCCGCCTGCATTAATTCAGAAAGGTATGCTGGGGTCTCTCTGCCACCGGGCGGGTAGGCCTGAGATGTGGGACACCTGGTTTCAAGCTTTGATCTGCCTGATTCAGAGCAAGGTTTTACATCTCACACCTGTTGGATTCAGAGTAAGCAGAGAGTTGAACAGAGATCTCCAACTTCCCATGCCCAGGCTAAGATGTGAAAGAGACTTCTTGGCTCTCTTCCCTCCCTCCCAAAAAACCAACCTGTCAAAACAGACCACTCTCCAAAACATTTAGGCTTTGTCTAAATGAAGTTTTGTCCATCATGTGCTGCCCAGATCTGGCAGGGATTTTAAGGGTCTGATAATCTGATCCAGAGCTCACTGAAGTCAATTGGAAGACTCCCATTAATCCAAGTCCCTAATTGTGCCCCGAAGCCAGTCAACCATCCTTAATAGAGCTAAGCTGTTCCTGACATCTCAGCCAAAGCAATGTTAGTGTGTGAGCTGGTGACTTGAAAAACCCAGCTGTTTGCACCGGGACTTTGGAACACAAAAGCACAGAAGGCAAGAAAGTTAGCTTCCAAAGTGCCTTTCAAATGTGGGTAACTCCTAATGCCATCAAGGAAAGCTGCCTCGTTTGGGGATAACCGGGACCCGTTACCATTAATTATTAATGTTTTAATTTATTTCTTAGTAAGGCCCAACAGCTGGCTTACTAAAGAAAAACAAAGATGTTGAGACTTGTAAGTCTCTTCCTCCCCAGTGCAATTCTCCCAGGATAGCACAGAGTGATTCAAACGCAAATTAAGAAGCGAGCTTTTGGCAAAAGCTCTAAGACCAAATTAGCTACCAGTGAGGTGGGTTGTCCCATGTGGGATTTTTGTCCAAGTCTAAATATATTTTTTCCTTCTAATGTAGGGCTTTCAAGGGCCAGGTGACCATCTGCATTACTTCCAGAAATCACATTTTATTCAAAAAAAATCTTTTTTGCGTGGTTAGCTTCCACACTTGTCCCAGAATTGTCACCTGTGAGCGAAACAGGAGTCCACCAAGCTTTGGTTTTTACATAGTGCTGATCCCCTTGGTTTCAAAATTCTCAGATTTGTGCTTGATCATTTCTAAGAAGCACAAAGTGAATTCTGAGCCTCAGCCAGAAGGACCCAAAAATAAATGCTGAAAATGAAAAGTAATGCAGAACATGGATTGGCTGCCAAGGCGTGTCCGTTACGCCATGCTATCTAGGTTGTTAGACCTTGATAATTAACTTGTTTTGGCAACAGTCTCTTTTGTGTGCATCTGTCTGTTACATGGTCTTTCTTTAACAATAATCTAGAACTAAGCTTCAAACAGAGTGCTGGCCACCATGTGCCATTGTAGGTATTCCACATCGTCTTGGTGCTGCTCCCTTTTGGGTGCAGGGCTCCCTGTGGGAACAATCTGGCCTTAATCTTTGTACATCCTAAACCTTCTGGGTTTGTTTTCCAACATGGAAAAAAAATGGGCGAACTCTAGCATGGTCCCAAGCCCATTGACATCATTAGAAACTGTCCGCTGATTGCGTGGAGCTTTGGATCCGTTTGTTAGCAGACGCATGCGCATCCCCAGGAGCATCCACAGGAATGGCGTCTTATAAATAGCTCCTGTCTGATGGCTCTGGTTTGCCCACTTTCCATTTATATAGTGAGGGGGCTGGTTCTAAGTAAGACCAGTGGGTGTCTCTGCTTGGATAAATTGGGCGGTACGTCAGGCTGCTTTTATCTAGATGCCATCATTAGTATGAGACTTTCCAGCTCAGTTTATCTCCCCCGAATGTCCTGTCTTCAGGAGAGTGGTCCATACCCATTTTTTAAAATGGCCCCGCAGCCCTGCCACAGAATCATCAAATCCTAGGGCTGGAAGAGAGCTCAGGAGTCATCGAGTCCAGCCCGACCCCAACTCAATCATCCCAGCCAGGGCTTTGTCAAGCTGAGAGTTAGAAACCTCTAGGAATGGAGATTCCACCCCTCCCTAGGGAACCCATCCCAGTGCTTCCCCACCCTCCTAGGGAAATCGTTTTGCCTAATATCCAACCAGGACCTCCCTCTCTGTAACTTGAGACCATTGCTCCTTGTTCTGCCACCCGTCACTACTGAGAACAGCCTCTCTCCAGCCTCTTTGGAACCCCCCTTCAGGAAGTTGACCGTGAATAGCATGAAGCGCTCTTAAGATTGAGCTGGGTGTTTCTCAACAAGCTGCTCACAAGTCCTGGAGCTACTGCACCACTGTTAGACGATAGAGATGCTATGAGTGAGGGGAGGGCGGTTGGTAGAGCCCAGGTGCATGTCAATAGAACAAGCCTACGGGGGTGGGAATGAAAGGCTCTGCCTGCTTCGTGTAATACTGACTGAAAATCATGTTGATTTTTTAAAGAAATGAAGCAAAATGTTTGGTGCAAACCCAATAAACAAGTACAGTAAACTTCCGATAATCCGGCACCTTTAGGACCCAGGGGGTGCCGGATTATCAGATATGCCGGACTATCAGAAGGGGGGGCTATGAGGGGTCTGGGGTGGGGGGATGCTACCCCAGACCCCCTCATAGCCCTCCCTTCTGATAGTCCGGCTCTGCTCCAGGAGTCCCCGATTCAGCCGCTGTTGGTCAGTTTCAGCAGCAGCTGAATCGGGGACGTCTGCAGCAGAGCAGCCGGGGTGCTGCTGGGTTGGTCCGGTAGCGCCGACCCTTGGCGCCGCGAGACCAACCCGTCAGCATCCCAGCTGCTCTTGGGGATGCCTGGGGCAGAGCAGCTGGGGTGCTGACGGGTTGGTCCTGCAGCGCCGCTCCTCGGCGCTACTGGACCAACCCAGCAGCACCCCAGCTGCTCTGCCCCAGGTGTCCCCAAGTCAGCCGCTGCTGATACTGATCAGCGGCTGTCTCCAGAAAGCCAGAGGCAGAGCTGCTCTACCCCGGGCTTTCTGGAGTCAGCCCTGGTCAGTTTCAGCAGCGGCTGAATCAGGACACCTGGGGCAGAGCAGCTGGAAGGCTGCTGGGTTGGAACCACAGCGCCAAGGAGCGGCGCTACTGGACCAACCCAGCAGCACCCCAGCTGCTCTGCCCCAGGTGTCCCCAAGTCAGCTGCTGCTGAAACTTATCAGCGGCTGACTCCAGAAAGCCAGAGGCAGAGCAGCTCTGTCTCGGGCTTCCTGGAGTCAGCCGCTGGTCAATTTCAGCAGCGGCTGAATCTGGGACTGCTGGGGTGCTGCCGGGTTGGTCCCGCAGCCCCGAGGGGCAGCACTAATGGACCTACCCGGCAGCACTCCAGCTGTTCTGCCCCCTGCTTCCCGGATTCATCGCTGGTCAGTTTTAGCAGCGGCTGAATCGGGGAAGCTGGGGGCAGAGCAGCTCCAATGGTCCGGCTGCCCAGAGCACTTCCAGGTTCCTGATGGTGCCGGACCATCAGGAGTGCCGGACCATCGGAGTTTTACTGTAAAACCAATTTTTCACCACAATATGATGACTAGCAGTGTGAACAAGTGACAAGGGTGCTGGCCGGGCGCTCAGAAAAGCCTGGGCATGTCACTTCACCACTCCCTGCCTCAGTTTCCCCGAACAGGATAATAATGCTGACTTTGCTTTGTAAGCGCGTCTGTAGATTGGTGATGAAAATCTCGAATGGAGGGACCTTTAAGTGTCTCTTTCTACAGCGCGTTTATTTTCTCAAGTCCAGGACCAGTCTCCATAGGGCCTCTCTGTGAGAAGCAAGTAGGCAAGCATCATGTCCAGACATGGAAACCAAGAGGTTGCAATTGCAATTTGCATCTCTAACAGGACACCCCCCCTGTGCCCAGACTACCTGAGCCCATCCCAGGAGAGTGTCCACAACTGTCCCCAGTCAGACTGAACCGCCGAATTGGTTGGATCAAATGGTTCTCTCTCAATTAGCTCTGTCAGAAGCTGGCTAGGCAGATGATCTTCTCTGGTTGTTTCTTTTCCAGGTATCCTGTTGTTCTGTCCATTGAGAACCACTGCAGTGTCCTCCAGCAGAAGAAGATGGCTCAGTATCTTACTGAAATCCTAGGGGACAAGCTGGACCTGTCTTCTGTGCACAATGAGGATCCCACCAAACTCCCTTCCCCCGAAAATCTTAAAGGAAAGATATTAGTAAAGGTAAAAGACCTGCTTGTATTTTGCTCTCTAGCCCTCGTCTTCCATGGCTTGGAGCTCTTTTGGGTTATAAACCGCTTGCACCTTTGCTGAAATCAACTATTCTTAGGGTCCACTTGGGTCCTCCACCAGAATGAGAAGAGTAAGGGGAGTTGATGGGGGAGGGTTTTTTTTCTGTCGACCCAGCATGGTGTGGTCTGCGCAGTAAGTCGACCTAAGCTATGTAGATTTGAGTTACGCTAGTAACGTAACTCCAGTTGCATAGCCTTAAATCAGCCTGCCCACATAGTGTAATCTTACCCCTAGAAGCCAGATCACTTCTGTTTGTGGGAGATTTAAATATCAATGTAGCCACACAGCCTTTCCCACTCCACTCTGCCAGCCTTTCCCCACTCTCCAGTCTGGGATACTAAAGGGTTTTGAGCACCTCTTTTATCTTGGGAATCCAAATCACTTTATAACTGCTTGTTTGTGCCCTCTGCTACACCTGAGTTACCTGGACTGGTTCTGTGGTTCAAAGACGGGTTTTTCTTTTTCTTTTAAGCCTGCCTGGGTCTGGGTTTCCTTTGTGGCTTACAGGGCGTGCACATCTCTGTCAGACACAGCAGATGAATCTCAAGGTACCAGCATCCATTAGATTCTTAGTACAAGTACTTCAAACCTTGTCACCGGCCAGGCACCAGCTAAGAAGAGATAACTTTCAGCTGCTTTTACTTAGTCAAGGCTAATCTATCAAAAGGGCAACATGTCAAGGATGTTTTCAGAGATGGACTTGAACCAGAATAAAATGGGGTGAACGGTATGTTACAGCAGCATTAGTGTAGACACTTCCTACGTCTCTGGAAGGGATTTGCCCATGAATGGAGATGGCCTGCCTGTAGGAGAGGGTGCTAGGACAACGGAAGAATCCTTTCATCACCTCACCGAGTCTACACAAGTGGTCATGTCAACCTACTCCAGTGCTCAGGGTGTGACATTTTTCAGAGCCCTGAGTGACATACAGATCAGTCTAACTTTTAAAAGTAGATCAGGATTAATATAATACCGGATCAAAAGGAGAGACACGCTGGTGTGTGCATTGTGGTGAGGACCTTGGGCGTGGGATGAGCTGTGAGCTAGGCTCCAGTCAGCTACTTTCTGAGTTCGGATGGTCACCTGGCTTACAGCAATTAAGAGACTGTTTGAAACTCGCGCTAGCCTTCAAGGGTTGAAAAAACCCTAGAATAAGTTATCGAGGGCTCTATTTCTTGATCCCCTGAATTCTTCACATCCTCCTCCATTCAGGTTTCATCCCAAAGTGGAACTGCCCAAAGACGCTTTCCTTGTGACATTTCTCACCCACCCGGTGACAGAAAGGGGTAAGGAATCTCAGGAGAACAATGGTTCTCAGCAGGGGATGGACTGCCCTGGACTGACACAATGGCCTCAAATCCTCATCTGTGCCAGAAATGAACACTACTTGCCCACCTCTGATTCAGTCTTCGGGAATCTTCACACCGCTACTGATGTTAGCTGTTTGCATAGCCGCCATTTCAATGTGAATTACTTTAGCCATGTTCTGGTGGCATCAGAAATGCAGGGACGCTGGTTCGGGCGATGGGAATATTTGCTGCAAGGGCTGTACCGATTAAATGGATTCATTGCACCTGCTTGTGCTGGCAAATACCGGGACTGCCCTTTTGAGTGAAATGAAATCTCTTTCCTGTATAGACGGAATGGACAGGACAGCTGGAGACTCGTCTGTTTAAATAACATCACCAGCTCTTGTTCTTCCTTTTGCTACCGTTTTAGCTATTGCAAAGGGCGATCAGTGTCTGAGGTGATTTTAGCTCCCATTAAATCCAGTAGCAGTGATGGCTCTTAGTCCAGGAAGCTCTGAAAGGTTCCATGACCGTGCCCCTTCTTGAGAAAGCCCCAAGCCCAGGTCACCGCCTGAAGTGCTCATTCCCCGTTGCCACTCTTTGCTCTGTGCGTTGGTGCGCACATTGAAAGATACTATGACATTTAGAGTTCCTACTCTGTGAGGGCCAGTAGCCACCAGTGTTTGGTGGGGTTTGGAATGGGTGTCCTATGAAGAGAGATTAAAAAGACTGGGACTTTTCAGCTTAGAAAAGAGGAGAATAAGGGGGATATGATAGAGGTCTATAAAATCATGACAGGTATGGAGAAAATGAATAAAGAAAAGTTATTTACTTGTTCCCATAACATAAGAACTAGGCAGTCACCAAATTAAATTAATAGGTAGCAGGTTTAAAACAAACAAAAGGAAGTTTTTCTTCCCGCAGCGCACAGTCAACCTGTGGAACTCCTTGCCAGAGGATATTGTGATGACCAGGACTTTAACAGGGTTCAAAAAGAGGTCCATCAATACTTATTAGCCAGGATGGGCAGGGATGGTGTCCTCAGCCTCTGATTGTCAGAGGCTGGAAATGGGCGACAGGAGAGGGATCACTCGATTATCTGTTCTGTTCACTCTGTCTGGGGCATCTGGCATTGGCCACTGTCAGTAGACTGGACACTGAGCTAGATGGACCTTTGGTCTGATCCAGTCTGGCCATTCCTATGTACTTATGAGGAAAGAGTGGGGAATGAGCAGCAATGGGAAGGGAAGGTATCACCTTTGGTCAGGCAGGATCGATGTGCCGTACCTTTTTCTTAGGTGGGGACAGAGTCTCTCCTTGAGTGGCCATGGCTTGGAAAAGCCTAGCTTCTTTCTCCCATTACTATTCATTCTTGTGCCATCCCCAGTCGAAGGTGGTGGGGTTACCAGCTTGCCTAAGCTCATCACCGACCCTTTTTGGTCTGAGATTCCATGGCCAGCCGGTCAGAATTGCTCATCCTGCATGAGCTCCCATTGAGAACGGCTGGCGTGGCTGGAACGGAACATACCCCAAACATCCAGCCAAGTCATTTAGGGAGTGTCTAGACTACAGGGGTGGGGGATTTTTTCTGAAAAAAGTGGCCTTTTTTCGGAAAAACTTCCTCTGTGTCTAGACTGCTGCCACAGTCTTTCAAAAGTAAATTGAAAGAACGCGGCAGTTTTTTCGACAACGGAAAACCTCATTTTACGAGGAAGAACGCCTTTTTTCGAAAATGCTCTTTCGAAAAAAGGTGCAATGTAATGCAAACTGTGCTTTTTCGAAAGTACTGGTTGTAGTCTAGATGTAGCCCCAGATACCAACTTTTCTAAAGATCTGGCCCTGCCCAACACATTTCCTCCTAGCCATTTCCTACCTTTGTTTCTTGCATCAGTTCGGTCTGCCTTGGGATTAGCCAAGGCAAGAATTGCAGCCAAAGGACCGAGGAGGTGGAAAGCTTTCTTCTCTCCAATATGGACTAAAGGAGACTCCTTGCTTGTTCTTGAGCTGGGTCACTTAACAAGCTTAAGCTTAATTGAAGCTATGATATATGGACTCCGCAGACCTCAACAAACCTGTCTGGACTCCCAGCCCATATCATGTCTCCAGTTACACACGATCACTTTCCTCTCATCCTACCAAGAGCGGCATGTTGACCTGTCCGCTTAACCCTTTTGTTTTCCAGGGCAAGAAGCTTCCAGCCACCATTAGTGATGACGCAGAGGAAGGGGAAGTGTCTGATGAAGACAGCGCTGATGAAATTGACGACGACTGCAAGCTAATGAATGGAGATGTAAGTAAAACGGGTACAAATGTACATTGACCTGTTCCACTGGGGTGGGAGGAATGCCGAGTTCTTTGGCTTCTGAAACATGACAGTAGGTTCAGGCTCATCGGGTTCTCAGACTTTTCTGTAAGTGGGGGGAGGTGTGAAATTGAATTGGCCTGAGGATGGTGAATCTGTTTCACAGCAACTTTCAAGGCTTCAAAGTTGGATAAATCTGCACTGGGATTTGGAGAGGGGAAAACGAAGTTTTCAAACATTTTTCACCAAAATGGAACGGTCTAAATGTCTGTCTTGGAATCAAACCCTGAGGTTTCCAATTCAGGCAGAGGCACTTAGATGGGGGTGGTCTCCTAGGAAGGACTCTGGCCCGGCATGTGGGTGACCCCAGCTCAGAGCTCGGCTCTGCCTGACTCAGAGCAGAGTTGTTCATCCCACATGACTGATTCAGGCAGAGCAGGGGCATGAACCTGGCTCACCCATGCTGTAGAGTTAAGAGAGTCTCACGTTTTGTCAAAAACATTGGGACACAGTCTGCGTCCAAACCCATTGGTTTGGCTTTGACAGAACTGCCCATTCGGGTGACATTTTATTTGATCAAAACGGTTCTGACCAATTATCGTAATAAATGTTCCAGAGAGAGAGGGACCTAGTTTATTTTCCTTTCTTCTTTGCAGAGGTGCTGAGCACTGACCGCTCCAGCCACCTGCATCTGGAGCTGGAGATGCTCAGTTCTTCTGCAAATCAGGCCCACGGGTGCAGGGTCTCTGGGGGCGTGTCTACACCAGGAAATTATTTTGAAATAACTAAATTCGAAATAACTCCCAAAATAACAAAATTGAAATAGCGCTGTTTCCCGAAGAAAGCAGGAGTACAGATTTAGAAAAAAACAGCCCCTTATTTCGAAATAATGGGCTTAGTTGTGTGGACACTTTGCTTATTATGGGTTATTTCGAAATAACTCGCTAGTGTAGACCGGGGCTGTGTGTGCATGGGAGAGTGAGAAAGACATACAGTGCCTGTTTATGATTGGATTTTCAGAAATGCTGCCAACTTAATCTCTCATTCAAGTCTTTTAAGAGCTACAAGTCTGAGAACTTCTCAAAATCGATCCATGAATATACATCACACACGTTGGGGTGTATAGAATAAATGTAACAAAGATGCCCTGTGGAGGGGGGAGAGCTGTACCTATGTGTGTGTGTCTCTCTCTATATATATACTTTCTTTGTAATTCTTAAACTTGAGACTCAGAGAATAGATTGTAAAAAAAGAACTGCAGTGACTTAATCAATGAGAAACGAAAGTGTGAACCAGAGTCCAATTGCTTTTTTCTAACTTTCCTTTGTATGTGTTTAAAATAAAAATGTCGTCTTGGTACCTTGGCGGGGTTCATAAATATGAGCCCGTTTCAGTGCTTCCCATCCCATCTCAATCTGAGCCTTCTCTGGAGAATATTTTTCCCAGCTCTGTGGGCCTTTTATTAAGCACTTTTTGACATGCTGAATGCTGTGCTTAGTTGGCTTTCACTGTGTAAAAGAGGTAAAAGGAAAAGAAGTTATTCATTTCTGCTTACTTCAGCCTGAGAGCACCTTATTCATCCCCGTCCCTTTTTAGAAGCAAAATTCTTCTGACACTTAATCTTCTCGCATGCAGTGTGTATGGCATTGCAGCTTATGGAAACTTAATATAAAAGGGACAGCCGAAATCTTTAATAACATTATACATGATTGCCTTAGACGCGTGTCACATTTGCAGTCCTTTATTTTTGTCCTGTAGACTATTGCCTCCTCTCCTATTACGGGTGCAATTGTTTTTGTTTTCATTCTCTCCTTCGAGCTGTGCTAGCCTGAAAGGGGGAAAGAACCTGGAAATTCACCTTAAGGAGAAAAAATAATTTTGTTGGGTTCTGTTTCTACTGTAACACTCTTCATTTTCCCCCTTTAATTTTGAGATCTGCAATGTTTTGACACTTTGCTCCTATGGTTTCTCTCTCTCTCTCTCTCTCTGCCTGGCATTACGTTCATTCCAAGTGGAAGGTACTGTGCACCCAGGGTAGTAGTAGAGGTTAGCCTGTCGGGCTTTACACTATGTGGGATCAATCCTGTTACCAAAGAATGAACGTGTGGAGCAGGGAAGAAAAAAATTGCTTGAGGGTATTGAGGTGAAGGACAAACCAAATTGTACTACAAGTCCTACATTCACAAGAACTACAATCTGGCCCCCCTGCCTTTATGGTTGTGTGTTCGGAGCAGCTCGAGACGGACAAATTGGATAAAAGAAGGACCAATGGAGCACTCCACATCTGCAAACTTCAGCCCAAACAGAACTGAACCTTTCTACTGCCATAAGCCAGGTTCATGCAGCTTCTTGCTGTTCTCCCTCATGTTTTCCCACATACCGTTATCTTCACTCCCGGACTCACCCAGGTAGTGCCACATATCGACAGGGGAGCCGTTTCTTCATCCCTGCTGGAACTGGGAAGTTTTTTCAAGAGTCACTTCTTGCAGGATTTCTAGCCTCATTTGTTAGGGGAACACGTTCCTGGATGCTTGGTCAAAAGCAAACTTCTGTGGCTCTCCCATTGATAGCTTCTCTCAAGCCCTCTTTGACACCACTCTCGCATGAGCTTCTCTTTAAAAGGAAGATGACAAAATTAGTTTTCCTCCCTTAAACAAGCAGAGAGAGATGGAGGCTAGTAACAGAGTCATCCTTCCTTATAAAGCAAGCCTGTTTTCCTTGCTACATCTCATAGCTGGGCACATTACTTTTCATAAAAGCCCTGTAGGCGCTGCCTTGCTTACATCTTTGTCTTCATTAACTAACAATTTGTTTTAGTCTGACTTGTACCGACATCTGGGATTCCAGATTTGCTAGACCTGGCTCGCTTTAGAGGGAGGCTTTGGAAAGCATGGGAAATGACAGCTTGTTTCCTGATGGAATTAATCAGGACATTCTAAGGCCCGTTAAGCAAACACAATCTGTGCAGGGTTTTTTTTTAAACCTTCCAAAGATCTGAAGTTGTGAATCGCTCCATGTAAACGGTGTAGCTAGCAAAGAGAGCTGTGTTTCCATCTCTTTCCCCTCACACCCCTCTTCACCCCAGTTGTTCAACAGCCTGCATGGAAGAAGGGATCGGGAACATGCAATAAATGCTGCCTTTTCACCGTAGAAGTCCTCATTCTCCAGCTGCTCCCATTCCAATTGAATCCTGCCACCACAAGCTCTTACCTAGCAAACAGCTGATGGTTTTGAGCTCTTTAAATTCCCTCAGATTCAATGTGCAATAAATGCCGTGTTCTATTCAGCTGTTTGGGGTGCACAAAACTTGAACCGCCTTGAGAATGGCGAAGTGCAGTCGCTATCGTGAAACAGACCAGACTGTTTTTGTGAACAGACACTGAAAAATAGAGCCGGCACTGACTCACCTCAATACCAGCTGTTTCCAGGTCGCACATCAAGGGTTTGGTAGCAGCCTTGTTGACAAGCGGGTCTGGGTTCCATTCATCTAGAAGTTATTCTCTTTTTATTGATGTGTTCATTTATTTCTTTTGCAAAATGTTTGACTTCCATTGCATTGTGGCTTCAGGATTTTTATTTATACGTTGTCACTAAATTTCCAGTTGAGGGCTTCACATGCCTACATATCTGCTGTGAAGCACACACTGGGCACTCTTATTGTTGCGGATAACTCACAATGGTACTGTATTTCAGTGTACAAACTGAAAGGTGGCTGGCTGGGCTATTAGCATGTGGAGTGGTAGTTAACAGTCGTCTGTTAGAGCAAAGCCTCTGTCCATTTCTTTTGCCTCATCTTATTTTGCCCCCCCTTGTAGTTTGTGTCCTCTCCCATTGGCGTAATGAAGATTTCACACCATTGTGCCCTCATTGAATGACTATCTTTCATTGGTAGGCTTCCACCAATCGGAAGCGAGTAGAGAATATCGCAAAGAAGAAACTTGACTCGCTGATAAAGGAATCCAAAATCCGTGACTGTGAAGATCCAAACAATTTTACAGTCGCCACTCTGCCGCCATCTGGGAAACTCGGCCAAAAGTCAGACGTCAAGAAGGTGAAAAACTTTTTGTTTTGCTCCACCCAAAACAGAGTCAACTTTTCATTTTTATCTCTCGTCCCTTGTTGTATGTTAAACATGTTCAGAACAATAAAGATCTATATTTCCAGAGCTATGGGCTTAAAGGTAGGCTCCTAAACACACATTTAGGCTGTGTCCAGACTCCATGCCTCCGTCGACGGAGGCATGTAGATTAGCCACATCGGAAGAGGGAAATGAAGCCGCGATTAAAATAATCGCGGCTTCATTTAAATTTAAATGGCTGCCCCGATCTGCCGATCAGCTGTTTGTCGGCAGATCGGGAGAGTCTGGACGCGATGCCCCGACAAAGAAGCCTTTCTTCATCGACACAGGTAAACCTGGTTTCACGAGGCTTACCTGTGTCGATGAAGAAAGGCTTCTTTGTCGGGGCATCGCGTCCAGACTCTCCCGATCTGCCGACAAACAGCTGATCGGCAGATCGGGGCAGCCATTTAAATTTAAATGAAGCCGCGATTATTTTAATCGCGGCTTCATTTCCCTCTTCCGAGCTGGCTAATCTACATGCCTCCGTCGACGGAGGCATGGAGTCTGGACACAGCCTTAGATTCCCGCATAAGAACGGCCATACTGGGTCAGACCAAAGGTCCATCCAGCCCAGTACCCGGTCTGCCAACAGTGGCCAGTACCCGATGTCCCAGAGAGAGGGATCCCAACAGGTAATCCTCACGTGATCCCTCCCCTGTCACCCACTTCCAGACAAACAGAGGCTAGGGACACCATTCCTACCCGTCCTGGCTCATAGGCATTGATGGACCTAACCTCCATAAATCTATCTAGCTCTTTTTTGAACCCTGTTAAAGTCCTAGCATTCACCACATCCTCTGGCAAGGAGTTCCACAGCTTGACTGTGCGCTGAGTGAAGAAAAACTTCCTTTTGTTTGTTTTAAAACAAACATAGGGAAGTGAGTAGGTAGAAGGGTGGGAAAATCTTCAACTGCATCCTGTTGCAAGGCAGACAGGTCAGGTCTTAGACTTTTGGCTTACTGAGGTGCTGAGCAGGTATTGGAGCATACATAACCCCTTTATTAAATCAGGTCTCTTCTATTTAGGAGCTTGCTAGTACATTTAGAAGCCTAACTTTAGGCCCTCAGCTTTAAAAAATTCAGCCCTAAACTTCAAAGGCCACTGAATCACAAAGTGATCATTTACCGTACCCCTAATGTGGTCCATAAGAAAGAGGAGGGGATTGAGGGGCGGAGGACAAAAAGCTGATGCTTCTGATTGTTATTTATTTATGCTTAACTGTGCCCATTTTCCCTTTTTTTGGCTTATTCTGCATCTCTTGCTTTTTCCTGTGGAAAACCAATTGTCTCTGAGCAAGGTGTGTCACTGGAATAACCAGTAAGACTTTTGACTTGGATCCATTCCAGTGTGCCTTGATCTCTTCCCTTATAAATCATGTTTAAAGTATAATAGACGGCGATTGATATTTTTGTTTGTTAAAACTCCTGGCTGCGTGGGAGGCCCGACTGCCCATTTGAATCTTCATTTCACAGAATTCTTGTTCTGTGGCACTTTCTGCAGCAGACGAGACTGCGGAAAGGCTGAGAATATACCAGCTGTTGACTCCAAGTCCCACTGAAATCCCCTGTTCCCTCTCTGAGTGGCTGTTGCAGTGGCTGCTGTGTGCATGGGAGACGTCCTAGCCGGCGATGTAACAAATGTGCACCTCGTGTGGAGTACGCTGTGTTGAACCTCACCATATGCAATCGCTAAATATAGGCTGGAGTCACTCTGCGTGCACAAAAAGACATCGCATCGTGGGAATTTAAAGCCCCGGCAGCCGAAGCTTGCTCTCATCTGGAATCCACGGCAAAACTCCAGTCCGTGTTTGATTTCAGTGAGGGGGAATAATGAACCATATTAATTCACAAGGGTTGAACCCCCTCCACCTCTAAAACTGTGGTAAATTGCAAATAAGGCCAAACCTCCCCCTTTTTAAAAAAAATCAGCCGACGCTCTTAGGATCAGAAATCAGAAAGAAACCATATTGGTGCCTCAGGCATTCAAAAACCAGGTGTTTGCCCTGCCCCCTGACCCCAAGTTAAGAATTATTAAAATATATTTGAAGGATTTTCTTATTTGCCTTCAGGTTTTGAGCCTTCTATCACTCACATTGTCCAGCTTTTCTCTGCAACCATGAGATCTAAACTCTTAGCTTTTGTTACCGAAGGGAGAGTCTTGTCTAATCACATGACTCCGGGAACGGAGCCTTTACAGGCAGACTTGAAATAACATCTCAGGCGTTGGCAACACCTAGGAGTGCTAGAGAGTCCGCTTCCGTGGGATAGTTCTGTTAATGTTTGTTCTAGTGTCCTTTGTCATGCAAGAAAGTTGCATGGAAATCACTGCAATTGACTCCTCTGATTGACCCTCACGTAATTAACCATAAGGGTCCTAGGGAAATGGGGAGAAGAAATAAAAACTTCAGTGAATCTCTTTTTTCTGATTAGCGCCAGTTAATACCATGGAAGTAGCCAGGCAAGTAGAAGTGAATCATCGGGCTAGGCCTGGAATATTTGCATCCTGCATCTCCTGGAGGACCTATCAGCAGCAGGTTGAGAAATTGTTGTAATTGACAGATATTCCCCAAACAGCCTGTCTCTCTGTCTCTCTCTTTCTACCCCACCAACCCTTGGTCTCTTGCTTGTAAGTCTAGAGCAGCCTCGACACTGTGTATAGAAACCAACAGGAAGCTGAGGAGGTGATTGGGAAGTGAGTACGTAGAAGGGTGGGAAAGTACAGGCCTGGGGAATTGTGGGATGGCATTGGAGGTCTGTCAAAACTGAAGCTCTGCTGAAGCTCTGTTGCCAAGTAGACAGGTCTCAGCCTGCCCTACCCGGGCCCTAAGTTATACCACCAGCCGAGCGCGTAAGCTCCCTTGGCTCTGGGGATCTTGTGTGTGGACAGTAGGGCTGTGTCTAGACTGGCAAGATTTTCCGCAAAATCATCTGCTTTTGTGGAAAAACTTGCCAGCTGTCTACACTGGCCGCTTGAATTTCCGCAAAAGCACTGATGATCTCATGTAAGATTGTCAGTGCTTTTGCAGAAGAACTATGCTGCTCCCGTTCAGGCAAAAGTCTTTTTCCGAAAAACTTGCGCAAAAGGGCCAGTGTAGACAGCAGAGATTTCTTTTCCACAAAAAAGCCCCGATCGCGAAAATGGCGATCGGGGCTTTTTTGCCGAAAAGCGCGTCTAGATTGGCCACGGACGCTTTTCTGCAAAAAGTGCTTTTGCAGAAAAGCATCCTGCCAATCTAGACGCTCTTTTCCGAAAATGCTTTTAATGGAAAACTTTTCCATTAAAAGCATTTTCGGAAAATCATGCCAGTGTAGACGTAGCTTAGGGGTGTGTCTAGACTTCACCTCTCTGTCGACAGAGAGATGTAGATTATGCACATCGAAATTGCTAATGAAGCAGGGATTGAAATATCCGCACCTCATTAGCATAAACATGGCTGCCGCTTTTTTTCAAAACTGAGGTTTTTTGGAAAAAAAATGGCAGACTAGATGCAGATCTGTCGAAAATAAAGCCTTTTTTGACAGATCCTGTAAACCGCATTTTTTGAGGAATAAAGGCTCTTTTGAAAAAGGGTTTATTTTCGACAGATCTGCATCTAGACTGCCGTTTTTTTCGAAAAAACTCCGTTTTGAAAAATAGCAGCAGCCATGTTTATGCTAATGAGGCACGGGACATTTAAATCCCTGCTTCATTAGCAATTTCGATGTGCTTGATGTGCAGTCTAGATGTAGCTTAGGAGGATTTGGGCTAAAACTGACGTGAGAGGTCAGTGGTTGAGCAGCCAAATGCAGGGCAAGTGGAGGTGGCTGGTGTCACTAGTGTGAGTTGTGTTACTGTGGAACTGTGCGGAGATGCCCTGGGCGGCAGTTTGAGGGCCACAGCACGCTTTTGTTTGTGAACCGGGACCCCCGCCTTGTGGCTTAGACTTACAGAGCAGCTGAAGCTGCCCAGAGAACTCTGAAAACCCTCCTCTTTAAGGCAGCTCGGTGCTCAGGTCACGCTCCCTCTGGCATTTCAGCGGGGGACATTTGGTTGCAGAGAGCTCCTGTTGTTCTTTAGCAGGCTCTGTCTGTGGACCACTTCGGGGTTCCACTTCGGCACCTGCAGCTGAGTCGGTCCTTCGTCGGGATGTGAATGTCTAACTGGTTAGGGTTAACCAGCGGGGGCAGTTCCCCCTACCCGCCACAGACAGGGGCTGCTCTGGCCGGGCTGCCCCCTCTTTTAATTGGTTAACGAGTTAAGCAATATGTTTAACCAGTTAATCATTTTAATGGGATTTTACATCCCTAGGCCCTGTCATTCTGTGGCAGCACAGTTGGGCTCTGTGGCAATGACTAGGGATGTTAAATTTAGATTAATTAACTAATTGAATAGTCGATGGGATTTCCATCGACTATTCGATCAGTCTACAAGGGCGCCTCAGCCTTTGAAGTGTATAAGAGCCCTGCAGGGAAAGGAGAGCCTGCAGGGAGCACGGGGCCAGGTCTCAGAATCGCAGCAGAACTGGCACAAGTGAGACTGCTTCGCACCATTTCCGCTGTGACTCTACCTCCCCTGCCCCCTGCGGAGATGGTGCTGGGAGGAACCGGCTTTTAAGCCAGCTCCCCCAGCACCGGCTCCTGCTTCCCCGCTTGCTTCCTCTCTGTGATAGAGGCAGCAAGTTGGGGGGGAAGTGACTGCTCACAGCACGAGCCGACTATTCAATAAGCTTCTGCTTATCGGATAGTCACATAGTCTCTTACCTCCCTAGCAACGACTGCAACGAAAGTGTCCATACGTCCCAAATGGAAGACTCTTTAGCCTCGTCCTAGTTCATGCCTATGCCCCGCCCCAGAACTGCAGTAGAGTGAGCGGTCCCTGTTTGAGGCTAAAACAGCAGGGATCTGGTGGCTCCCAATCACTAGGGCAGGAAGCGCCACACACTGCTGGCACCAGAACACACGACTGGGAAAGCTGAGGGAAAGCGGGACGGGGGAGGGGGGTCCTATAAGCTGGGTAGGAGAACCATGCACAGTGCCTGTCCCTTCTGCACCCAGCGCCATCCATCCAGAGCTCCCTTTCCATGCTATCTGGCGACTGGCAGTCTCGTCTTCCGAATCCCACCGCTGCCTGAAAGCCAGTTTTGTTTCATGTAGCACACACACTTGAGTTCTTACGAGGCCCTTCCATGAAATAATTGTGTCGCTGAGCAGCAGGGGGCTCTCTGGTTTTGGAAGGGGCCTGAGCTACGTTTCAGCAGACACAACACTCGTCAAGGGAGAGAGCATTTGTCCGTTCGTGTTTTGTCATTGGGGAGGCTTCTTACGATGGTGGAGTCAGGCGCGTAATCACGGTTAATCCTGAATGATGGCGGGGAATCGGGTTGGCTGTGTGGCGCTAATTTAGCTTGGAGCGTTAATGGCACTATTTATCTTTCCCCTTCATCACAATCGATATTTTTCGGTCCACATCCACCATCACTGTTTAGCATGCACCATCCGATGCTCAGGGCTCAGTGAGGCATCAAAGCCTTTCATTTTCCTGTAATAAACCATTAATATCACTTTTCGGCTCGCTCTCCTGGGGACGCCGCCCTTGCTACGGCACCGGATAGGACGCAGGGAATGTGTTTCCCTCTGGGCAGAGGAGGGAAGGAGAGCGTGAGGGCAAGAAAGCTATGTAGTTAATTTCATTCAAAACCCCCGTTGCTATTGGGAACTTGCGTTCAGGGCTAAAAGGTAGGAAACTGCCCACAGCTATTTCTGGGCAGGAATGGGAGAAAGAGGCAGACTGGGATGAGTTTTGTCAAAGGGCTGGTATCTGGAAATAGCAATGCGCATGGCAAGTCCAATCCAGCTTTATAAAAAGGATATAAATAAAATGGTGCCAGGTTGTCTCATTAAAGAAGAAAAATGTGGAGAAAACAGTGGGTGTGAGCAACAGCCTGGCCCAGAACCGGCACATAATGGAGAAAAATGATTTGCATCGATAAATGTCATGTGCAACTTAGGCTTTGGTTTATGGGAAAGGAGGAGTGTTGCTGTGTGTGCGCACGCTTACAATCCATGCCTAGCGTTTTTATGGATGAGGCTGTTGAGAGGAATTTCTGACGCTTTGCTGGACGGCTGGAGGTTTGCTTGTAAAAGGAGGAGGGAGAAGAATGGCCTCCAGTTTTGTGTGCGGGTCAGAGCCGGGGTTGTGATGCTAATGCCGGGGGGAGATGCATTCCAGATATGGGTGTGGCCTCTTTTAGAAACCTTATATATACTCTGTGCCCCCTCCCCAGGTTGGAAATAATTGTTCTAATGGGATGGAATTGAGCTGTCCAGATTAGAAAAAAAACTAAAAGGCCAGGTCTACACTATAAGAGAAAGTCAACCTAAGGCACGCGTCTCCAGCTACAAGAATAATCGATGTGTCTTAGATCAAATTTCTGCAATGCCCCCACTGCGGGGCGGGGATTAAGGGGGAGGGGTCAATGGGAGAAACTCTCCCATTGGCTTCCCTTACTCCTTGCAACTGGGTGGAGTACCAGGCTCATGGAGGGGGGGGGGGCACCATTAGCATTTGATTTAGCAGATCCTTACTAGACCTGATAAATCAAACCCCAGGAGATTGATCTCCAGAATGTCGATCTCCCTAAGTGAAGACAAGCCTTTAGTCTTAGCCCTTTGCCTTGCTGGGATGAAGGACAGTGTTGCGGTAAGGTACTAGAATGAGACTCAGCAGATCTGGTTCAGTTCCCACCGCTTCTACAGACTCCCTGGGGGTATGTCTACACTACCACCCTAGTTCGAACTAGAGTGGTTAATGTAGGCAACTGAAGTTGCAAATGAAGCCCGGGATTTAAATATCCCGGGCTTCATTTGCATCTTGCCGGGCGCCGCCATTTTTAAAGCCCCGCTAGTTCGGACTTCGGGCTTCATTTGCAACTTCGGTTGCCTACACGTGGAACGGAGTAGGTAGTTCGGATTAGACTTCCTATTCCGAACTACCGGTACACCCCGTTCCATGAGAAGTAACGGTAGTTCGGAATAGGAAGCCTAATCCGAACTACCTACTCCGTGCCGCGTGTAGCCGCGGGCACGGAGTCCGAACTAGCGGGGCTTTAAAAATGGCGGCGCCTGGCAAGATGCAAATGAAGCCCGGGATATTTAAATCCCGGGCTTCATTTGCAACTTCGGTTGCCTACATTAACCACCCTAGTTCGAACTAGGGTGGTAGTGTAGACATACCCTAAGTGACCTGTAGCAAAGTCACTCAGATTTTGGATGTCCAGCTCCTTAGAAAATCCCAGTCTTGAAATTAAAAAAAAAAACCTGCCTCAGTTTCCCAATCTGTGGAATAGAGATGGGAACAATTCCTTTCTCCCACCTTTTGTCTTATCTATTGAGATTTCAAGCTGCTTGAAGCAGAGACTCTCTGGCCACGTGTTTGGACAATTCCTACACAATGTGGTCCTCATCTTGACTGGGACTTGCAGGTGATATTGTAATGGAAACAATAGCAAACATACCTTCTTTCTTCACTCCCACCCCTGCCAACATCACAGTGCATCTCCTGGCTCTCTCTAAATGGGGCTTTGGGGGTGAGGATGGAGTCAGTCATTTGCATAAGGTGCCTCTCCCCCGTCCACCTTCAAACAAGTCAGCATCGTTTGAGCTGTATCCCATAACCGTTGCTACCCCAAGTGATACACAGCAGTGTAGTCATATGCCAATAAAACAGGGGATGCTCATCCAAAGAACCCCATCGGAATGCTCTATTTATGGAAGGTACAATGGACCAGTGAACTCATTGCTTTTTGCACCGCTCCAGTCCTGTGTACAAAGGCGGAGAAGGGAACTACCTCTGCTTCGAAGGGCAGCTGCTGTCGGTGGCCTTGTTCCAGCAAATAATTCGGTCGCAGGATGAGGGGAAGTGCCGGGCAGACGGGCTCAGCCTGTGGAGATACAGCGGCAGTCATTTAAAGCTTCGGGCGCCGAGAGGCCTCCGCACCAATTTGCACAAATGGGATCAAGCATTACATAATGCTAAATAACTATCTCCTGTCAGCTAGGAACCGCGTTCCAGCAGAGGACTCTTCCCGTGTTAATATTTTGGGGGTGTTGCTTTGCAGGAGGCAGCGTCGCATCCAATCAGTGCCAACCTCCTCTTCCCCTTTCTTGGCAGCGGAAAATAAAGCTGTTCCGATGTGGAGTAATGGCTTTCCGTACCCCTGGGACGGCACGTTTAATCCGCTCTCTATCTCCAATTTTCACTGCATTAGGGGTTGAATATGATCTTGCATATTCAACACATCCCTGTGCCAGGAAAACTCTGTGCTCGGCAGAGGAGCAAGGAAAAGGAGAGACGTGCTCCAGACTCGGACCTGGGATTTGCATCTTGGCTGCCCTACGGGGTCGGACAGCTCCCTCAGCTGGCTGTGACTCCCAGGAGACCAGACCACAGCACGGACACAGGAAGTGTGAAATGGGCTGGAAATTCTGAGGGGGCATTTTCTGTCTGAAAACGCCACTTTGCCAGCAGTGAAAAGCGTTTCATGAAGATAGTTCGCTTTCAATGACGTTTTGGCCAAGCCCAGGTAGGATTTCACGGGAGCTTTGCCTGGCTTCCCCGCCTGCTCAGTGGCCTGGCTGCTTCACCGCCTGGCTGGTGGCATGCCAAGGAGCTGAAAGCCCTGCTCCCGGGTTCACAACTCCCCCCCAATCTGCACTCACAAAGGGTGAGGAGCAGCATGCCAGGCAGACTCCCCTGGTGCCAGGCTCCAATTCCATTCACGGAGAACGTCTGCATTTTGGGGGTTTGGCCTGATTTGGAACGAAGCCCAATTGTAACATATGAGAATCTTCCATGCAAGAGAATAACGCTTTATCCAGCCCTGACGGGACACTTTGGAGACAGGAGCACAAAGGGGCTGATAGTATGAAGTGGCAACAAAGCCCTGAGTATAATTTATCTATTGCAGCTGCAACTGAACATCAGGTGGAAATTGGTATTGAATGGACTGTGTCAACCCGAGGCCACTGGCAGTAATGAAGCTACAGGATAATCTATCACTGCTAAAGCTGAGCTGCTTCTCTTGCTCTGCAAAGTGATTGTTTCTGCCCTGAGACTGTACACTCTAAACAGACAAGACACCGAGAGGCAGGATTCTTCTCCTCATTGAAAGATGGGGAAACTGAGGCGGGGGGGGGGGGGAAATCGGGTTATTTTTTTCCCAAGGTCACACAGTGGGTTGGTGACAGATCTGGGAAATGAGTTCAATTTAACCCCAATACCATCCTTCCTCTCTGGATCCTTTTGATAGAACTGAGTAGGATTGAGATCCCCATCCAAAGGCCCCTCCACCTTTGAGATCTTTCCAAATTTAATCTTCACCTGGAGGCTCTTGTCTCTGAGGAAGAAATTTCTAACTCTGTTAAATCTAATTGATGAATGAAGGGAAGAAGGTCCCATTTCTTTCCTCCTACATCCCTGTCCAAGAACATGCCTATGAAATGACTCATTTAATCTGATATAAGAAACACTGGTCTAGAGACCTTCAAGGGCATGAAAAGCAGGTTCCTCACACCCTACTGATGTCCTGGCTTGGTCATTATGATCTTAATGGTAAATGACTTGTTTGGCTTTTATTTAACATTTTGCACCCCTGCTCTTCAGAGGCATTTATCTCACTCTAGGATTTGTAGGTCAGGCTTATTTAGCTTCTTTATTTTAAGGCCACTGATCCCTGGTCTACACTAGGGAGTTATTTTGAAATAACTCCCCTTATTTCAAAATAACAAGCGGAGTGTCCACTTTACTAAGCCCATTGTTTCAAAATAAGGGGCTGGTTATTTCAAAATAATAACTCAGCTTTCCACAAGGAATGCCGCTTATTTTGGAATGGTTATTTTGAAATATCGGTAGTGTGGACGCTCCAGTGCCGCTATTTCGAAATAACTACTCCCCAGAGTCATTCAAAGTAATTACTCCCCCGTGCTTCCTGGGGCTCTGAGTCAAGGTAGCGTGTCCACATTAAGGGGGTCTGCCTCAGACTAATTTCAAGGCTTTTTTGTAGTGTGGACATGCTCTTTCGAAATAGAAGCTTCAGGGGGTAGCCGAGTTAATCTGTACAGGATAAACTTAAAAAACAACAAAAGGTCTGGTAGCACTTTATAGACTAACAAAACATGTAGATGGTATCATGAGCTTTCGTGTGCACAGCCCACTTCTTCAGATGACTGGAGTTATGAGTTTAGGATGTGCAGACCCAAAATAAATAGAAGAGAAGGGGGGGGGGGAGGAAAAAGAGAAGGGCATGGGAAACAAGGAGCAGAGGGAATGAAAATATCAAAGGGAAAAACAAGAAGGCAGAGCTGGGGCCCATAAACACCCGAAGATTGGATAGTTAAAAGGAAGCAGATAAGGATCAAAGGGAACTAACACAAGAATCCACACAGAGCTGTTGGTACCTTCACTGGTAATGTCCCAGCCATCCATTGTTTTGTTAGTCTATAAAGTGCTACCAGACCTTTTGTTGTCTTTCGAAATAGTTATTTCAGGAGTTATTATTTCAAACTAGGTTCTTTTGAAATAATTTCCAAGTGTAGCCATGCCCTGAGGTATTTCTGAGCCTCTTTGTATTTCACTTCTCTAGTGAGGTTTCAAGTCTGGCAATGGCTACAGGTTGGACTCGAGCTCTAGGCTGTTCTATAAGACCCAGGCATATTCTGGTGAGCTGTCGCTCTGGGAATTAAGAGAGGAGGGACTTCCACAGAACCTGGTAGGAAATGCCAAAAAGCAAAAATTCTCCATCTAGGGATGGGCAAGGCAGTGCAGATTAACCCTGGTCAACCCTTCACCTGAAGCATGGGCTTCTCTGTCTCCCTGTCCCCTCCGTGCTCTCCCCCTGCCCTTTCTAGCATCCTGTGGAAATGGAAGAGCTGAAACACTGAGAGAGAGAGGCCAAAGTTGAAATATCTTTTCTGGTGAATGTTCTGTTCTGATAAAGGCACACCCATGGAATAGTTTTATAGAGATAATTTTGGAAATACAGAGGAGAATATTGTGGGCGAGGGTGGATAAGCTGTGAAATTCTTGAGCCTCAAGAGTATGTAAGTATGTACTGGCAGTGGATTCTACAGCTAACTCAAAGCTCTGGAGAGAGAGTTTATTTCCTTGCCTATCCGTTTTAACCTTGCTGCCTCTGCATGTTGTTGGATGTCCCCTAGTGCCTGTGTTATGGGGAAGGTACACAGAAGCATCATCTCTACCCTTCACTGCCATTCATTCTCGCATAGACCTCGCTCGCTTAAGTCTCAAGCGTTGGGATGAAGATCCAGATGTTTTGGATTCTTCAGTCACAGCTCTGAACCTGTGGGGTTTGCCTCTCACCCTGCACTTGTGAGAAGACATTGTGTGAGGGACCCATGGCTTCAGACTCGTCCACCTCGTTCGGTCCTGACTGGTTCTTTTTGACAAAGACGAGAGAATTATTCCACTGAGATTGCGACAGTACAAGGGGCGCAAGCAGATGCCATGTTGGCTTGAAGGTTCTGCCCTGACATGACGTTGTCGGGGGATTTGAAAACCTTTAACAGACCTTGTGTGTAACCTCTGATGCTTCCTGACAGAGCAGTGTTTGGAGGGGGGGGGCACTTTTAAAGTCAGGGGAGGGGGCTCACAGATCCTATGTTTTGTGGGCTTCTTACAATTTCCAAGACCTCTTCCCCTGGCATAGAACAATTCTCCTGTTCCTGGAAACATGGCAGTTTGCAGGAGCACTCTAATGACACTCCTACAAAGACTCTAAATAATTATGACTGGAGCTGGGTGAACCTTTTTTTTCAAAAATGCAAATAGGATGCCACTAAAACCCGTAGTAAATTCGTACCGATTCTTCCAAAGCGTTGCGGTCGAAACAAATCCTGAAAAAAGTCTAAAATCATCTAAATAGGTCATTTCAACATGTTCTAAACAAAATCTTTCAATTTGGGGTTCAAACTTCTTTTTTTATTTCAGCATTTCTCTTAATTTTATTTAAAAAAAATGAAAAGTATCTATAAATGGTTGAAATCACACTGAAACGTTTCGGTTTTGACCCAAAGTGATTTTTTTAATTGCTGAAAATTTGGGAGATAAATGTTCCTTTTGGTTCAACCCTAAACTGACTTTTTTATTGTTTTGGGAATTGCCAGTGAACCCAAATACTGTTATTCATCCACTGTCACCAGGTACGTGGGTTAGTTCCCTTATTGCTCACCCAGGGGCACTGTTGAGCTCCTGGTGCCAAACCCCACGTCTTCTGCCACACAGATACGGCTATACCCCAAAGCCCCTCTTCCCTGGGCGGTACAGCCCCCCGGCCTTCGCCAGGGCAATATGGCCTAGCGGCCGGAGTCTCTCGGAACAGCCCCCTTCAACAGGGCAGTGCGGCCTAGCAGCCAGAGTCTCTAGCAACACCACCCTCCACCCTTCACCAGGGCAGTGTGGCCTAGTGACCAAATCATTAGTCCAGGTGTAGTGTCCCCCTTGAGGGGATAATGAGGTGGGGTAGGGGGACCCAGGCCCTCCCTCTCCACCAGGTCCCAGCCCAGGGCCCTGTCAGTGGTGAGCGGGTCCCATCACTAGCTCAGTGGGAAGTCCGCCCGAAACATTCCAAGCTCTCGGGGACTCCAGTTCCCCACCCTGGGCTACTTCCTACCCTGTCCCGGATTGCTGGCGCCTTCCCCATCTGTCTTCCGAGGCCCTTCCGTGTCCGGTCTCTTCAGCGGCATCTGTTTGCTGCTCCTCCTCCGGGCTGGACGCCTCCCTGGCCGGTCCCGCTGCCTGGCCTCCCAGTCAGGTCTCTCAGGCGGCTCCCCTGCAGGAGCTCAGGCAATACATCCTTCCTCCTCAGCAGCTGTCCCAGACTGAGCCTCCCTCCAAGCTTTTATACCTGGGCTGCAGTCTGAGCATGCCCAGCAGGGCTGTAGGGGCAGAGCCTTTTCAGCCAGGTGAGCCTGAATAGGCTGAGCTTTCCCAGTGTGGGGCTGGTCTTCCCCATCACATCCACTTTAACAGCTCAGAACGCCACACCGAGCAGCAGAATTTGAGCTTGGGCTCTAGAATTTTCAGTTGCTTTTTATTCAGATTTGGCCCCTTGCTCTTGGCGAGGTCCGACCACTATTGCGTTGTCAGCTGTCTGCAGTTTGTATAACATGGTTAAACAGCCTGTCTCCATGTGCACTGAACACACGAGCATTTATTTTAACAACATTCACACCTGCTCTGACAGATTGTCAGGAATCAACTATTTATAAAAAAGGCCGCCTTGTGATATGCTTTTATAAGTTATTAAAGAGACCTTAATAAATATTTTATAACTAAAAATAACCATTTTAAAAGCGCTTTTTTAATTTTCAGGAAGAGAACCATTTAAGTCATTCATCCCCCAAATTCGCCCATGTATATAGGACAAACGTTCTCTCTGTTCTTACAATGAAGTAGACGTGTGTTGAGGGAGGTCGTGTCTGATTGCTTCTGAGAGAGGAGAGAGATTCTTGATGGTGATGGGGGTCAGACCTGAGAGATGCTATCTCAGGAATTAGATCCCTTTTTTCTTTGCAATGGTATGGTAGCTCTGTTGATCCCAGGGTATTAGAGGCGTAGAGCAGGTGACGTCATATCTTTTACTGGAGCAACTTCTGCTGCTGGAAGAGACAAGCTTTCAAGCTACAAAGGGTGTTAATGGGCCACTTCACCGTGAACGGTGCCTTGAAATATGGGTTCATTACCTATGCTAAATAATCTGTTCCACTTTGGGCACAAGCTTGGGTGGGCTGGAGACACTTCCTCAGATGCATGGAGTGGAAACTTCACGCATCTGACAAAGTGGGCTCCAGCCAATGAAAGCTGATGCCCAAAGTAATCCATCCATCTTTATGGTACCACAGGACTCCTAGTTGTTTTTGCTGAAAGAGACTAACACAGAGACCCCTCTGAACCCCCTTTTGATACTTCGAGTCCCTCTCCCAGCCAAAGAAGAGCTCTGTGTATCTCAAAAGCTTCTTGCGCTCACCCACAGAAGTTGGCCCCATAAGAACATACCTCCTACACCTAGACCTATTTTCTTCACCCATATTTTTTAAAAATATGGTCCCCCCGCCCTGTACACACACCTCATCCTTAATACTATCAATGACCGTTGAGTGGGTAGCATAGCTTTCTGTGTGGGGGACCATTGCCCTCTAGAGGAACAAAGCTTTCTTAGCTTGGAAAATTAAGTGCTGTATGAAGCGTGAGGATATTCTAATCCTTCCTGAGGGAGCTATCCTGCCAATTTGAATAGAAAATAGCTGTTCTGGCGGGGGAGAGGGGTGGTTGAAGACGCCCAAATAATTCTCTCCATGCTATCGAATTCTCTGAGTGTACAATTGAAATGTTATATTTGTTTGTATAGTACTAGATCAACGCTCTTGGCTTCATCACTGTTCAGCGCTGCAGGATTTTTCCATGCACCCTGAAGCCCTTTAGATACATTCAGTTGGTTTGCAGGGCACCCTGGTGTTCTTTAGGTGATCCAGTGACGTTTATCTCCTCTCTGTTTTGGAGAGCTGCTTGGGTGGCATTGCGCTGAATATGAAAGTGCTTTGGTGACCACTGCAGATGGGTCTCATGCTCAGTGGCTTTAGGTTTGAACTGGTATATGCCAGTTTTTCACTCGTGAAATACAGATGCCTCTGAACCAGCAAATGTTGGTTAAGTCAAAATAGTTCCTACCTGTCACTGTCTTTTCCTTTGGTCCTCATCTCGACTCACTGCTGGGTTTGTTCCCGTGATCGTTGCTGCACGAGAAAGACCCTTTAACAGTGGGGGTGGGTGTATCCGGAGCAGCAAACTATGTGATGGAAATAACAGAATGAAGCAAAGACTATGGAATAGTGTCAAATTCAGTTTTGTGATGTAACATATAAGAACCAAAATGAAATCCCCTAAGGTATATTCTCCCTCTTTCAGCTTCAGGATATTAATTTTCTGTCATCATTGGCCAAAGATATGACAGCAATCCTGTTTATACTATCAAACTCTACTTTTTCCTGCTTGTGCTGTTTGGTGTCTTTCTGCCTGCCCCCAAAGATAGGAGAGAGGCTGATCTCGGGTGATTACAAATCCAGAGGTACTCTCCTGGATTGTTCTACTTTGACAAGATTTGCTTCTGGCTGAGAATACTAAGAAAATAGAAAGGAAAAGCATGTTTCCCTCTGCTGTAATGTTTTGACATGGGTCTTTGTAGGTACTTTACATTGTTTATGTAAAAGCTATTTAATGAAGAAAAATGTCTTGCCTGTCCATTTAGAGGTCTCTTTCTGTTTTTTAATGATGAGATATTTTATTAGCAATTGTTCTGGCGAATGCTTTGATCAAGGAGAATAATATCTCATTGCACATGAATAATGGAACATGGCAGGCTCTGGAAATGTAAATTGGGACTATGGAGGAAAAGGTGTTTAGCGATCTATTTTGTTGGATTTGAGCAGCTTTCTAAATAAATTGTTTATTAATGACTTCAGCTTGCATAGCTGAATGCACACAGTTAATGATGATGCCAGGTGAGCAGCATTGTTGGAGACCCAGGGCTTTTCTGTCTCCAGAGCAGAGCAACCGAAGCGTGAAATATACATGGGCGACTTTTTTTTTTCTTTTGAGCAAACAGAATTTGTTTTCCATTCTAGAATAAAGTGCATTTAAAACTGTGGGCTTTTTTATGCGAGAGGAAAAAAGTGCCTATCCTATGATTTCACATATTTTAATATTGTAATAACAGTTATTTATAAAAATATGCTCAGCCCACTGACTAAAATGCATGAACTTGAAACAGTGCCACTTTAGAGCTTATAATTAGCCATAAAGGGCTTAGGGGAGGGTGTTGCCTGCAAATTAGAAATGTTCTAGACAGGTTACTTAGCAAGCATCTTGGATCTAAAGATAAGTTAGACTTAGGAACAGAAATCTGCTTCCCATGACTCACCGCTGCTTGAGTTTGTGCATATTTTTAATCCACGATGGTTTTGTAGTGTATTGTGGAGTGTAGTCTGTGGTCCCTTCCATTACTACATAGTCCAAGTTGGGACTTGGCAAGTCTCTGTAGACAGAATAGGGTCTGTGGAGCCAATCAGAGAGACAGAGAACCCCAGGGTTTTGTCTCCATCCAGTGGTCTCAGGCCATGTCTTCACTAGATGAAAGATTGATACTGCCATGATCGATATTCTGGAGCTCGATTTAGCTTGTCTAGTTAAGACTCAGTAAATCAAATTCAGAGGGCACCCCCCAATACTTTTGCTCCTGCGTTTGCTCCCCATGGCCTCCTACTGTGGGGACGATGGAGAAAGTCGAATCAGGGTACGTCAACTCCAGCTACGTAATGAACATAACTGGAGTTGCGTATCTTGAGTCAACGTCCCCTTTTATGACTTCAGTGATTAACCTTCCTTTTGAGTCATCAGATTGTTTTCCTTACTGTGAGATATCATCCCATTACGCATCCTAGCAATAATATAGCCACTCAGACAATAAACAGGATTGCTTGACCAGATCCTGTTAATCCTAAAGAGGAGACGGGGCAGCTATAGTGAGAGAAGTCAGTCCCAGCAGAGTCAGCCATGCAGAACTGTGGCTGCAAAACAGTCAAATATTAATGCATGGCATGTTGTGCTTTTGCCCCAATGGATGATGTAATGAAGTTATCAGAGACTGGTGCACGGGGATTTCTGTGATTCTTGTGAAAGCGCAATGTGACTATGACAGCAGAACAGAGCAGTGAAGACTGCTGGCTTCAGAGGTCTTGCGTTGAACTGGTGGGGGAGGTGTTGGTCTCCAGCTGAGCAAAGCTGAGGTTTTAAGGTGGCTTTTTCAAACTTCCGGCTGTATGTCCACCTGCTGCCCTCTCTCAGTCTCAATCTCTCTTGCTCTCTTGTTGCTGCAGAACAAACTTGAAGATGATGTGGCGTCTGGGGAAGACGCAAGCACCAACAAACGGTACAGCCGATCGCTGATGGGCAGCTTTTCCAAGCGCAAGGTTAGTCTCCCAGCAGATAACTTGCAGTGGGTTGCAGGAGAAGCACGGGACTCCCAGATGTGGCTTTGTGTGTGTGCACCTGCAAGAGAGAGAGAAATACGAAGAAACAGCACACACCATCTGACACGTCCCAGCCCCCAGGTCCCTAGTGGCCAAGCAGGCAGGGTGCCCAGTTGCCGTTATTCTTAACAACTTGCATTAGTTCACGCCGAGTGCTGACAGCTGTCCGAGATCCCACCTGGAAAGTAGCTAGGTTCATTTAAACGCTGAGGGTAGGTCTACACTACCACCCTAGTTCGAACTAGGGTGGTAATGTAGGCAACTGGAGTTGCAAATGAAGCCCAGGATTTGAATTTCCCGGGCTTCATTTGCATCTCTCCGGGTGCCGCCATTTTTAAATGCCCGCTAGTGCGGACTCCGTGCCACGCGGCTACACACGGCACGGACTAGGTAGTTCGGACAAGGCTTCCTAGTCCAAACTACCGTTACACGAGGAGCACTCGGGCTCCACTCTGGAGCACTCGGGCTCACATGACTAAATCCATCTTCATTTTTCACACCTGCCCCCCTTAGACATTTACCTGATGCCCCAATGAAACTTAACCCCCTTCTGAAGAATGAGGCCTGGCTGGTCCCATGGTTTTGTTTCCTTTCTGCAGAAAAAGGGGAGCAAATTGAAAAAAGCATCCAGCTTGGAAGAAGGGGAAGATGACCAAGATTGTCAAGGAAACTTAGCCCGGGGCTCGGTGCACTACAGCAGGTTGGTAAGAAGGAGCCCTGGCAATGCAGTGCTCGGCAGAGGTGGGGCCACAAGTGTAACAGGTTTGGGAGCAATGGTAATGTGAGGGGATGCTCATGTATGGGAAGCCCCAAAATGTTTGTGACTCCATCATTGGATTTGTCACCCGATGTGGCTCTTCCTAATTGGTCAGGCCAGGTCTACACTAAGGGGATAAGTTCGAATCAAGATACTCAACCCCAGCTACGTTAATTGTGTAGCTGGGGTCGACGTTCTTTAATTTGAACTTTGGTACCATCCCCACAGTGTGAGGTCGATGGGAGAAATGGTCCCGTCAACTTCCCTTACTCCTCATGAGGATTAGGAGTTCCAGTGCAGATGGGGGCACCATCAGCATTTGATTAGTGGGTCCTTACTAGACCCACTAAATCAAACTCCAGAAGATTGATCTTCGGAGCATCAATCCGCGAGTAAGTATAGAGCTGGCCTCATTGGATGACTGAGCCAAACATGCTGCTCAGATGTGGTTTGAGGTTTCACTACTTCACCTGGCTCTATTGTGAAGATGTCTTGTGTAGCATTTTAGCCATGGGAGCCCCATGGCTGTTTAATTTGTTAAACGGGCGTGCAAAGAAAGAGTCAAAGTGTTGCTTTGATTTTTGCTTTTGAAAATCACCTCATCAAAACACCAGATGCCAAAAATGTTGATGAGATTCTGACCGGTTTTAACACTGGATGCAAGAGGTCAGGTGGAGATCGGGTTGGGATGCTCTGGAGAGATTCACTGAGGTTACCAGGAGAGCTGAAAAGAGGGCATAAAATGCGTGTTTGGGGGGGGTGGGAAAGGCCAGTGGAGCAGCCAGCAGAATTGTCAGAGCGCTCCATGCCAAGACCATAAACCCACTCAGCACACCCTGGAGTTAGCCTAAAGCTAGTGGGAAGGAGGAGGGCACCAAATTCTTTAGTATTAAAACATACGTCCTTTAAGGAGTAGCAACATCAAAGCAGTTGGAGGTGAAAAACTCCTGTTAAAGAGCAAGCCCACAATTCCCAATTCCTGTCTAGCAGCACAGACTGCCTGCAACACACCAGACCTTAATGTATCATCCCAAGGCAGCAGCTCAGGTCTTTTCTTTGCCGTTAACATACGAGAAAATGAGGCTCTTTGGTCCCCATTTTAAAAGCTATCAAGGCATTGCTGTGCTCAGTGTTGGGATGTCTGCGTCTCTCTCCCAAAGAGAGTTAGATGCTCAGAACCAAAAGTCCCTTTTCAGTCTTTTCTACCAACTTCCCAGAGACAGTTCAATCAGAAACCTGGACTTTTACAGAGAGTTGTCACACATTGGCCCTCCAACACTCTCAGTGGGAGAGACTCCTCTCAGAGTTTCTGTACCTGACTAGTTATTTAAAAAATTAAAGTTTCTGTTTAAAAATAGATAAAATTGCCTCTTGGTCAGTTTATGGGAAACCGTTTGTTTTATTCACCCAGGATAAGCAGACAGAAGAAAACAATGAAGCTTTCCCGGGCTCTCTCTGACCTGGTGAAGTATACCAAGTCTGTTGGGATCCATGATGTTGAAACTGAAAGTAGGTTGAATTAAGTGTTTGCTAAAAACTAACTGCGATGCGATGAGCTGGAAAACTGGCCTGGAAGGTTTATGTTCCTGCACCTGATTTATATGATAAACACTTGATTCCAAGAGGAATTTGACAGCAATAAATCTGTGTCATTTCCAAGCGGCCAGACACCTTTTGTTTTGACTTGGGGTCTGCAGTGCGAATGCGATTTATGGAGCAGCTTCATTACCAGTGGATTACAATAACCACTTCCTGTAGTAACCCCTAGGCGGCTGCCAGTTGCTATAAAGGCTGCCAGACTCCAGTTTACACTTTAAGGTGCAGGAAAACTTGGAAGGACATGTATGCTGCTCCCACTTAGAATGCATGGTGTTTGGAGAGGAACAGCTCCATGAGAAATTTTAATCTTCATTACCAAGCAACAGGAAATGCTCCAGAACTTTGGCTAAGTAGCTGAAAGTTCAGGTGCTCCTTCAAACGAGTTGATTCTGCAGAATGAAACTGCTGGGAGATTTTAGCCCTCCTTCTCTGTTTTCTGCACTGGATCCTGAGCAGAATCGGGAAGTCCAAATGCCATCGGTGGCTGTGAGAAATATAGAGGGATTAGGGCGGGGGGGGGGAACCTTTTTTGGGTTGGGGGCCACTGCCCCACAAAAAAGTCAGTTGGAGGCCGCACATAAGTGAGAAGCAACCAATCCGTCACTAACATGGCCCTGGAAGGGGGAGCCCCGAGCTTCAGGGGCTGGATCAAGGCAAGCTGGGGGCCGCATCCAGCCCCCGGGCCTTAGTTTTCCCACCTCTGGATTAGGGGATTTAAACTTTCTTCAAGCATCTTCAAACTTCAAGATATGGGTGAGGTTCTGTCTGAGGGGTCAGATCACTTATTGTACCTGACCTGGATTTCTCAGCTGTAACTCTACCATGTAAGAAACAAAATGGCTGCATCTAGACTTGCATGATTTTCCGCAAATGCTTTTAACGGAAAAGTTTTTCCATTAAAAGCATTTGTAGAAAAGAGCGTCTAGATTGGCACGGACGCTTTTGCGCAAAAGCACTTTTTGTGGAAAAGCGTCCGTGCCAATCTAGACGCGGTTTTGCGCAAGAAAGCCCTGGTCGCCATTTTCGCCATCGGGGCTTTTTTGCGCAAAACAGTTTTTACCTGTCTACACTGGCCCTCTTGCGCAAAAGCATTTGCGCAAGAGGGCTTATCCCTGAGCGGGAGCATCATAGTATTTGCACAAGAACATTGACAATCTTACATTAGATCGTCAGTGTTCTTGCGCAAATTGAAGCGGCCAGTGTAGACAGCTGGCAAGCTTTTCCGCAAAAGCGAATGCCAGTCTTGACGCAGCCAATGTGGTGATGGAAGAGAAAGAGAACCATATCTGATCAGGTGGTTTTTGCAAAAGAATGATTAGTAACTGATGGTATGTAGGTGGAGTGGATTTTTTTCAGGGGAAGCCATCCCCTTCTAACTTCCTTCTCTCCTTGCAGTCTCTTCCAGTTGGCAGGTCTCATCTTTCAGCGAGACAAAGGCCCACCAGGTACTCCAGCAAAAGCCAGCACAATATCTGCGTTTCAACCAACACCAGTTGTCCCGCATCTACCCATCTTCCTATCGCGTTGATTCTAGCAATTACAATCCCCAGCCCTTCTGGAACGCTGGCTGTCAGATGGGTGAGCAAAAGGGACTCTTTTTTTGTTTTAGTTTTTGTTTTTTTTAAATCTTGAGTGTCAGTGGGAATCGTAGAATCTTTCTTTGGAAAATAGGCTGAGCAAAAAGCCTCACCAAACACACCAGGTTAGTTGGTTATCCAACTCCCTGACATCTGGGGCTTTGATACCTGGGATATTGTCTGTTTCTCTAGTAGGGCGGGATGCAACTGGTGGCCAAGAGAAGGAAAGTAATGCCCTCCTGCTCACATGCAAGAAACTCTCCAGACAGGAAGGCTGTGTCTACACTGGCCCCTTCTTCGGACTAGCCATGCTAATTTAGAACTTTGGAATAGGGAAATGCGCGGGGGATTTAAATATCCCCCGAGGGCTTTAAATAAACATGGCCGCCGCTTTTTTTCCGGCTTGGGGAAAAGCCGGAAAAGAGCGTCCAAACTGGCGCGATCCTCCGGAATAAAGCCCTTTTCCGGAGGTTCTCTTATTCCTATTTCAAGTAGGAATAAGAGATCCTCCAGAATAGGGCTTTATTCCAGAGGATCGCGCCAGTCTGGGCGCTCTTTTCCGGCTTTTCCCCAAGCCGGAAAAAAAGCGGCGGCCATGTTTATTTAAATCCCTCGGGGGATATTTAAATCCCCCGTGCATTTCCCTATTCCAAAGTTCTAAATTAGCATGGCTATTCTGAAGAAGGGGCCAGTGTAGACGTAGCCGAAGTGTAAGACTCTTTGTGGAAGTCATAGAATCATGGAATCCTAGGGCTGGAAGAGACCTCAGGAGGTCTTTGAGTCCAGCCTCCTGCCCAAAGTAGGACCAACCCCAACTCAATCATCTCAGCCAGGGCTTTATCAAGCTGGGACTTAAAAACCTCTAAGGATGGAGATTCCATCTCCCTATGGAACCCATTCCAGTACTTCCCCACCCTCTTAGTGAAATAGTTTTTCCTAATATCCAACCTAGACCTTCCCCACTGCAACTTGAGACCTTGTTCTGCCATCGGTCACTACTGAGAACAGCCTCTCTTCTTCCTCTTTGGAACCTCCCTTCCGGGAGTTGAAGGCTGCTATCAAATCCCCCCTCACTCTTTTCTTCTGCAGACCAAATAAGCCTAAATCCTTCAGTCTCTCCTCATAGGTCATGTGATCCAGCTCCCTATTCATTTTGGTTGCCCTCCGCTGGACCCTCTCCAGTCCGCCCACATTCTTTCTATAGTGGGGGGCCCCCAGATCTGGACACAATACTCCACATGTGGCCTCCCCAGAGCCAAATAAAGGGGAATAATCACTTCTTTGGATCTGCTGGCAATGCTCCTCCTAATACAGCCTAATATGCCATTCACCTTCTTGGCTACAAGGGCACACTGCTGACTCATATCCAGCTTCTCATCCATTCTAATCTCCAGGTCCCTTTCTGCTGGACTGCTACTTAGCCAGTCAGTCCCCAGCCTGTAACTATGCTTGGGGTTCTTCCGTCCCAAGTGCAGGACTCTGCACTTGTTCTTGTTGAACTTCATCAGATTTCTTTTGGCCCAATCCTCCAATTTGTCTAGGTCACTCTGGACCCTGTCCCTGTCCTCCAACGTATCTACCTCTCCCCCTAGTCACTGTCTCTAGAGCTGTGATATCTTAAGCATTGGGTGGGGGAGAGTCCCAGTTCCAACATTTCTGGCTAGCTGTCACCAGAGAACAAAGTTTAAAACACATGCCGGTTTTCTTTCCTGTGAACACTCTCAACGGACTTAATATTGTTGCCTCCTTCTTTGCCACAGTCGCATTGAACTATCAGTCTGAGGGGCGAATGCTGCAGCTGAATCGGGCCAAGTTTAATACCAATGGGAATTGTGGCTATGTCCTCAAACCAAAGTGCATGTGTCAAGGTAAGGACCAGCCAGTTGGTGGGGACCACAGAGGGAGGGGGAGATCCTTGGGGTTGGGATTGGTACTTCAGGAGGGAAAGAGGCATGGCAGTGCTGTGCATTGTGGGATACACCAGCAAGTGATGCTGAGGCCATAGGAGTCAGTAACTCGTTATGTCCGGGTGTGGGGTGTGGATTTTCCAGCGGTTTACAAGGTTGCGCAGGAGTGTACGTGTGCAGCTGCTGGGGCCTTTCCACCAGCCATCGGAAGTCCTTTGGAACTTCAGGTCAGATCCTGCTCTTCCATGGGCGTGAGCTCAGTTGACGTCATTGACGTTGTTCCTCAATTACTCTGCCGTAAGTGAGAGCAGGTTTGGCCCCTTAACCCCAATGGTCTCTGAATACATTGAGATGGATTCTTGTGTTCCCAATACGTGTACCAGAGACTTATTCATTAACACTCTTGGGGTACGTCTATACTGCATCCCTAATTCGGACTAGGGATGCAAATGGAGACGACCGAAGTAGTTAATGAAGCGGGGATTTAAATATCCCGTGCTCCATTAACATGATCTCGCCGGCGCGCTAGTTCAAATCACAGCTGATTCAAACCAGGAAGTGCGCGCCGGGATGCGTTAGTTTGGACGAAAGCCCTTAGTCCGAACTAACGGTACTCCTCATTTTTTAACCCCCCCCTCAAAAAAGAGAGACTCGTCCTCCCAAGAGTTTCTATCTTGCATGCTCCGTAGAAGCAGCAGGGATGGGATGGGGATGTAGAAGCTTCCCCTGAACGGAGTTTGGATGGGCTTGCTCCAGGGATGGTGCACGACTTCATTAAGGCACCTACATCCCTGCCACGACAAACCAACCGCTGCTTGCATCTAAAGCGGTACAGGGACTGGGGCCAGCACATAAAATATCCATTTCCTGGATCTCTAGAAGGCTCTCACTCCATAAGGCACCAGCTTCTCCCCATCAGCCTAGCCGAGTCGGGCAAGAATTCACAACCCCCCACAGCACTGAGTGCTGCCCCAGTCTTTCTCTTTTATGGAGACAGAATCCCAGCTGAGAGTATCAGCTGACAGGTAAATGTAAGTGCTGCAGGCCTGGTAGCCTGGAGGGGTAACAGATTGCTCTCCCAGTAGACGATCATGAAACCCAGCAGAGGGAACTGAACATTATCCCAACAAAGAGATTCCGTAGTCAGTAAAGCTAGAAGAACATTGATGGCATGCAAAGCGGGACCAAGTTTGGGGGACACATCCTGGGTCCTGCTGCGTGTGGGCTTATATCATCGTTTGCTGTCATAATCGTAAAATTTTAGGGTAGGGTTTTCAAAAGCGCTTAAGTGACATAGGAGCCACAAGTCCCATTGAGTCAAGTATCAGAGGGGTAGCCGTGTTAGTCTGAATCTGCAAAAGCGACGAGGAGTCCTGTGGCACTTTATAGACTAACTGAAGTGTAGGAGCATAAGCTTTCGTGGGCAAAGACCCACTTCGTCAGATGCAAGTCCCATTGAAAGTCCACAGGGCCTGGGTTTCTAAGTTAGGGAGGCCATGTCTACACAAGAAAACTATTTTGAAATTAGTACAGTCAACTTACTAATGTCCATGCTATGGGGAAGCTTTGAAATTAGTCCGAAGCAGGCCCGTTAATGTGGATGTACTACCTCGGCCTTAGAGCCCCAGGAAGCCCTGGGGAGTAATTAGCTCGAATTACTCTGGGGAGTAGTTATTTCGAAACAGTGGCACCGGAGCATCCATACTACCGTTACTTCGAAGTAACTAGTTCAGAATTAGCGGTACTCCTGATGAAAAGCAGGAGTACACATTTCCAATTAAGTGGTCCATTATTTAAAATAACGGGCTTGGTAGTGTGGACGTTCTGCTTATAAATTCAACCTAAGGGGGGTTATTTCGAAATAAAGCCCTAGTGTAGACCTGGGCAGAGAGTCTGTCTACCCTGCAGTGACAACCTGTGGCTGGCTGTACCAGCTGACTCGGGCTCACGGCACTTGGACCGAGGGGCTGTTTATTTGCAGTGGAGACATTCGGGCTCAGGCTGGAGTTGGGCTCTAGGACCCTGCAAGGCGGGAGGGTCCCAGGACTCAGGCTGCAGCCTGAGCTGGAACATCTACATTGCAATTAAACAGCCCTTTCACCCAAGACAGATGACAGGATCCAGCCATGGGTATCTCACTGCAGTGTGAACCGAATCTTAGACATCTTTATCAATTCTACTTTGGCACATATGGGGAGGAGGGCTTTTTGTTTGTGTGGTGGTTGTGTACAGGAGGGATGTAAGCGACTAGTCAACTATCCAATAAGCATAAGCTTATCAGACAGTCAACTAGTGACTTGACTAGTCGCTTCCCTCTCCCCCGCTGCCTCTATCAGTGACAGGTGGCAAAGAGGGAAGAGCAGGAGCCAGTACTGGGGGAAGCCAACTTAAAAGCCAGTTCTGCCCAGCGCCGTCTCCATGGAGGTGCGGGGACCCAGCGGGGAACTGGTGTTGCTTCTGCCTTTGAGATGTAGCACATTTCAAAAGCAGAAGCGCTGCAGGATGCATGGGGCGAGTGGGGGACTGCTTGAGTTTCTGCTGGCCCCGTGCTCCCTGCAGCACTTCTGCTTTTGAAATGTACAAGAGCCCGATGAGGCTCTTCTACATTTCAAAGACGGAGGCGGTGTTATCGAGTAATTGAGTAGTCAATGGAAATTCCATCGACTGTCTGATTAGTTGATTAATCTAAATTTAGCATCCCTAGTGTACAGTGCTCACCACTGAAGTCATAACATCACTGTGGTGTGCATTACCACTTCCTAAGGGAACGCAATGGTAACCTGATCGACTTGCCAAAGCAGATATGTAAAGATGGTACCTCAATTGCTATTGCATGCACTTTTATTAAGATTAGATTAATTAAATCGATTACACTAGTGCGCTTGTGATTAGAACAACGCTTAGGCAGAGCCAGGTGGGTGCGGGATATTTTAGGGTTGTGCATAGGGCTGTGCCGGTGAGGTCCTCCTGTAGGCCTTACTCTACACAGGCGCCTTTGAGTACCCAGAACACCTCTTTATAGGAGGCGTAATGACTATCTCCCTGGAAGGCACCTTGCTGGTAAGGACAGGGTCTCTGTGTTTGTTTCAGGCTTCGCTCAAATAGATTTGTCCCTGAGAAAGATGAAGCCCTCCTTTTCCACTGTGTCGATTTCCCGTTGAATTTGTCACTTTCTCTCTATCTGGAGTCCTGCTTATTTCTGACAGTGTGGCCTTGAGCAGAGTATTGTAATACTGCCCTAGTGTTTGCACTGTTGTATGTAAACAACTCTCGCTGTTCTCCGTTGGGTTGGTGGCTGCCTACGCCTGCACTGTTTAAGTAAATGGAATGTATTTTCCTATCTCCTTTGCTGCAGCGTCCCATCTCCTCCCACTGCTCTATGGCAGAGCCGTTCATTACTATCCCGTGCTTGATCTTGTCTTTGAAATGCTCTTTTAGCTTCCAACTGGCTGCCAACTGACGGTTTTTTTCTGTTCCAATAAGCCAGGAAAGACACAGCAGAGCCCTTCCCAGCACCCAAAGCCAATGGTGTCAGTGTGTTCTGAATTAGTTCCCTCCAGCGAATCCCAGAGTTTAGGCTATAAAAGCAATCAGTGATGCTTCCAAAGCATTCAGATCTGGGTTTTGAAAGCCACCCCACAAAATTATGTGACACACACATCCAGGTTTTGGTTCGCCCCCACCGCTAAGTGCCGCTGGCTCAGTAACCTGCTGCCTGGTGATTAATTTGGCAACGTGCGATATTTGCAGCTACTGCTCTTTCCATCAGCCTTTGTGAGCAATTGCCTTTTTCCTGGAGGCTCACTGTGCTCAAAAGTATCCAGATTGCCGTGCCAGTGTGTCACTTGCTTGTAAAGATTTTAGCGACAACTATGGCACAGTTTTGATTGTTGGATCTGAGTACAAGTGCTTGAGGCAGCCGGGTGGGGCACCTTCCTAAGTGTAGTTTGTAGTTGTAGATGCAACTAAACAAGGAGAAGAGCGAGGAAGAGCTGGAGGAAAACGTCACCATCCGTAAAATGGTGCTGGTCTCCCTTTACGTTCTCTGGATTCTTGCCCCCACAGGTGTCTTCAACCCAAATTCCGAAGACCCTCTCCCCAATCAGATGAAGAAGCAGCTGGTGTTGAGGATAATCAGTGGGCAACAGCTACCAAAGCCACGGGACTCCATGCTGGGAGACAGAGGAGAGGTGGGAAATGGTGAACGGGTGACGTGGCTCCCCGATCGGAGAGTGTCTGTCTGTCTGTCTGGCTCTGTCTGTCTGTCCGGGAGCCGGTCTGGACCAGGCTTTAACTGTTTTGCATTTGTTTCTATGGGAAACCCGACCCTTTACTTTGAATGTATCGTGCAGCTCATTAAGCTTCCAGGAGCACCAGGTGCCTTTCCTCCCTCAAGCATTAGGGAGCCCGTTAGGGTATGTTAGCTAGAAGAGCCAAGATGCTCAATTCACTGTCGTGCTCATCAGCCCCCAAACAGAGCCAGCGAAACCGAGCGCCTGGTCTTAAAAACGCATGAGACTGCGGAGCTCGTCAGTCAAGACAAATAAAATTCCTTGAGGGTCCTTCTTGTCCTTTGCCTATCCAAATGCTATTCCTAGTCTCCAGCGCATGTTGTGCCCTCTTGTCCCGCCCCTTCTTCAGTTTGAATTGTAGAGGGGCTAGGGGTGTATGGGGGGGGGGATGAAGCAACATCAGCCAGACTGAAATGAGCCAAAATTGTAGCCTTTTGTCAGTATTGGGGCTTCTTATTTCATGTGCGGTTCTGTATCGATTGCTTGCGGAGCACGGCCCGCGTGCCTTTATTAAACACTAGTCTTCAGGAAATGCTAAGACTGAGCAGCTACCTCCAAGTAAAATTTCCCCTTGGCTCTTTAGCCCATTAGAACCAGAACTGAACCTCTGAGTGGAGAAATATTTTTATGTCCTTTGGCCACTAAGTCGGATTGATCGTAGAATCATAGGACACTAGAACTGGAAGGGACCTCGAGAGGTCATTGAGTCCAGTCCCCGGCCCTCACGGAAGGACCAAGCACCTGTCTAGACCATCCCTGACAGGTGTCTATCTAACCTGCTCTTAAATATCTCCAGAAATTCTACAACCTCCCTAGACAACTTATTCCAGTGTTCAACCACCCTGATAGGTAGGAATTTTTTCCTAATGTTCAACCTAAACCTCGCTTGCTGCAGTTTAAGCCTCTTGCTTCTTGTCCTGTCCTCGGAGGCCAAGGAGAACAATTTTTCTCCCTTCTCACATCAGTGGAAAGCAGTCGCCCAAGGGTCACAATAAAGGCCACCGTGAAGCAATTTAAGATTTCGAATACATTTGCATTCCCTCTTTTCTCCGTAATTCACTTTCTCTGATGTTGAGAGAGGTGTCCATCGGCTGTGGTTGTCCATAATCCAGATGAAGATTCTGGCCAGAAGCAGTTGAGTAGCTGGATTGTCGCCTGGCAGATGTTGTCCTAGTTTTTCCACAAACTCCCATTGGGAGTCACATAATCTCCTCACGTGTGAGAGCGATTCGCATCTGTGAAGCTCTGATAATATAGTGTCCATTTTCCCGCCTTTTGTCCGCTTGTGTGTTGAGATTGAAAGCTCTTTGGGTTAGGAAGAACCTCTACATCTCTGTGGGTGCCTGGCATAATAGGGTCTTAGAACCATAGAACTGGAAGAGACCTCAGAGTCATCAAGTCCAGCCTCCTGCTCTAGGCAGGACCAATTCCAACTAAATCAACCCAGCCTTGATCTCCGGTGTGGCCTTTAGGTGCTCCCAAACTATATTCATTGGTGGGGTGGAAGGAGCAGCAGCACATCTAACACAGTAGTTTCAAGTAACAGATCTTGAAAGATTAACTGGCCATGGCCCCCACATAAAATGAATCAATTCTTTCACTTCCCATTTTTTACTGCCAAAGGCATGTGGGCTGTGCACAGGTTGTCTTCTCCTCAGAGAGGGTGTTCATTTCTTTTCTCTCTTGCCTTCCTGCCTATTCCCTGCCCTCGGGTGAGGCAAACCTCCGTGTGTGACATCACACTTACATTCTCGGGAGAGGTTTTTGGCTTCACAAGCAGAGGGTAGTGACAAATGGATCCTTTGGGCAGGAATAATTCCCTAATAAAGTTTTTAAAACAAAACCAGGAAGGTTTTAAGGGCGGGGAGAAGCCGAAAATGGCTGAGCCGGGGTTGTCCCAGTGCCTAAGATAGTCAGCATATCTGGCAGAAATGTGGTCATTCTATCCCATGGGAGATTACAGTATTTCAACATTTGTTTTTGTCCCAAATCAGGATGAAACACCTGCCTTGGAATTCTTCCTCAAAGGGAAATACAGGGAAAGCGTTGCTCTCCAGCACTTTTGGGGAATGGGGGTGCCCATTCTACGGGTGATTAATCAGCCCCACCCAGTCAGAGGCTCAGGGCTCATGCAGGGAGCTGACTGACTGGGCAGGGCAGATTAATCTTCTGTGAAGCTGGGCTGCCACACACCTTAGAGCAATGGTCCCCAACCTTTTGGGGCTGCCGGGCGCCCGGGGGCAGGGCCACTCACACGCCGGGCACCCAGGGGCGGGGCCACCCATATGCTGCACTCCCGGGGCTGGCACCGCTCCTGTGCCGGCCCCTCCTGTGCCACACGCCCTGGAGCCGGCATCACCCACGCGCTGCGTGCCTGGGGCCGACACCGCCCATGTGCCACACGCCCAGGAGCCAGCAGTGCCCATGCACCACGTGCCCGGGGGCAGGGCTGGCCCCTATCACTTGGCGGGCGCACAGAAATGGCCCGGCGGGCACCATGGCGCCCGCGGGCACCGCATTGGGGACCACTGCCTTAGAGGGAACACTAGTTAATGGAATGAGCTGGATCACAAAGCTTATTGCTCTGGCCTTGCCCCCAGTGGCAGATCCGGTCATGGCAGGCTGAGGAGGAAAGAAGCTCCCGCTGATGAAGTCAGAAGCCCTGCAACAGCTGGCCGGACAGGGAGGAGTCGGGTGCACAGACACACCTGAAGACGTGGCAGTATTATGGCTGGGGGCAATGCCAGTTAACAAAGCTTTCCGGTTAGCAGAGTGCCGGACAACACAGCTTTCACTGTAGTTAACGTTTTAACGAGTAGAGCTGAAATGAAATGTTTGGATACTTTTGTGAACATTTTGAAGGGAGCGATACATTCCCATTCAATGTTTAGATTTTCTAGAATCCTCTTTTGTTTTTCTGGAAGCAAATAGTTCTGCCATAACATTTTCAACCAATTTGAATCTTTTGGGATCGCAGTTTCACAGCTCGGGTCTATCTTTATGTAGCCCACACACCTCGTGCTGCTGTTGACTTTCCAGTGTAGACTAGCTCTTAGCTCTTTGGACAACCTCACCCTTTTCTTTTCTTGGCCTTGTGGCAGGACCTAGAGGCCTCAATCAATGATCAGGATTTCGCTCTGCTAGGTGCCTTATACACTTTGCGACAAGAGAGGCCCTGCCCCAAAGCCCTTTGCAGAACAGAACTGTCTGAACAACATGGGCGGCCAGCAATGCAGGCAAGAGAAGGCACAGCCTTCCCAAAACTGCCTGTGTGCCCAACTGCTGAATGCTGGGGCTGCCAGCCGGGAGGGGATGGGCCACGGCGCGGCAACCCGGCTTCCCCCAGCTACCGAGGGGCGATGGGGCCACGGCATGGCAGCATGGCTTCCCCTAGCTGCCGGGGAGGGCCGGGTCAGGGCCACAGCACAACAGCCCCAGCCCTCCACATGACCAGGAAGGATAGGGATGAGGATGGGCGGGGCTTAGTTCCAGGGGCGGGGCAGGGCTGAGACTTGCCTTCCCCAGTTGGGCTTTTACCCCCCGCCCATGCTGAACAAGGTTATTTGTACTGGAAGTTCAATTGTCTTGCGAGCAGTAAGGAAAGGAGGCAAGATGTTTGTGTTTGTCTTTAGTGACAAAGTATCCCTTATGCTTATAGCTTGTGCTGAACATTTGTTTCCTGCTGAACAGCAAAACTTTAGCCTACAACCATTACTCAGTCTAGCCAGTCTGGTTTGGTTTTTGTTTTTTTGTCTCATTCCAGTTTAGTTGGTCCCAGATTTGAGATGATTCCTTATCCTTTTTGTCGGCTTCTTAGACAGCAATTACTGGAAAGGCCTTTCTCCCTGCTAAGACAGTATTGACTGGTGGTGGTGTGCACTCTGTGTTTGGTGAGAAGCACACACTGGTAGAGAGCAGTAGCAAAAGGATCTACCTAATTGTTAAGTTACTATTCCTCATCCTCCCTATTGTTAATTTTAGTTCCTAGAGTTTCCAGCTGAGACTAGGGCTCCGTTGTTCTGTGCAGGTGTAAACCCCCAGCAAGACACATGCCCTGTCATAAAGACCTCCCGTCTAAAGAGATAGCGGGAGGGGAAGAGGAGGCACAGCGAGCAGAAGTAATTTGCCCAAGGTCAAAGAATGGAACAGAATCCACGTGCCCTGAGTCCTCGTCCATTGTCTAATCTACTGGACCAGGCTGCTTCTCCAGACACACAGATCTTCAGCCGTGTCTACGCTAAAGGGGAAGGTCAAAGCAAGATACTCAATTCCAGCTATGTTAATTATGTAGCTGGACTGAACATGCCTTGTTTTACATTTCCCCACCATCCCCACAACGGGAGGCTGACAGGAGCAAATGCTCCTGTCTGATTCCCTTACTCCTCACACAAGCAGGAGTACCGGTACTGACAGGTGCACCCTCTGAGTTTGATTTAGTGAGTCTTAACTAGACTTGCTAAATCAAACTACAGAAGATTGATCGTGGCAGTGGTGATCTTCCATTTAGTGTAGACGTGGCCTTTTACAATCACACGCTCTCCGAACTCGCTCAGTATATGTTGTTTTGCAAGTCATCTCTTTACAACTTCTTTGCAATGGTGACCACCCTGAAGAAATTCTTAAAGCTTCTGCTTAGATGTACACTGATTTTCAAGATATTCCCATAGAGATGGCTGTTAACTTGCAGTTAGCTGTAACACCCATTTTGAATCAGTGGGGAAATGGTCGACGGATGGTGATTAAGGCAGTTACTGTGTGTTGTATTAAGGCAGTTAGTGTGATGTAGTCTTATGTCTTTTCACTGCAGAGCAACAAATTACCCATCTGCCCATGGCTCTTTCATCTGCAATAGTGTGTGATGCCTTTGCGGTGAAGATCAGGATATTACTTGATTTCTGTTTAAACTGGTTTACTAGCCTTTCCTGTCTCTTTTCCAGATTATAGATCCATTTGTAGAGGTCGAGATCATAGGGTTACCAGTGGACTGCTACAAAGAGCAAACTAGAGTGGTTGATGACAATGGTGAGATCATGTTTTTGTTTTATTTTGTTTTGTTTTCCCCCTTGCTATCTAGCACACGCTTGGACATGAAGTTTGAAGGGTCATTTTGTTACATGGAGATTCAATGGGCCAAACGTGGGATCCATTGTAGTAAAGCATTTAAGCACATGCTTGCGTGTTAACTTCAAAGATGCTTACACATGTTCCTATGTGTTTTGCTGAATCAGGGTCAAGGTAAGGGTGTGTTGGGTAGTTTTAGTCCAAATGCCATGAGATCAGACACGAATAGATCAATCTGTAGATTCATATCACACTCCTCTTTGTCAGAGAAGGGCCGTGGTCAGGACATGAGACGGGAAGCCGGCAACTTCTCGGGTCTACCTGCTGCTTGTTCTGTTGCTCGGGAGACCTTCAGAGAAGAGAAAAATGTTTATGAGAAAAGTTAAAGTCTTGTCTTTCTTACACCACTGTGGTTGGAGTTCCAGGTGTGTAAGGAATACCTTGAGGGTCCCTCAGAGCGACCATCACTCTGTGGGAATGACAGTGTAGACAGCTGTTCGTCTCCTCTCTTGACCACGTCTCTTCAGCACAACAAAACAGGAAGAACTAAGTGGGTTTCTGGCCCATCACGGGGGCTGCCACGTGCCACTGAACTATAACTAATAAAGCCTGACTCTCCGATCCGCAGGTTTTAATCCGATGTGGGAGGAGACGCTGGTGTTCACAGTGCACATGCCAGAGATTGCGCTGATACGCTTCCTCGTGTGGGATCACGATCCCATTGGGCGGGATTTCATTGGACAGAGGACGATCGCGTTTACAAGTATGATGCCAGGTAAGGCCATGCTCTCTCTCTGGATGACGTTCAGGATTCATTGGCTGAGGCCTTGCTCGGTAACAGCGACGGGCAACCAAGGCTAGTGAGTGGGCCACACGAGTGGCCTCCTTCAGCTCCGTGGGCCGTCCACGGGTCGGTCTCCCGGGACAGGGCAGTTTTGCTCACTGCGCTTGCGTGCCTAGAATTAGCAGGGGGGTGCCGATTGATCCGGAGCAGCGCTGTGATTGGCTGCAGAGGGAGCGCCCGGCTCTCATGGTCAGTGTTGTGTGCAATCAGCCCGCCCCTCCCTTCACGTGCCCTGGCTTTACGTGTGTGTCACTTCAGTAATACCAGCAGGAAAAAAAACCCCAGACAGACAGAAACCCTGCGTGTGGGCAACGGTAAACACAGTATCGTGCGGACCACACATAGAGCCCTGATGGGCCGCAGCTTGCCCACCACTGTTCTGTTCAATTCCTTCATTGCAGGGGTGAGAAATCAACGGTTCAAGGGCCGGATCCAGCCCCTGGCTTCCCTGGATCTGGTCCTGGAGGCTTGGGGCTCCAGCCCTTCAGTCCCTTGCCTGCCCAGAATCCGCTCCTCCACTCTGCTCCTGCACCCTACCACCCTCCCAGACTCCCCGACCCCCAACCCACTCCTGCATCCTCCTTCCTGTCCAGACCTCACTCCCAAGCCTGCTTCCTCATAGCCCTCTCCCTCACACTGATCTCCTCATTTTTGTCCCCACCCCAGAGTGTAGGCGGGGGGCACAATCAACTAGCCTCTCCCCCGCCCTCCCCTCCGGCTCTGGTGTATGAGGGGAATGTGCTGGGTTTTTTCTTCTCACTTTTGTGCGGCCCCAGCTGATTTTTCTCTGGGTTAGTGGCCCCTGACCCAAAAAAGGTTCCCTGCCCTTGCTTAATTGTGACAAGTAAAATATCTCCCAGGGGAGCTTTTCCAAGCATGTACACAAATACACATGTGCAGTGGGGTGTTTTCATGAGGCATTTTTGTGAGCTGGTGGCCTAAAGCAGGAGACTGGATAGTTAAAACTCCTAGATTCTAGACCCTGGTCTGACCAAATTTCATAACCTCCTTGGGCCAGATTTTCAAAAGGGTGCAGCGTCCAGAATTTCCTACTGTGAACAAATTCTAGCTACTTATTTAGGTACCTGTGTGGAAGTAGGCGTTGATCTCTGTTGGCCCTTCGAGTGTCAGTTTTCCCACCTGTAAAATGAGGGCAATAACACATGCCTCTATCACAGACATTTTACGCAGATTAATGAGTGACTGTCTCACGAGGCTCATGTTTAAAAGTGCTGTTGTTCAGAGGGTCAGGAGGGAATGAAGAAAGCTCTCTAGCTAAGCATGCAGGACTGGACAGACTATGGTAAATTAGCTATTTCTTGCTTTCCTGTTGTTCTGGGACTTTTATTTTTTTTCCTCAAATGATTATTTGGCAGCAGTTGGCTTTTGACGGTATAAATGAGAAACGGGGACTTTTCTATGCAGTGGGGCAAACTTCAAAAGCCTTCCTGAACCAAGCTGGAGTCTCGTTTGGTCTTGTGTTTGCTGGCAGCTCACCAGTGACCACAATTCTCACCGGACCTAGTTGAATGGAAAGCAGCCAGCTAGTTGGGCTGTTGGTGAGATCTGGGGATTGGTTTTTGTTTCCTGTGTGTTTCTGATTTTGTTTCTCTTTCCAGCTTTTTGTGCAAACTTATTTCACATAAAAAGCAGCCGAGGTGTGCAACTTTTCCCCTCTATCCTTCAGAACTTGGGTTTATTTGGGGGGAGCCCCACAACCCCCATCTGGATAATGATTGTGACATGTACTGCAGTATTAATAATGGCCCCAAGCCTGCCAAGGACACGCTAATCAATTATACATCACAGAATTGACAGCAGCAGCAGTGTAAATTGGAAAAAATAGGGTGACTTTTTTTCCCCTGTAATAAGGAAGGGACAGGGGAAAACATCAGTCAACTTGGAAAATGGTGCGGCTCTCACACTAATCAAGTGTGGCAAGATGATGGACGAGTCTGATTGCCCAGCGGTTGGACATGGCCGGGAGAAAGCTTGTTAATTATTTTCCCCTCTGGTTAGAAATGGAAAGTCTATAGAGACAACAGTCTCTCCTCTCGCCTGCCTGTCAGCTCTGCTCGCTCTGTGTTTCAGGCTATCGGCACGTGTACCTGGAAGGCATAGAAGAGGCGTCCATCTTTGTGCATGTAGCTATTAATGACATCTGCGGTAAGGTGAGTGACAGCAGCGCCGTAACGTGCCCTTCATTTGTCATTGTGCGGGTGGGGGATTGGACCACGCAAGGAGGGAGAGAACCCGGGGTGGAGCCCACGCGAAGCTGATTGTGGAATCCAAACAACAGCTGCTCTGTGGTTTTACTAGTAGCCTGCGATCTCTTTAAACAGCCATGCAGCATCCGTGGGTGGTATACCCAGGTGATAAGGAACCCATTGCACGGCCAGTAGAGTCCAATCTCCCTACCGCCCTTAAACGGCTCTGGTTCTGGGGCATCCTTCCAGCATTCCCCGCTCTGCGGGGCTCCAAATGAAGGGCCAGATCCTGCTCTGACTCACGCCTTTCAGGCGGGCACTCGGGTGTCACTCTGGAGTGCGCTGGAAAGGCAACGCTTAGCCCATTGTCTGAGCCAGGCCTCTGGGGTTTCGCCGAGGAGTTCCGCTGTCAGTGCGGCCAGAGATCGCAGCACTAACAGGCAGGCCCGGTGCCTGCTTGTTCAGCGCGCGGGTTCTCTCTCGCTCCATCCCCACACGACTCCCCGGACAGGACTGTGGGGGGGTATCGGAAGAAAACGGAACATTTAGACCATATACAAATGCGCTGGGTTGTCCCTAGGTATTACATAACCCATCTGCTTGCTTCCCACCCTCCCCTGGGTCACACTGACGCAAACACTCTGCCTTGCAAAATGAAGGCCAAACCCACCCCTGAGGCACTGTGTAATTTCTGAACAGCTCCTACAGGCCCCAAAGGGGACAGCAGCCCCCTGGTGAGAGCTAGAATTTGGCAGGCTGGGTTCCAGCACTTCAGCGCACGTGTGCAGGTCGGTATGGGTGTGGCTACTGCATTCGGTGCCGGGGTGCTGCGCCGAAAGTAAAACTGCAGCCCTGAACTCTCGGGTGCTTTCTGGCTGCAGAGTTGATGCTGTGAGGGCCCTGCCGCTCTGCCTCCCCGGTGCTTCAGCATTTTAAATGTGGTGCTGAAGGGTTGCAGCACTTTTGTTTTTGAGTGTGTCTTTGGTCTGAGAAGGGCGCTGAGGAACCGGCCTCCTGGTTCATGGTGCTCAGTGATCACTCCCCACCCCGCTCAATCTCTGTGGCCTTTGGCTTGCCTTACAGGATCTGCCGACGAAGGGTTCTGGGGTCGGCAGATCCCCGTCTAAACTGCCGCGCTGTGCCGACAAACAGCTGATTGGCACAGCGTGGCGGCCATTTTGATTTAAATGAAGCGGCGATTATTTAAATTTCCCTTTGTCGTCCTGCCTCATCTCCATGGCTCTGTCAACGGAGCCATGTGGTTTAGACGTACCCCCAGTGTGCAAGTTGATTGTCTCTTTCCTGACCCCTCTTGCCCCAGCACGCACCTCGAGCTGGGGGGTAGGCAGGGCAGAGGACAGCGGCTGGTGCAGGCTGAACTGGGCAAGGAGGGAGAAGCAGAGCATCTCAGGACCATGTCCATCACCCGGCCTTGCCAATCTTTCCCACAGGGATTGCCCCAACCAAGCCCCATCCTGGTGCTAACTCTCCTGAAGACAGGCCATTTACCAAAGCAAAACCTCTCCTAAGTGCGGACTCTCCTCCCTGCCTCAGTCCTACCACAAAACAGGGAAATTCTCCCCTCCTTCCTGATGCCATGTGGGTGCTGCAGGGATCGTGCAGCGTGGGGCCCGCCCATCAGAAGATGCTGCAGGTGTCTGCATTGCAGTTAGACACGCAGGCAGCTGGCCCATGCCAGCTGATTCAGGCTAAGGGGTGATTTAATCGCAGTGTAGACATTCCATGTGGGAGAGTCCGAGAGCCTGGCCTGTCTCCACCACAGTGAAACAGCCCTTAGCCCAGGCCCAGATCTGCTGGCACGGAGCTGCCATGGGTTTCTGCAGTGCAGTGTAGACAGGTGTCTGGCTAAGCCATCCAGACTCGCTCCTTTCCCCCTGCTCCTTTCACGGACCCTGTTGCTGGGGCCAGGTGTGAGATCTCCCTACCGTTCCATAAACATGAGTTTGCTGAGGGAAAACAAAGCCGCAACAAAGGCTTCTGTCCCAAATCCAACCCCTGTTGAGCTCCTCTGTTTTCTCTCTCACACACGCACACGCTGATTGTATGACTGTTCATCTGCCTCCGCAGCTCTCCATTCTCAGAGGGGAAGGTAGAAGAGCCAAGATCATAGTAGGAGAGCAGGGGCTAGGGTGCGTTCTGACCCAGCCCGAGCTTGGAAACATACAGAGAGTTCCATTGTGTTTGCTTTGGGGCCTCTTGTCCTGGAGCAATTCCCAGAATGCTCCATTTCACCCATACGTGACCTGCCCTTTTTCCCCGCGTCTCTCCCCCGCCCCTGCCAAAAAAACCCAGAAGTGAATAGCTGACACTATCCCTGCTGCAAACCCAAGGCAAGGGAGAGAAAAAGGCCAAGTGGCTTATTAGTGCTGCTCGTCCAAGTGCCCAGGGCTACCTCTAGACTGGCATGATTTTCCGGAAATGCTTTTAACGGAAAAGTTTTCTGTTAAAAGCATTTTCGGAAAAGAGCGTCTAGATTGGCACGGACACTTTTCTGCAAAAGCACTTTTTGCGGAAAAGCGTCCGTGGCCAATCTAGACGCGCTTTTGCGCAAAAAAGCCCCGATTGCCATTTTCGCGATCGGGGCTTTTTTGCGCAAAACAAATCTCAGCTGTGTACACGGGCCCTTTTGCGCAAAAGGGACTTTTCCCGAACGGGAGCAGCATAGTATTTCCGCAAAAAGCACTGATTTCTTACAGTAGGAAGTCAGTGCTTTTGCGGAAATTCAAGCGGCCAGTGTAGACAGCTGGCAAGTTTTTCCGGAAAAGCGGCTGATTTTCCAGAAAAACTGGCCAGTCTAGATGCAGCCCAGGTGATTATTGAACTCCAAGAGGGCTTGGTGTATTAAGTAGCAGTGTCTGGAGCATACACTAGCCAGCACTTAATTGGTGCAAACTCCAGAATTGTAGAGGGAGGGGCTGTCTTTTTTAAGCTGGAGGAGTGTGCGGGGCAGGGGACTCGTGTTTTCTTTGACAGATCTGTTTGGGAGCGTCAGGACTGCCTCAGTGACCCCCAGGTGATTGGGGAGAAATGTCGAGAGAAGGAATGTTCCTTCAAGGGACTACTCAGCTTTCCTTACTTCCTGAATTTCTTCCCTCTTTAAAAAAGCTCATCTTTCTCCACCTAAAGAGGCCAAGAATGGCTGGGCATGAGGGCGCAAGATAAGAAGAGACTAAAAGAAACCGGAGGCTGTATACCTGTGAAGGCAAAAGGCCTGCTATACCCTTCGCATTCCCCTGAGCCATCCAGGTTCCCCAGAGCTCTCAGACTCCCTCATTAAGTGAAATCTTTGCCCCCCTCAAGTCCAGGGAGCTTTGTCATTAACCTCCAGAGGGTCAGCATTTCACCCGCTGGTTTTAAATGCACAGCCGTTCTCAAGCTTGGGAGTCAATTAATTTCAGAGAGCCCATTTTCCAATGGTTTTCCTCTTTCTGTTTTTTAAAGCTTCTTCAATATGCAGTGGGGCTTTTTTTTTCTTTTACATGGCCCTAATTAAAGGCAGGGGAAAGTGACAGGAGATTCTAATTAGGGCAGCAAGGAATAACAAACTAAACAATAAAGACTTTGTCTCGGTTCAGAGAAGTCCGAAGGGAGCGTCTGATGCCAGCCACTGATGGTTTGAGGGTAAAGCTGTTTTGAGGGTAAAGCTGCTTCAAGTGTTGCCAGGCAACAGCCTCAAGGGACAGGGAAGGAAAATGCCTACCTGCCCAGCCATGTGCTGGGATCGGACGGGATAAAAGGGAGCAGTAAGATGAAGGCATCTAATTTTCAGTTACATTTCTTTCTGTGTGCCTGCTTCCTTGCAGCCCGGGCTAAGCTGTAACAACTGGCTGCACTGTTAGCTACCGGAGGTATGGCGTGTCCTCTCTGCTTTTGTGTCCATTTGCCTTGTGATTCTTTAGCTGCAGAGAAGTTGTGTGTTCCAGGCCTAGTCATCTGCCAGTCCGGTTCTACTGTCCCTCCTCAGTGCGCTTGGTTGTGGTACAGCAAGAGGAGGATAACTTCTTCTTCGGCTCCTCAGAGTCCATCCCTCCTCCAGACTTTTTGTGAATGTTTCCTCTGAGGAGGCCTTCGCTCTTGGGTGGCAGTTTCTTGGTTTAACTGCTCCTCGGAAACGTTTTCATCTGTCTAAACTTGCCCTTCTTTAGTTGAAGGCAGGCGCTCCCTTTTAATACCTCTTTGGTCAGTCCCACACTGTTATTTGCTTTTCTTGTTTTCTCCTTTTTCCCCTTGAATAACTGTCTGATAGATCGTATTAATTTGCCGCCAGGTGACACATCTGTCTAAACCTTTACAGGAACTTTTGGGCTGTTGTGGATGTGTCTGAGAACG